>NC_041393.1:389210477-389225044 GCF_002162155.2 Triticum dicoccoides | reverse complement strand
TAATGGCGCACCTACTGCAGGTGCGCCATTAGTATATATATATATATATATATTATTTTTTGCAAAACTACTAATGGCGCACCTGCCTGCAGGTGCGCCATTAGTAACTAGGGTTACTAATGGCACATTTGCAGGTGGTGCGCCATTAGTAACCTGGGACCCCAACAAGATATTTTGGACAGCCACACCTACCCACTCACTTTCCCCACTTCATTCCGTCCACCTTCTTCTCCAAGCTTTTGGCTGCCTCCTCCTCCTCACCTCATTTGCACCATAGATTCATCAAAATTAAATGGTGAAATTACCTTTTTTTGATAGGTAAGTAAGGGGAAAGCTATCTTCAAGATGTAGATCTACTTTTTTTCTCCCTAGCTCGCTCCAACAACGTGCACATGCACTTTTTGTGGCCTAGCTAGATCTATGTATGTTTGTGGTGTTGCATATATGTTTGTGTTTGCAGGTACCGGTATTTGAAATGCGATAGTTGCCAATATTTTGCCGGAATGTTGATTCATTTCCGTTTCGGCGAGAATTTTGGCACTATGCATTCTTTTTGGTCCTATTTTTAGGGAAGGTCATGCCAAATTTTTTCTTGGTTCTAAAATATCATTTTGCTCTACCCCGCAGGCGACCATGGTCCGCACGATGACCGAAGGCATCGTGAATAGGTTTTTGAGCTCCGCGAAGGCCGAGATGCTTCAAAAGAACGAGACGGAGATAAGATGTCCGTGTCGAAGATGCAAGCTGAAGAGCCTTATTGCGGACCCGGATTCCGGGCAGGTGCGGGACCACCTGCTCTTGCGTGGTTTCATGGATGGCTATCGGTGGCAAGGTGATGAAGATGACTATGAAGTCATCCATGGGGCCGGGCAAGAAATGAGGAAGGGCAACAAGACAACCACCGCGGCGAGGGCTGGCGAGAAGACGAAGAATCTCCAGGACATGATCACGACGGTGATGCTGTACACAGTCATCATGTAGAAGATGTCGTACATGATGATGAGGAAGATCAAGATGAAGGGCATGATCATGAATATGAAGATGCCGGAGCAGATCGCGATGGAGGCTGGGTGCAGGACCCTCATATTCAAGAGCTGCTTCTCAAGCAGATGGATAACGCAAGAGCTGCCGCCCAAGAGAAAGCCAAGCTGGATCAACTGGAGATAGACGCGGTTACTCCATTGTATGAAGGATGCAGGCCCGAGGATACCCTCCTGAAAGTAACGCTCATGGCTCTGGAGATGAAGGTAAAACACAAAATGACCGATGCATGCTTCGACGAGAACATGTCATTCTGGCACGAACGTCTTCCTAAGGGGAACAAGTGCCCGACCAATTTCGAGGAGGCGAAGAAAATCGTGTGTCCTCTGGATTTAGCGCACGTGAAATACCATGTGTGCATGAACAATTGCATCATTTATCGGGATGAGCACGCGGAGTCTACCATATGTCCGGTGTGCGGCGTCACTCGATACAAGAAGAGGAAGAAAGCTCCTCGAAAATCGGTGTGGTAGTTTCCGATCTCTCCTCGTCTGCAGTGGTATTTCGCGGACCCTAAGTAGCAAAGCTCCTGTGTTGGCACGCGGATAGGGAGGAGAAGAAGCGGGAAGATGACGGAAATGATCTGGAGATAAATAAAAGAGACAAGATGCTGAGTCACCCTAAGGATGCGAGCCAGTGGCAAGCGTTGAACTTCGAATACCCAGAATTTGGGAAGGATCCAGGGAACATCATGCTGGGTGCGAGCACCGAAGGAGTCAATCCGTTTGGCAGCCAGAGAAGCACACATAGCACCTGGCATGTGTTTGTGTGGATGTACAACCTTCCCCCCTGGTTGTGCATCAAGAGGAAGTACATTCACATGAGTATGCCAATTGAAGGGCCGAAACAACCAGGGAACGACATCAATCTGTATCTAGGGCTGCTGAAAGAGGAGCTAGACACGCTGTGGAAAACGCTAGCCAATACGTGGGATGCTGCAGAGAAAGAATATTTCCATATGAGAGCCGCACTGCTCACGACGGTACACAACTATCTCGGTTACGGATATCTCGCGGGGCAGGTAGTCCACGGATTTTCTGGATGTGTAAGGTGCATGGATGACACAACGTATCGCCAGCTAGATAGAGATCACGGGTGAGGGAGTCCCGGACTAGGGGGTGTCCGGATAGCCGAACTATCATCATCGGCCGGACCCCAAGACTATGAAGATACAAGATTGAAGACTTCGTCCCGTGTCCGGATGGGACTTTCCTTGGCGTGGAAGGCAAGCTTGGCGATACAGATATGTAGATCTCCTACCTTTGTAACCGACTCTGTGTAACCCTAGCCCTCTCCGGTGTCTATATAAACCGGATGGCTTTAGTCCATAGGACGAACAACAATCATACCATAGGCTAGCTTCTAGGGTTTAGCCTCCTTGATCTCGTGGTAGATCTACTCTTGTAACCCACATCATCAATATTAATCAAGCAGGACGTAGGGTTTTACCTCCATCAAGAGGGCCCGAACCTAGGTAAAAACATCGTGTCCCTCGTCTCCTGTTACCATCCGCCTAGACGCACAGTTCGGGACCCCCTACCCGAGATCCGCCGGTTTTGACACCGACATTGGTGCTTTCATTGAGAGTTCCTCTGTGCCATCGCGATCAGGAAGGATGCCTTCTCCCGTCTTTAAAGACGGCACCGTCGTCAAGAGAGCTTTGGCCGCCGGCCAAACTGTCCGGCTAGGCGGTTTTCTTATGACCGCCTGTTCGGCCACCGCTCCGACGATAACCTCTCAGGTCATCAAAAGCGATCTTCACGTCAGCCCGGAATTCACCGAGAAGTTAGATCCGATTGAGCTCTCCTTTGTAAACGAGCTCTTGGATCGCATCGCCGCCCTGGGAGTCGCTACAGACTACGATCAGATTGGGCTTAAACCCGATCTGAGAGAGATTAACTCTCCTCAGGCCACCCACCACGTTGTCGTGGTAGAGAAACAATGCGGCAACCCTTCTTCTACGTTGAAAACCAACTATGTCTGGATTCCCGATCCCTCCAAGCCGGATTCCCGTGAAGGGACGGACGCTAATCAAATACTGAACTTAGAGTCAGGCATCAGACTAGATTCGTTGGTAAGCATCCAGCAAGTCAAGCTTCCAAATCCGGAAACTTCTTGGCCTTTGAGCCTCAGATCGGGCGAGGTTCCAAACTTGATTCCACCCGCCCACCCAAACATAAGCGATCTATCTCGAATACGGCAAGAGCCCGATGAAATAGTACATCATTACTGGGCCAGATTCCTCCTCGTTATGAACAGGATAAAGGACTGCTGCGAAGAAAGCGCGATTTCAATTTTCTGCAACAATTTCACGGACAAGGGAATCATGAACGCCATATGTCGTCGCGAAGTTACACGCTTCATCGACCTAGCGACTATCGTACAAAAATACTGTGCGGTAGAGAGTGCCAGGAACACCAAAACTAGGTGTTGGGACAGTCCGGCCTTGACCACAACCCTAGTCCGAAGTAAAAGGGTGCACCATACTCAAGCACCTGGGTTAAAAACCAAAAAGCAAAGACCCCCTAAAGGGCATGAAACCGTACTGGAGGGCTGGCTCAACGGACCCTGCAAAATCCACAGTATGGAGGGCGCCACTCCAACACACAGCATTCGAGCATGTTGGATACTATGGCAGGTGGCCAAAAGTGGCGAAGGCTTTTTAGCCCCGGGCAAACAGCCCAGTAGTACCGGTACGATATTAACAGTTTTCGAGACTTTCGCATCAAATAACATGCGAAAACGAACAATCCGCAGCCTCGCCAAAGTCTACCAAGTAGTAACAGCAAATCCATGGAGTGACACGGCTATCACCTTCAACGCCAGCGACGAACCTAAATTCCGAACAGCTAGAGCACCAGCCGCATTGGTCCTCAGTCCGATAGTGGACGGCTTTCGCCTTACCAAGGTACTCATGGATGGCGGCAGCGGATTAAACCTCATCTACAAGGAAATCCTTCAAAAAATGGATATTGACTGGAGCCGCATCGAGCGAAGCAGCACAACCTTCAGAGGGATAATCCCTAGTCGAGAAGTACGCTGCACAGGAAAAATCACACTAGACGTAGTGTTCGGCTCACCGGACAATTACAGTTCCGAGGAGGCCACGTTCCAAGTGGCCCCATTTGGCAGCGGATATCATGCTTTGTTAGGGCGAGAGGCATTCACAATCTTCCAAGCCATACCCCACTACGGGTACGTGAAGCTCAAAATGCCCGGACCCAATGTGATAATCACTCTTGCCAGTGATCCAGATACAACACTCCACGCCGAAAATAAGACAGCCGCACTGGCCCTAGAGGCATTGTACGAAGCCCTAGCGGCAGAGGAACTAACCACGCTGCGCTCCACGGTGGATAGGGACGACGTGATACTCGATAAGAGGTCCAAGTCCACCTCTTTTAAACCAGCAGACGAAATAGTCAAATTTCAGGTCCATCCAACGGACCCCACAAAGACGGCCTCCATTGGGGCACAATTAAGTCCTGATGTCGAAGCCGCACTACGAGAATTCCTTCGGGAAAATTGGGACATTTTTGCCTGGCACCCTTCAGACATGCCAGGAATCCCACGCAGGCTGGCAGAGCACAGCCTAAACATCCTAAAAGGATTCAAGCCGGTCAAACAAGCTCTTCGGTGATTTTTCGAACCCAAAAGACAGGCAATGGGAGAAGAGCTAGCCAAACTCTTAGAAGCCAGATTCATCAGAGATATAAAACATCCGGACTGGCTAGCCAATCTACTAGTGGTACCAAAAAAGGACAAATCATGGCGCCTCTGCGTTGATTTTAAAGACCTTAACAAGGCCTGTCCAAAGGACCCTTTCCCCCTCCCTCGCATCGACCAAATCATCGATGCTACCGCAGGGCACGATTCATTGTGCTTCCTCGACGCATACTCCGGATACCATCAAATCAAGATGGCGGAGAAAGACCAGGCTGCAACGGCATTCATTACTCCATATGGGCCATTCTGCTTCAACACAATGCCCTTCGGACTCAAAAACGCCGGCGCAACATATCAGCGCATGATTCAAACATGTCTGGCTATCCAGATAGGCAAAACAGTAGAGGCATACGTAGACGATGTGGTCGTCAAGACCAAACATGTCGAAACTCTAGTAGAAGACTTAAGGGTGACATTCGACAACCTCCGAGCATATGACATTAAGCTCAATCGAGAAAAATGCGTCTTCGGCGTACCAGCCGGAAAGCTCTTGGGCTTCATCGTATCCGGTAGAGGAATTGAAGCAAACCCGGCCAACATCCGAGCTCTGTCACAATTGGATATTCCAAAAGACCTCAAGCAAATACAAAAACTAACCGGATGCGTAGCGGCCTTAAGTCGCTTCATCTCCCGTTTGGGAGAAAAGGCTCTGCCCCTCTACCGCCTCCTCCGGCGCACCGAACATTTCGAATGGACGGATGCTGCCACAGCCGGACTCGAAGAAATAAAGGCCATACTGGCAACAAATCCGGTCCTGGCCGCGCCCAACCTGGGCGAACCTATGTTATTATATATCGCAGCAACACATCAAGTTGTCAGCGCGGTACTCGTCGTCGAGCGAGAGACAGAAGGGCACCGGTTCCCTCTTCAAAAACCAGTGTACTACGTATCCACTGTTCTAACTCCATGCAAGTCCCGGTACCCACATTATCAAAAGATAGCATATGCGGTGTTCATGGCATCCCGGAAGCTGCGACACTACTTTCAAGAGTGTTCCATAACGGTGGCCTCCGAAGTACCACTCAACGATATTATAAACAATCACGAGCAACGGGCAGGATTGAAAAATGGGCTATTGAGCTCTTACCATTTGACATAGCCTATAAACCACGGCGCGCTATAAAGTCGCAGGTTCTGGCCGACTTCGTCTCCGAATGGACCGAAGCCGAACTCCCTAAAGAGTACGGCGCATACTCCAATTGGATCATGCATTTCGACGGATCCAAAATGTTGGCTAGCTTGGGGGCTGGCGTCGTCCTGACGTCCCCAACTGGAGACACAATCCAATACATACTTCAAATAATGTACATGGACTCCAATAACGCAGCCGAATACGAGGCCCTTCTACATGGCCTCCGGATGGCAATCTCCATGGGCATTCAACGCCTAGAGGTGCGCGGGGATTCAAACCTCGTAATATCCCAAGTAAATGGAGACTTTGATGCCAAAGATCCAAAAATGGCAGCTTACAGCAACGCCGTCCTAAAAATGTCAGCTCGGTTCGAAGAACTCGAATTCCACCATGTAGCCCGGGATAATAACCAGGCAGCAGACGTGTTAGCACGCATCGGCGCGAAACGAGACGCCGTCCCTCCAAACATCTTCCTGGAACGGCTCTTCAAGCCATCCGTGTTATGGGAAGAGGAGTCCGACAATAACAATCCGGAGCCAGCTGCATCACCGAACTCAGACCATTCTGACACAACCGGTGGCTCAGCCAATGAAATAACACCTTCAGCTCACGAAATAATGGCAGTAATTGCCCCGTGGACAGAACCATTCCTAGCCTACTTAATTTGGCAGGAACTTCCCGAAGACCAAAATGAGGCCCGCTGCATAGTTCAGCGATCTAAAGCCTACAAGGTCCATGAGGGAGAACTTTATAAGAAAAGCACAACCGGAGTCCTTCAAAGGTGTATCTCCGAAGAGGAGGGGCAGAATCTCCTGGCTGAAATTCATGCCGGACTCGGCGGGCACCATGCTGTAGCCCGGGCACTCATAGGCAAGGCCTTCCGTACAGGATTTTATTGGCCGACAGCCCGGGCAGATGCTCAGGACTTAGTCCAATGATGTGTCGGTTGCTAGCTCTTTGCTAATCAGAGCCACATGCCACCCACCGCCCTCAAAACTATACCCATTACCTGGCCGTTCGTGGTCTGGAGGCTTGACATGGTTGGACCCCTTAAAGGGGGAACCCACAAGCACAAATACTTATTGGTCATGGTGGACAAATTCACCAAATGGATTGAGGCCAAGCCGGTTAAAACGGCAGAATCCGGACCGGTGATAGACTTCCTATCCGGGGTAGTACACTGTTTTGGCGTCCCCCACAGCATCATCACTGATAACGGCACGAACTTCACTGCCGACGAGGTTAAACTCTCGTGCAAAAACATGGGCATCAAGCTCGATTACGCTTCAGTCTATCACCCCCAAACTAACGGTCAAGTCGAGCGAGCAAATGGTCTAATCATGAGCGGCATCAAACCCAGACTAGTGCGGTCCCTCAAGGAATCTAACACGCACTGGGTAGAGGAGCTCGACTCCGTACTCTGGGGGCTGCGAACCACGCCAAACCGAACTACTGGATTCACACCATTTTTCATGGTATACGGCGCAGAGGCAGTTCTGCCTTGCGATATAATTCATGACTCACCTCGTGTGCGCATGTACGAAGAAAGAGAAGCCGAGTTGGATCGGCAGGACAGTTTGGATGCCTTAGAGGAGGAGCGGGACGTGACAAAGGCTCGTTCCGCATTCTATCAGCAGCAGGCTCGAAGATATCAAAGCAGAGAAGTACGGGCCAAAACTTACAATGTCGGCGAACTCGTTCTACGCCTGCCGGACAAGAAAAAGGACAAACTTAAGCCCAAGTGGGAAGGTCCCTTCATCATCGACCAAGTCCTGACTGGCGGAGCATACGGTCTACATAAAGCATCTGACAACCGACTCGAGCCAAACCCATGGAACGCAGCCCGTCTCCGAAGATTCTACGCCTAAACACCGGACTCAGAGTTCGTCTCACTCCCCCGCCCACCTTTTTATATTTTTTACTGTCTCTTGTCCCCCTCCTTCTTCCCACTTTTTTTTCTCAATACCTTTTATAGGCTGATTTGCGCTTTGTTCGCACACACTTGATGTGCTCCTAGCACTCATTATACCTGGGGGCTTCTTTACCAGAAGCTTATTAATATGGGCTTCACGCCCAATACATGTGTCATACTTCCGCATGTACCTTTTATTCACCATTATATGCATCGATATGACTTAAGTTTTGGCCAAGCTGGGTTGCCTGGCTCCTGTGCTTACCCCTACGTTCCCGATTGTTCGGCTAGGAGGTAAAGGGAGCACCTCTGCGATTGTTACTGCCGGGTCAGCCGGATGTGTACCTCAGACTGGGTGAAGCCGAAAGCTAGCGTTCTTAAGAGAATATTCGGTCGGTGACTTGAAAGATGATTTATTACTTACTTATTTATAAGCCCCCAGATGCTTTTTCTGCTATTTTCGCAGTCCGGCATTGCACCTTAGGGCATGCCTCCCAGGGAAAGGAACCCTTAACGGAACTATTCTCCCTGGAAGATGTTTCTTACTAACCATGTAATATAACATAACTAGTTGGGCACTTGTCTGATTAAGCAATTATGACCCCGACGCCTTGTCTCCATGCATGCCTCGGTTCTTTTATAACCGTAGGGGTATTCGGACACACTCCGGACTGTTGGGTCCCGAGGTTGAAGCGAAACGGTCCACAAAGACAAACGATCTACAATCCGGCTAGAAGGTATCTTACATGTCATTTCAAATTACATCGTCAAACCGACTGATTGTACTCCTCCTCAATCCCATCTAACAAGCTGTCTAATTTACAGTCCTGTTGGGAATATTTCGCGGCCAGTTCTACTTGGCCATACATCAAGCTCACAGGGATCTCCTTCCCATCAGGCCCCGCAGGTCCGACCTCGGCCATGTGGTTTGGGTCAGCCTTCGGGTAGCGCGTCTTCACCATGGCCCAGGCTTCCCTGGTGCCCTGACGGCAGGCCGATATCTTCCACAAACCGAGGCGTCTCCGTGCTCCCTGGAGCTTCTCAGCAAGCTCACCAAGGCCCTCGGGTAGGGAGACGGATGGCCATAAAGCCTGAACGACGCCACTCATCGCCTGCCGAACACGTTCGAACAATTGCGCCAGCTCGGGAAGTTGGTCACCTCTTGACCCAGGCATTTCCTCCGCAGGGCGACCTGTGAGCACACCTAAAGACATATTTCTGTCAAACGACTTCCTCGCCGAATTCTTCTTTTCAAAGGAATTTGCTCAAGCACTTACTATAAATGCCGCGACGAAGTCGCTGATTCTCCTTCAAGGATCCAGACAGCTGGGCCCGAACACCTTTCAGCTCTTCTCCTAGCTGGGTGTGGGCATCTTGGAGCTTGTTTCTCTCCTGCTGCACCTTCATAAGCACCCTCTCGCCAGCCTTTAGCTGACGCAGTAGCTGTTGCTTATCCGGATCTAGTCCGGCGCCCTCTGCGATATTACTGTCTGATTCATGCCGCACTTTGTTAATTAATTATCTTTTCAAAATACGTCTTACCAGCGGGGGTCTCTGTGGCTCCCCCTGTGGCGGCCAGTGCGACCTCAAGTTGGGCCTTGCACTCTTGGAGCTCCTGGGACAGATGGGTATTCTTGTCTGTAAGATCCTGCATAAAAATTGATCCTTAAATCAGTTATTTTAACCATTTTAAGTCTCGGGGGCTATTGGCATATATAACTATTAAAATTACTTACACGTATGTCTTTCACATACTGCTTCGTGGCTCTGGTTAACCCATCTTGAGCGGCACGGAGGTGCGCGTTCCCCGCATCAAAGGCATTTAACGCCTCCGGGGAGAAACACGCGTCACGAAGAACTGTCCGGCGACGCCTGTGATTCATGGCGCTCTCCACCTCAGACCGGGTGGCGGACAGCCTGTCGGCATCCTCCGTCGGAGGAGCGTCCGACTCACGCCTTGTATTCGCCTCCCCTTCTGGGCCATGCGTTGGAGCATGGCTGGCGGAGGCTTGATTGGCAACCTCTCCGGACACCGTCCGGCGAGCGCTCTTTCTGAAAAAGTTATGAGCATTAATATACCTCTTGGGGATCCTTCCCTTAAAAAATAGCAGTGCTCCGTATCGTTGCGGCGATGTTTCAGTTCGCGTCGCACTCCTCTTCCGCCTGCCGGGACGGACTGACCCTTGTTGGCCGGTCGCCGCGGGCTCGACTTCCTGCCGTATAGGCGCTTCCTGCCGAACACCATTGGTGCACGGTGGTCAGAACTAAGCATTAAAAAAGTAACGGCGCCAGGACTTCGGTCATACTCACCAAGGAAGCCGGACACAAACTGGGGTAGTCAACCATAATGGCGACTAAAGCATTATCTATGCTGAGCTGGTGGTACACCCCGTCGATCAGTTCCACCGCTAAATCCGGATCCTCTTTGGAGGCCGGATCAAGGGACCTCTCTGGGTCTTCGGGTTGTGGGGCCGGGCTTTCTATGCCCTCCACATCCCGACGCAGTTCCTGTGTCAAAATCATACAATAAGACAATTGCCTTTAAACACACGGTTCAGATATGCATGCGACCGCTTACCCAGCTTCAAGGGTTGTTCATGGAAAATCCGTTCAGAGGATTTGTGCGGAGGAAGTCCTCCTTCTCCCCCTTGTACAAGCCGGACAGGATCTTCACCAGATCATCGGCCGAGCCAGGTCCCGTGCGGCCGTGACGGGTGGCGTCGTCGTCTCCGCTGAAGTCCCACATGGGGTGGCCCCTATATTGGAGCGGCTGCACCCCACGCATAATGCATGTGGCCATGACTCCGGTCATGGTTAATCCGGAATGGGCTAGCAGCCGTATCCGGCCCATCAAGTAATGGACGCTGCTATCATCTTCTCGTCGAGGGCTTCGTGGGCGCCAGCTTAGGCGTTTCTTCAGGGGAGCGTTGCTGAACTCCGGAAGGCCGATCCGGACTAGATCCGGCAGCGGAGCGTCCTCCATATAAAACCACTCCGAAGGCCAATCTTTGGACGCCTTCTTCGGGGTCCCGGACAGGTATCCGGTCCCGGCGATGCGCCATATTTCGGCTCCGCCCACTTGATATATCGACCCCTCGTGGGAGCGGGGTACGAGGCAAAACAGCCTCTTCCACAGCGCAAAATGAGGCTCAATGCCCAAGAACAGCTCACACAGAGCTACGAAGCCCGCGATGTGCAAAATGGAGGCAGGTGTAAGGTGATGAAGCTGGAGTCCGTAGAACTCCAGGAGCCCCCAGAGAAACGGATGTATAGGAAATCCGAGTCCCCTTATTAAGTAGGAGACGAAGCACACCCGCTCTCCTTTGGAAGGATTGGGGGCGCTCTCCGCCTGCTTCCCACCTTTGTAGGTGGCCAGTCCGGCTCGAACCGGAACCATGAAGGCCGGGGGAAGATATCCCTCTGCTTGGAGCGTCACTAACTCGCTGTGCGGGACTGAGCATCTCCTCCAATCTCTTGGCTTAGGGCTGGGAGCGCGAGAAGAGGAGCCGCATCGACTGTCCATGTTGGAATGGGTTTGATGTCGGATGCACCTCGATGAGTGCTTGCGGAGGGAGGATGATGTGATTTGGATCTGGATCCTCGCCTCTCTTATAGGCAGCTTATTTGCGCAGCTAGGGGGTAAAACATAAAAATACCCTGGCTTTTCGCATTCATGCGACGCGTGGAAGAATACCATTGTTGGACGCGGAAGCCAAGGAGCGCAGCATTTATAAAGCAACCGGACACTATCCGGCAAACACATGGAGCATGAATAAGAACCCGCCTTGCAAACGCCGAAGACAACATACGCGCCGGATTCGTCGTTATTGAAGCCTGGTTCGGGGGCTACTGAGGGAGTCCCGGACTAGGGGGTGTCCGGATAGCCGAACTATCATCATCGGCCGGACCCCAAGACTATGAAGATACAAGATTGAAGACTTCGTCCCGTGTCCGGATGGGACTTTCCTTGGCGTGGAAGGCAAGCTTGGCGATACGGATATGTAGATCTCCTACCTTTGTAACTGACTCTGTGTAACCCTAGCCCTCTCCGGTGTCTATATAAACCGGATGACTTTAGTCCATAGGACGAACAACAATCATACCATAGGCTAGCTTCTAGGGTTTAGCCTCCTTGATCTCGTGGTAGATCTACTCTTGTAACCCACATCATCAATATTAATCAAGCAGGACGTAGGGTTTTACCTCCATCAAGAGGGCCCGAACCTGGGTAAAAACATCGTGTCCCTCGTCTCCTGTTACCATCCGCCTAGACGCACAGTTCGGGACCCCCTACCCGAGATCCGCCGGTTTTGACACCGACAACGTGTCTTCGAAATCCGTGTTCATGGGACATCAAAGGTGGCTTCGTGACGATGACCCGTGGAGGAAACGCAAGGAATTGTTCGATGGTGAAACCGAACCCCAAAAACGCCCGCGTACGAGGAGCGGCGAGGAAATAGATGAGCTGTTGAAAAATTGGAAAGATTGCCCACTGCCGGGAAAGAAGCAAAAGGCACCAGAGCCGCGAAAGAAGCGAAAGGCCCCAGAGCCGCTGCTGAAGGTATGGAAAACAAGGTCTGTTTTCTGGGACTTGTCGTACTGGAAGATCCACCGTGTGCCTCCCAGCCTTGATGCCAAGCATATCACGAAGAACGTGTGTGAGAGTCTGCTTGGTACCCTGCTCAACATGCCAAAGAGGACCAAAGATGGGCCGAAAGCAAGGGCAGACTTGAAATCAATGGGCATCAGGCATGAGCTTCACACTAATGATGATGATGATGATGATGATGATGATGATGAGGCGAAGCAGGACACAAAAACTCGTTGCAAAGGCAAAAAGGCCAAGAAGACCGGAAATGACTACCCTCCCGTGTGCTTCACTCTAAGTCAGGAGGAGATCGAGCAGTTTTTCACCTGCCTCGTAGGAGTAAAACTTCCTTACGGTTACGCGGGGAAGATAAGAAGATACCTAGACCCAATGAAGCAGAAGTTCAGCGGGATGAAGTCTCACGACTGTCACGTGCTGATGATGCAGATACTTCCAGTTGCAATCCGTGGGATCATGGACGCGCACGTCCGTGAAATGCTATTTGGCCTATGCAACTTTTTCGACGTCATCTCTCAGAAGTCGATTGGCGTGAGGCAACTCAGAAGGCTACAGGAAGAGATCGTGGTGATACTATGCGAGCTTGAGATGTACTTCCCGCCCGCATTCTTCGATGTTATGGTGCATCTGCTGGTCCATATCGTGGAGGATATCATCCAACTCGGGTCGATGTTCCTCCACAGCATGATGCCTTTCGAAAGGATGAATGGTGTCATCAAAGGATACATTCGCAACATGTCATGTCCAGAGGGAAGTATAGCCAGGGGCTTTCTGACCGAAGAGTGCATCTCCTACTGCACGAATTATCTAGGCATCGAGAACCCCGTTGGTCTGCCCGTCAACAGGCACCTCGGCAGGCTCGCTGGATGGGGTCACCGTGAGGGTCGCCGCAAAATGCATGTCGACTTCGAGGGTCGACTCGCCGACTTTGAAAGAGCAAACCTAGTTGTGCTACAACACATAGACGTGGTCGGTCCTTAGGTGGTAGAGCACAAAACCTTTATTGAGAAGACGTACAATGACCGAGGCCAACAGAGGACGGACGGAGATATAATCAAAGAGCACAACTCATGTTTCACGCGTTGGTTCAAGTAGAAGCTTCTGTCGTACCCTTTACATGAGGATTCTTCTGCAGAAGAACAACTCATATTCGCCTTGTCACAGGGTGCCGAGCACAACCTGATGACATATGAGGCGTACGATATCAACGGCTACACATTCTACACCAAGAACAAGGACATGAAGAGCGATGGTTATCAGAACTCCGGGGTAACGATGGAATCCTACACCGGTAACGACAAGGACAGATACTACGGAAGGATCGAGGAGATCTGGGAGCTGAGCTACGCTGGAGAGAAGGTCCTGATGTTTCGTGTCAGATGGGCCAATAGCGTCCTAAAAGAAGACCGGTATGTCACCACCATGGTTATAGCCGAAGCCAAATCCAAGACCGCGGGCGCAAACGTCACCGCGAAAAATGAGCCATGGGTACTGGCTTCCCAAGTGGACCAATGCTTCTTCATTACCGACCCGTCAAAGCCCAGTCGTGTTGTCGTGAGGAGAGGCAAAACGAAGATCATCGGAATGGATGGAGTAGCCAATGAGCAAGACTTCTACAAGTACGGCGACCATGACGACGACGATGAAGTAGTAGCACACACCACAAGAAGAAGCAGGACCACCCTACCTAAAGGACGTCCGTTCCACAGAAGACCTCCATTTGCGAAAAAGAAGGGCAAGAAGATTGTGAACAGATAGCTAGCTAAGATCGATTGTATTTAAATAGTAGTCTTCATTTCTCGATTGTATTTCATGGGCACTTTTTGATATCATGAATATTTTTAAATTTCATGGGCACTTTAGAATTCATGAATAGTTTTTCAAATTCGATGATATTTTTTCATATTCAATATGAAAAAAATATTGAATATTCATGAGGACACTCGATCTCGACCCCCCTCCATCTCGATCTCTATCCCCCTCCATCTCGATCGCTATCCCCCTCCATCTCGATCTCGATGCCTTCCGCACCCTCCCTTGCTCCACCACCGCCGCCGACCCCCCGCACCCTCCCTGGCCCGCTCCATCGTCGCCGAGCACCCCCCGCACCCTCCCCCACTCCACCGTCGCCGACCCCCCGCACCCTCCCC
>NC_041393.1:389209687-389210198 GCF_002162155.2 Triticum dicoccoides | reverse complement strand
CCATTTGATGATATTTTTTCATATTCATAAAGAAATTATTACTGTTTTTATAAAAAAATTATTACTATTTTTATAAAAAAATTAAAAAATATCAACAAATAATAATAATAATAATAATAACATACTAATGGCGCACCGCTCGGGTGGTGCGCCATTGCTATCTAAAAAAAGATTACTAATGGCGCACCGCTCGGGGGTGCGCCATTAGTAATCTTCCCCCTAGCTCCAACTCGCCCGACCCCTTCTCCCTCTCGCCAGATCCACTTCCCCACCCGCGCGCTGCCCCGACGACCCACGATGCCGCCGCCCCTACGTGCGCCGCCGCCCCCGCGCCCCCGCGCCATCGCCGGCGCCTCCACGACCTCGCTGTCGTCGACAGCCTCCCCACGTCGGCACCTGCCCTACGCCGCCTCCCCACGTCGGCCCCTGCCCTGCGCCGCCGCCGACCCCGACCCCAACCCCGACCCCAACCCCAACCCCTCCTGCGACCGGCCGCGCCCGCCCAGGTGCC
>NC_041393.1:389183708-389209375 GCF_002162155.2 Triticum dicoccoides | reverse complement strand
CCTTCCTCCCCATTCCCTCCCTCCCTTCCCTTCCGCTGCGCCCTCCACCTCCCCTCGGCCCTCCTCCCCGTCGTCAGCCCTGCCCCCAAGTCCGAAGCTCCCCGCCTCCGCACCGTCCGCCTCGCCGCCACCCGCCGCGCTCCCTCCTCCAAAGCCCGCGCCTTCCACGCTGCCCCCACCACCAGCCCTAATCGCTGCTGCCGGTCGCTTGCGTGTTCATTTTACTCTACTTGTTTGACTGCTGCAGTTCTTGCGAGGATGAATAAATGTCACTTTGTAGGATCTTGATTGTTTGTTTGTGAAAGCTAAATGTAGCTAGGATCTTGCATACAGACAGCACACAAATTTTCCCAGAAATTTAAGAGGCATAATGTCGGTGGATCAGCATTTCGGTGGCATATATACATTGCAACGATTCTAGTAGGCTTGCTCGGGTGCTGGTGTTCTTGCCAGGATTAGTAAATGGGACCTTGTAGGATGTTAACCGTCCGTGTGTCTGTCGAAACTAAAAACCCAATGGTTATGACTGAATTTCCAAACTAGCTTGTAGTAGTGGAATGCTAGTGGAGTCGCTCTAACTATGCGTCTCAAAACTGAATATGGTTTTCCATGAGGTTATCAAGGAGCTGCTGGCCTGTGTTCATTCTGGTGGGGAGAATGCAGTAGATGATCTTTTTTCGGCCTGCATTGCGCTCCGCTGCTATGAACTTTTGAAAGGACCGCGCGACAGAAGCCACTGCAAGCTATTCTGTGTTTCTCTGAATGTTGTGTTTCTTCAGTTCTTTATCCATTCTTCGTTCCTGCTGAATGTCATGCTAATTTAGTTTGTTATTGTTTTGCACATCCATAGGCAAAGCCTAGTGTTTGTTTCAGACATTTACTAAAACTGAACCAAGGAAATTTGGATTTCATAGTTACAGTTGCTGGAAAAGGTCATATTATGAGTGAAATATATTTAAAATGTCTATTTAGTTCTGTTTTCAGATATAACCTTGTAAGTAGAAACATGTATAACTCAAGTAAACCATACATCTAGTTAATATTGCACAGGCAGCAATGTTAAGTCTTACTATGAACCTAGCAATAAAAATGATGAAGCTCCTGTCAATTTTTGACATATCTTAAGTTCTTAACAAGACATGTTTGTCGTCTTTTAGCTAGTGTGATGAGATTTTGGTACCTGTACATTCCTTGTACCAACTTAGGCAAATAACAATTTATTTGTTTTTGTGACAGTTGGTTGAGCACATCTTCTAGCCTCTTGTGAGTACATCTGGGACAACGCTTCACATCAGTCAGGTATATACTGCTTCAGTTTTGAGTGAAATCCTCTGCCATAGCCCCTGTCCCAGATGAAGTGAGCTATATATGTGTATGATGATCCTCCTTTTCTAAAAGTGAGATTGCCATATGTAGTTCAGAACTGACCTAGCTAAGGTTGTTTTCCTACTGAATGATGATATTATTATGATGATGTTTTCCTACTGATTATAATTTATACCTGTGTACTAGCACTGTGTCATATTCTTCCATTACAAGTAGTACAAGGCTAGTACTAGTAGTGCTACTCTCTTACTGCCAGTGACAGTCTATCGAGGTCATGAACTCCAACTCAAGTGGGCATAATTCTCTGCAGTAGTATAGCACTTGCAGTAGTATGGCACTTGAAGTAGTATGGCACTTGCAGTAGTGCGGGACAGCAGTAGTTTAGTGCAAGTTTCAGTTAATTAGCTGGATTAAAAAAGATGCTTGGTGATCTGCAGGAGTAGGACAAGCAAATCTACTTGAATATTTGTTTATTCAAAGTAAATGAACATTTTACTGCTAGTGTATTGATAGTGTAATCTAGCTATTGTACTGATATTTCTGTTTCTTTGAACATTTTACTGTCAATAAAAATGATGTACTGCTGCTTTCAGTTAATTCAAATTAGCTAAAACCTTTTACTGTCAAATAGTGCTAATGTTTACTCTATGAAATAAACTACTCCATGTCAAATAAACCTTGCTAGGTGAATCTTGTTTGCATTAGGAGTAGTTGCTGGAAATTTACTGAATTTTGTTTCCAGTAGATGCACTGTATTCCACAGAAAGAGTACTCGAGTACATGGAGTTGATGCACTGAATTTTACTGAATTTTGTTGATGCACTGAGATGGTCTCTGCATCACCACAAAAGTGCAGATACAAAGCCAAATTGCAGTAACTTAAATTGGTACTTAACTGTTTTGAAATTTCCAGTAGCTTAACATTATTGTTATGTGCTTTGCTAAACTATTGATGATTTTTTGTTGGGTGACCTATTAGATCTGGAACGGAAGCTCACATAAGTTGAGCTGATTTTTGTCCATATGAAAGCAGAGGACCATATGGTCTGTGGCCTTTTCATCCATATGAAAGTAGAGGCACATTGTGGTGCTAGTTTGCTGGGTTTTGTCTCCGACCTTCGTGTCATGATGATTTTGAAGGTACCCCGAGAGGCCCTTGAGTTTGCCGGAATGTCGATTAACTTCCGTTCCGGCAAATTCGGGTACTCCATATGTCCTATTTTTAGCAAAGGTCATGCTGAAATTTTCCGTGAATTTTAGCATGACTTTGCTAAAAATCGGACATATGAGGTACTTGCTACTAATGCATGGGCCGGGGTATCTTAGTACTTAATTAAGTAGGATCAACTGCCCCTTTATTCTTGCTGCATTAAACCATAGGTGGCAATAGAGCCAAGTGATTAGGCCCAACTTAGAAATTCTCCTCAGCATCGATAAACCCTAGATGATAAACCCAACACAGGTGGCAATAGAGCCAACTGATTAGTGCCAAGTGATTAGGCCCAACCTAGGGTGCCTCGGCATCGATAAACCCTAAATGATGAAAACTTAGCATTTAGGGTGCCTCGGTGTCGACAAACCCTAAATGATGAAACCTTGGCTTTTAGGGTGCCTCGGTGTCGATGAGAACCTAAATGATGTACGCTTAGGATTTTAGGGTGCCTCGGCGTTGACAAACCCTAAATGATAAAAGCTTAGCTTTTAGGATGCCTTGGTGTCGACAAACCCTAAATGATGAGATGATGATCTTGTTCCTTGACAATAACCAACTTTCTGACCAAACTTTTTTCCTATTTAGAGCAAAACATGACCCACAACAATGAGGCCGGTGGTTCGGGCGGCAAGCAATTCTGGGAGCTGTCCTAGGAGTTGGAGGAACAACCTCACCGCTATGAGGACGCCACGGAAGACACCGATCCTGACTACACAACCCCTAGTGGCGTCGGGGATGACACCACTGATGGTGCTGCCGAGGATGCCACCACTGATGATGGCGGAGCACACACAGATGGCAGCCAACCGAAGAGGCAACGGAAGGACCGGCGCCCGAGCGCGCTCAGCACCGTCAGGGAGGAATTTACTGAAGTGGACTCCGACGGGAATCCGACGGCGCCCAAACAAGTAGTCAAGGGGTACTCGGTTCAGCTCGGGTGCATTCTCCGTAGCCTCGTCTCGATCAACACCGAGAACCTAAGGCATAATGACCATGGGAATTTGCGCAACCTCCTCTTCACGAAGCTGCATGAATGATACAAGTTCCCCGCTGAGTTTGCAAGCACACGCCTCTCAGGGAATAAAGTGAACAGTACTGCCCTCACGAGGATGAGCACGGCCCCTGTCTACTTGGAGAAGCACGGTGAAGGCAATGATTGACAAATGTGGTAGTTATGACAAGATCAAGGCGAAATATCCTTTGATGAGTGAAGATGAGTACAAGGAGTTCAAGATCAAGTGCGAGAGTAGCGCAACCTCCGAATCAAGTCAGTGGGGGAAAGAAATGCGGAAGCTGAACTTAGGGGTCCACCAACTCGGTCCCGACGGTTATAGAGTGGCGAAGCCTATATGGGACAAGGAGGACGCGGAGCGTGCTGAGCAAGGCCTACCGCCCCGCTTCGAGAAATACCGTGACAAGCAGACCAGGAACTTTCTCAGGGCCTAGTACAAGGAGGACCTGGTAACAAAGGAGCTTACCACGGATCCGAAGATCAAGGCGCTCGAGCTTGTTCTGGTAAGGAATACACCCCTGCGTAATTAGCTCCATATGGTTGCATTCTAATTAATCCCCAATATATCTAAATAGTTCACGTTCCTTCTGCAGGACACTGAAAGCAGTAGCGCGGGGTTGTCTCAGAGCTCCCCTTTCGACACCCCTTTAAATAGGGCGTTGAACGTAATGAAAAACAAGGATAATCTCAGTAATCCGACGTCAGCTGGTCGTGTGACCGGCAAAGGCTTGTCCACAAAATGGTCGTCATACTATACCGCTGGTGGGCGAAAGGAGAAAAAGACCAGCTCGGAAAGCCAGTCGCGCGAGGTTGAAGCACTCAAGGCACAAGTGGCGCGGATTCCGGAGCTTGTCCAAGAGCACGTGGAACAACAACTGGGAACAAAGCTCAACGCCATTGTGCCTATGTTGATTCATGGGCTGACGACGTGGATTGCAGGCGGCCAACAGGGGCCTCCCCCAGTTCCCAGCTTCACGGCCAGCAACTCGTACAGCGCGCATGCGGCGCCATTGGTGTCTTCGGCGGCGCCATTGGTGTCTCCGGCGGAGGTGGTATTCGTGTCTCCGGTGCCGACACGGGCATTGGAGCTTAATGCACCCGGGTGTACGCCGGTCGGCACCTCGCCAACAAGCGGCCCCTCCATCAGTTGCACGCCCGCCGTTGGCGGTGCCTCGACATTAGACGAGCTCGACGACATCACGGTAACTAAGCCTCTCGGCCGATGACTTCATCTCCTTGCCTTTGACTGGGCATCCCTGATGCCCTACATGTTTTTGTAGGGCGCCGCCGACGTTCCTTGCACTCTTCTGCACTTCATGGGCGGCGAGTTGGTCGATGTCGCCAAGGGAAGAATCGTTCAACCGGGCAACCCCATGTTCCACGGTAATCCGATGCCACCCATAGTGTATAGGGTTGAAGTGGTTCGGGTGCTGCCACGCTGCGACGAGCTGTTACCTCCGATTTGACCCGCTGGGGCCGACGAAGAAGATGATATGACCCTCAGCGCCTGCGTAAACTGGCCCCTGCTTTGGCCGAAGAGCCAGATTCGTTTGGGGGCGGGGGACACCACCCCACAGACAAGACCGCCAGTCGTGCCGGCACCAAGCCATGGCAAGAACGCCGCAACGCTACCGGACCCGCCGGATATCCCTATGCCGGACATCCCTATGGCACAGGATCCGGACAGCCCTATGGCACAGGATCCGGATGACGACGACAACGACGACGGTACATTTACCAAAGTCGATAAGTACTTTGCCGAACATGGGTACGCTGACGAGTTCTGCGGGCCTCTTTCTCAAGAACCCAACCAAGACGACTGCAATCTAGCTGGTACGGCGGAGAAATCCAATTGCAACAGGCGTCGTCTAGCGTTCAGTTCTCAGGAGACGCCTCCAGCTCCCGCCTTCATCGAGCCTCAGATAGCTGAGGTGCGAAATATTATCAGCCCCAACACGCTCAAGAAGGCGGTCTGTGAGCAGAACTTGGTCCTATTACAGGAGATCAAGAAGAAGGGACGGAAACGAAAGACTAACAAGGGCGCCGGTGCGAGCCAGTCGGCACCAAGTTCGATCCATGCTCAGGACGGGCCACCTTCACCTAAGGATATCTCGAGGAGGGTGCATGTGGCGGGTAGGGAGATGCTACCGCCAAATATGCTCAATGCTGCAACCGGTGCTATGCGGAGTCTGCACGACAGTGTTCTTTCTTTGGAGAAGCGGCGTCTCAGAGAGAATGATGTGGCATACCCGGTTTTCGTGGCCAAGGTGCCAGAGGACAAGGGCTTTGTGGATGGCGCCATCGGGGGTATGATCGTCCTACGGTTTGATGACATCTTTGCTATGTTTAACCTTCATCCACTGCACTACACCTTCGTTCGGCTGTTTTCGCTGAGTATGGAGATGCGGATCATTAGAGACAAGACCCCGGACATCGTGATAGTTGACCCCTTCTACATGCGTGCCAAGCACTTGAGCAGCGCTGGGGACCGCCAAGTTGCGAGTTCACACCTCGAAGGCGTCATTCTGGCAAACCCAGATAAGGATAACTTTCTTGTGGCTTACTATCCAAAGTAAGTCATCCCTTAACCGCCCCGTAACATATGATTTCTTAGATTTCGATCGTTCTTTTTTTTTCTAACATTCCATGTTCTGTGCAGTGACACACATTGCACACTCATCACCTTAAGCCCGAAATATTCCATGGCCACGTATTTTGACCCGAACCGTAACTCCAAGATAGACTACACAAATGTCAAGAAAGTTCTTGATGATGTTCTCCCCGGCTACGCCAAATCTGGAGGCACCTTCACCAGGGCAGTTCGTAAGTACAGCAAGCACATGTTCTCACACAATACGAAGTTCTGCTGCGTTAAGCAGCCACCTGGCGGTCAGAAGGATGCCTACTACGCCCTCCATCACATGCGAGCGATCGTAAGGGACCATCATAACCTTCTGCTACCAGATAATCTCAAAGATTGGGCTGTGAACTTGTCGGCAATCCAGGACGCGGACCTCAGACAAGAATTCTTTCGCATCCAGTCGGAGTTTGCGGACATCATCCATCAAGATGTCCTTCATACATCGGGTCAGTTCTTCCTCAGATATCAACCGTCCAACAATGAGATAGATGGAACGCTACAAATGCAGGGTGACAACGACCGCGATTTCATGACCATCATGACAGACGGCGGCTTCATCCACGCTCCTGTCCGATGAGTCGAGTCGAAAGTAGTGATGTGTAGTTCTGAAACATTGATTGGCTCATGTTGTAATTAACATTTAATGAATTCGTATGTCTCTTTGGTTTGGACAGTCGTTCAACTTAGATGTAATCGATGCTATTTATTAGTAGGACCATGAATCGTGCTATTAATGTCTTGCTTTTCTCTTCCGATCCTTTTGTTGCATACTTACATATTGCTTATGTATTGTCTGTTGTTTGGCTTGTGCATAGAGATGCCGTCGTATGTCGTGTACAAGGTTAAGGTTCC
Organism: Triticum dicoccoides; assembly: GCF_002162155.2. Classification (NCBI taxonomy): domain Eukaryota; kingdom Viridiplantae; phylum Streptophyta; class Magnoliopsida; order Poales; family Poaceae; genus Triticum; species Triticum dicoccoides. Next base: position 389,202,331 of record NC_041393.1, on the reverse strand, counting down.
CGGAGTCTACGACGACTGGGAGGAGTGTCGGAGACAGGTTCACTGTTTCAGCGGTAACAGTTACAAAGGGTACACCACTAGGGCGGAGGCCGAATCTAGATACGCCCGCTATCTAGTGGGAGAGAGGAGGGAGCGTTGGAGGAACCGGATGAAGACCAGTTTGATCGCGATGATGCTCATCATGATAACCGCAGCTCTCTTCTATGTGATGGTAGTTTAGATGATCGATATCGACTTGTAATGTGAAGACAAACTCGATACTCGCGGTCTTGAGACTTGTAATGTTTTACCTTTGTTCGGTCTTTTGAATTCGGAGACTAATATGATGAATTGTATTCGGAGACTAATCTTCTATTGTATTCGATGAATCTGCTGTTGTTGTGTGCTGCTGTCTATATTCTGTCCAATAATATATTTTGTAACCTGTGCAAAAATCAGAAAAGTAAAAAAACCCAAATATTCATACTAATGGCGCATCACCACAAGGTGCGCCATTAGTATGCCAAAGGATACTAATGGCGCATCACGACAGAGTGCGCCATTAGTATGACAAAGCACATGGTTACATATGGCCCCCCAGGAGGCATACTAATGGCGCATGGTGTTACATACTAATGGCGCACTGCCTGGTGCGCCATTAGCACACCAGATACTAATGGCGCACCAGTGGTGCACCATTAATAAAAAATACTAGTGGCGTGATACTAATGGCACACCGGTAGTGCGCCATTAGTAGGCAAAACCGGTGCGCCATTAGTAGGCCTTTTCCTAGTAGTGGCTTCGTCAGATAGCATTGTCTGCTCTGAAGACCTTGTTTCCACTCCAAATTTTTCCATGACCGTGTCGAATGGCTGATGCACGGGAAGTGTATTGAATGTACTAAAATTGTTGACAAATTTAACACATAATAAAAAATTGATGGCATGATATAATTTACATATAAGATGACTGGCTAACCAGGGTGGCATTGCAAAATTCACATATATGATGCCTGGCTAGACAAGATGGCATTGCATGATTCACATATACGATAAAGAAACAAAACAGATGGCATTGACACAAAGCATGTCTAAACTAAGCAGATGACATCTTTAATGTATACAATAAGCAATGCAAGGAAGCATATGCATGATATTACCAACATCAGCATGCCAAGTTAGAGCGAAGACCTCATGGGGTAAATAGGAGTGGTCTTCTCCTTATGAATCCCCCTCATTACAGTTATCTTCCTCTTGATTACGATCCTAAATAGGTGGAGGGGGGCTGCCTTTGCGCCCACCATGGAACGCCGTCGGCATGAAATTTTATTGCCATGCAAGGCTCGTCTCTTTTGCTCTACACGATCAGTTCCATTGTGTACAATAACTGGCATGCATAGGAATAAAACATAGTGAGATTTATGTAAGGAGTGCATGCACAAATCCAGAGTGATGGTAGTAAACTATGGATAGACCCAAAACCAATGATAGCAGGCAGATAATAGCTTTAGTTAAAAAATACAGATAATGGCTCCTTTAATGTTTGTTTGCACCCAACATGAAACTCATAGTAGACACCGGAGATTAACCAGATAGTAGACATATAGTACTGATTGCTGCCCCAATATGTACCCCACAACCATTTAAAAACTCAAGTTTCAGCATTAGTTTGGACCTGACTCAGAGTCTAATAGGTGAACACGATGATAATGTAGCATGTCATCATATTAAGCGACGCATAACGTAAGCAGGCACGGAAGAGTGCGACCTCTCTTGCGGACCCGTGTAGTCCTCAAGGTCATCTGCTCAGTTGATGATGGTAATGCAGTTGTTGTGGCTGCCGGCGGCGGGGAAGAAGATCTGAGGCGGCGAAAGACAGTCTGGAGAGCGGATCCCTGCTGTGGTGAACCCTTCCATTGTTGGAGCAGCTGAGCTGGGGTGGAACACAGTGCCGCAGGAGCAGGACAAACCACACAAGGTTTTCTTTGACACATATCTGTAATAGAAGTAATTGAGTAAGGGCTTGTTTGAATTTGAGGATTCTAACAATGCAGGGATAGGAAATAGACAGGAATAGGATAGGAATGCACGTGCAAAACAGAGAATTTAAAAACACAGGATTTCTGCTAATCTGGGTGTTTGATTCACAACAATTGGAAGATCATAGGATGCAAAAAAGCATGGTGAGATTAAGTCAAACCACAAGAAAATGTACGGTTATAATGCTATTATGCTACTATCTCTTAGTCTTGTGCTTGATGAATAGGAATATGAAAAGGAGGAGAAGTGGAAATTAGAATTCCTACAGTTTTTCTTTCAAGGAGACACTAAAGGAACAAATCCTACAGTTTTCCTTTGCTCCATTCCTTTGCACCAAATTCATGAAAAGTAGTACCATAGGAAACTTTCCAATTCCTATGTTTTTCATTCACTTTTCCTTTCGAGCACTGGCGATTCTTGTAGGCAGGCTTGAGCAAGGAAAATCCTACACTAAAAAAATGTTTTTGTGCGACTTCTATTACTTTGGACCCAGGCCACTGCCATACTAGCTAAACTCCCAGGCCCATCGACAAATGCATAGCTCAAACACATAGAGATAAATAATGATGGCGTTCAAGAGAGTCCATCACGGATAGCTAAGTTGCCTGGTACCTCACTGCTTGTCATATGGTAGGATAAAACAATCGTATTTCCCGTTACTACGAGTGCTCAGTGGACAATATATATAACATGTAGAGTAAAAAAGAGATGCAACAAGTGTACAACCTCTTTGGCGAAGCCATGTCGATCTCAGTGTGATTGGGTTGGCCGGTGAGGATGCTCCGGATGACTTTGCTGTCGGAGGAGGGGAATTAGGCGTCTGGAGATGGAGCCCGAGGTACTGCTCCGCTGTGATGCAGGGTTTCGTCATTGGAGCAGCTCCAGTGAGTTGTACGACGCCGAGGCTGAAGCAGGACAAGAGAGACTACGAACAACGTTAACCTGAATGGAATTGTAATAGCATCTCCAATTCATGACGTAAAATACATAACCACAAAGTGCTAGATGTAAAATAAATCAGCCACTCATCTCTGAACTTAACTGTCGAAACTGAACTTAACTGTCAAAACTGAACCTAACTGTCAAAACTGAATTTTGCTGTCGAAACTGAATTTTGCTGTCGAAACTGAACGCACTAGCAAGGTGAGGCTACACGTCGGTCGACTGACTTTTTCATCTCTGGTCAGTCGATTTTGCAGTCGTTGGATACGAAATCAAGGGCCTGATGTTCATCTTCAACCTCCACCCACCTGAGCCGCCAGCCACCACCGGCCAAACAGCAGCCCCCCCGCCGCCCGCGGCCGGTGGCGCACCGCCCGCCTGCCCTGAAAACACTCCCCACCGCCGGTCCACCGCCGCCCCGGCCATCCCTCTAGGCCCCCCCCTGTGCCGAGCTTTTTCTCCGGCGATCCCCATGCCACCGCCCCGCCAACACGCCGCCATCGCCGGCGACCACCGCCCCCATCCTGAACCCTAAGATAGATAGTGGGGTACCTCTCCGACGAGCCCCCCTCCCTACTGCGGCTGGTTCTTCCTTCACCCCGGAGAGCCCACCCCTTGGAAATCGATTGACCCAAAAGTCGATTCAGTCGACTAAAGTGTAGCCAAATCGGAGAAGCATCACAAGCAAGAGCAAGAGCGAGAGCAGCAGCGCGAGCAAGAGCAATAGCAAGAGAAGACCAGGCAGGGGACCGAGAGCAAGAGCAGAGCAGCAGCGCGAGCGAGAGCTAAAGTAGCAGTAGCTCCTACTGATGTGGACGTCGCCGCTGAGGGAGCGACGCCGTGGAGGAAGTGGCCGGCGATGCTGCCGTGGATGGAGCCGCGCCGTGTCAGCTCGGGACCGAGCGCCGGCAGCACAGTGAGATCGAATCAAGAAGAAAATGCAGCGATTAGTGTACAACCTCTTTGGTGGCGCCGATTAGGCCGCAGCTTCATCCGAGGAAACGGTGATGATGATGCTCTTCCGGTGGTGCAGGTGAAGACGGCGGTGTGGGAATGGAGGTGGCGCGAAAGACGAGGGGAACGTCGGGGCAGCTCCTTGGAGGTGGAGGACGGGGTGGCTGAACCGGCGGGACGATGAGATCGACGATGGATCCTTATCCGGTACGGTGGATGAGGGATGTCAAGGTGTTGTTGTGGCCGACATCATCGGGGAAGAAGCTCCGGCTGGGTGGCGGATGGAGCAGGGTGTGGGGTTTCGTCGCGGGTTTTCGCGGCCTCGGTGTACGAATGGGTGGGCGGATGGGATGGCAGTGGGCAACCATGGCTTAGAGACGCGCTTGTCCGAAATGTGGGGTAAGTTACAAAAGTAACCCCCACCGATTTGAGGCAGTTCTTTCGGTTCTGGGGTACCACGGGCATTTCGTGTGTCGGGATTTCACAGGAGGTGGGAGTTTTCGCGCGTGTTGTAATTTCGGAATAGCAAGGTGCGGGTTGAGATGGAGGGAGTTGTCGGGGCACAACGAGACAAAGATATATCTTAAATATTTCGGGCTAACAAGGCGCAGGTTGAAGAGGCGGGAGTTTCACAGCACGATAGACAGAGACGCTAGCTTCAATTTTCGGCATAACAAGGCGCGGCTTGAAATTTCGGAAGAACAAGCTTAATGTGTACCCAAAAAGGACAATTTGCACCTCAACATGCACAACACACACACAAACACCATTTAGACTAGTGTAAGGTACACATGCATTGCACGCATGAGATTTGGCAACCAAATTATGAATAAATACCACATTATTGCATGCAAGCTTTGAGTCATATATGCGTGATGTAGATGTTCGTTTAATTCTTATAGTTCATTTCATTCAAAATCATCTAGTTTTTATAAGAAAACTAATCTATTTTAAGATTCATGGAATTGTGCGTTGTAAGATATAAAGTAAAAACAAATAATGGCAAATCATGAGAAAAACATTTGGGCAATTATGATACGGAAGATTATAGAACAAATAAGAAGTGATTATGTTTTGATGTTTGTGCATTATGCTTAAGTTCAACCATGGAGTCTTCTAGATTATACATGTGGCGAAATCTGGTGGAATCTAGATGATATCCAACAGCCAATAGTGCTCAAATTTGCCATCTTTGGACCTTCGGATTCGCCTCATCCAACGACCATCTTTCAAAGTTAAAGTTACCCGCTCACAATATAAAAATATATATAATATAATATATATAGGGGTATAGATATAGATATGTGATGCGAAAGCCGCCCATCATCTCCAATTGCATGCACGGATGCGACATGGGCAAATGATGTCTGCCATCGGTATCTCAAATTCAAATCAGTCTGACCTTGTTCAATGTGTATACATTACAACATGCTCGTTTCCAAAGCACACCGCGCAGATCTCCATTATATTCATGCATGCATGGGTTTCAAACATCAGGATCTCTTATTCAAATATTTGAATTCAACTTTACATTGATTATGACCTCACCTATTCTTTTACACCCACACAGTAGTCTTTTCTTTATAATTGTACCACTAACTTTCTCTCGTGCATGCATGCACACACACTACCAGTCGGCATTATCTATCGCATGCATGCAATTTTTTCTTCAGGTCGGTCTCCCATGAAGGCACACACCCACACACATCCCCCTCTCCCTCATACCGGGCATTCTTTATCTCTCACGCGTGCATGCGCAACGATCGATGTTCCTCTATGTATGTGTGTATATAACTAGGTCTTTCATAGTTTTGCACACAAACCGATCAATCGATATATCCAGTGAGGTCTCACCCTCTTTCCCACGTCCACATCGATCAATCTATACCTCTCCCACGTCCACATCGATCAATCTATACCTCTCTATATAGGATTAACATAAATAGCTAATACACCCACATTAATTATATATCCAACATCCCCCTGTCATCATCCATGCCTTCCGCTTCATCTCTCAGATGCGTGCACAATGGCGAAGATAGGGGGCAGTAAGGGCCCTGCCCCCCCCTAACATCACTATATATCGAGGCTAATATGAATGTGATCATTAGACAATTGCTGCTAAAAAAGGTTTAATTTCATGAATTGACCCTCCTCGTAAAGGATTAGCAATGCTTGGCCCCCTAGCTCATTTATTTTTCATGGCTCCGCCATTGCGTGCAACAGCTCACATGTTCGCCCCCTCTCTCTAAATATCGATCTCGCACTTGTGCATTCCTTCATAGTCTCCCTCCACTCGGCCCCTCGCACCATCTTCTAGCCCCCCACTGGATTTTGCCACATGTACAATCTAGCAGACTCCATGGTTGAACTTAAGCATAATGCACAAACCTCAAAACAACAGTGGTTCTCTTTTTTTTTCTAGAATCTTCCATATCATAACTGCCCAAACTTTTTTTCAAGTTGAATTGCCATTATTTGTTTTTACTTTATGCTTTACAACGCACAATTCCATGAATCATAAAATAGATTAAGGGCTTCTTTGATTCAAAGGATTCTCAAAGGAATTTTGGAGGATTCTAATCATTAGGAATTTTTCCTATCTTGGTTGTTTGATTCGTAGGATTGTAAACCATAGGAATTTTTCCATATGATTCATTTGCACTAGATTTCATAGGAAACATCCCATCCACTCAAACCTCTTTGAAAGAATTCTGCGTTTTTTCTATGCATAATCAAACACTTGTACAATCCTGTAGGATTAAATACGACATTCCACTATAATCCCATGTTTTTCCTATTCACGTGTTCTTAGCTTTTTTATAAAAACTAATTTGATTTTGAATGAGATGAACTATAAGAATTAAATGAAGGGCTACATCACGCATATATGACTAAGAGCTTACATGCTATTGTGTGGTATTTATTCATAATTTGGTTGCAAAATCTGATACGTGCAATGCATGTGTAAATTACTAGTAATTCGAGTATGTGCAAAACACGTAAATTAGAATACCAATGGCACGCTACACAGTGTCTCTCTTACAGTTCATGAAGGCACGTGGCACATGTGGAGACGTTGTTGCAACCTCCTTGCGTGGATTGATCACAGTGACGTGCTGCTGGTTCCAGAAGAATGTACTCGTCCTCCCTGAGCCATACTGGCGGTACATGCACGAAGAGAAGATGTGCACGCACACCACGCACGCACTCATTCCCTCACACGCACACGCGGGTACACGGGCGGACGCAATTTTGTACCAAGATCCACCCCATGTGATAATTTGACGCGTGTAAAGTCGTTCACTTCATTGATGGCCAATTAATACAGCGCATGCAAATTGAGTGGACGTGAGGGCGGAAGAAAGACATTATTACTCCACTGCGCGCATGCGAGTAGTTAAATCGTGGGTTGCTAGTAGTACTTCCATTGGTCTCCTTTGTATTTTGTGCCAATTTTTGACAGTAACATAATATTTACGCATTTGAGCAGTGTAGTCTACTTGAAATTTATGTTACACTAAACTCATCGGGAGCCGTTTCGGGCCTCAAAACCAAAACCATCAATTAATCTTTACCTTGATCCCATCACATTCGAAAGCCTGCTCACACCTAATAGTACTACGTACCAAACCTGAACGTGTTCCCACTATGCAGGTATTAGTACTACTAGTGCTAGTACTTAGGTTATAAAAAGGGGAACTACCTAACCAAAAATTACTCTACCTTTCCTCCTCATAAGTGCTTCTTCTTCGTCCGTCGTTGCAATGGCCGGTGAGCAGAGCTCTAGGTCGAGAACTACTCATAACAAGGGAGCGGCAACCAAGGCTACGGAAAAAAAGAGGGCTCACCGCCACGCAGAGACCTCGAAAGATCTCTCACGGGCAGGCGATGGCTCCCAGGAGCGCCCTAGCCGCGGAGGCGAACATGTCGAGCCGGCGGAGCTGGAGTCGTTATCCCTCGACGGCATGCCCGATCAGCTCAATAAGCACCTCAATAAGCAGAAGGAGTTCATCCAAGGCTTGACGGAGTTGCTGAAGGAGAGCCTCGACGACATGCCCGCTAAGCTCAATCAGCAGGGGGAGTTGACCGCCGGCTTGGTGATGCTGCTGAAGAAGAGCATTGCCTCGGAGAAGAAGGCGACCGGTGAAATCCTGCAACTTTAGGAGGACAAGGCGAAGCTCTGCCACGACATCGACCTGTTGAAGGAGAAGAACACCGGCTGGAAGAAGCTGCATGAGAATAGTAGTTCCTCGATGAAGATGCTGCAGGCCCTCATCATGGAACAGAAGGAGGAGTTGGCGAAGCTCCGCATCGAGCCCCCGGCTGCTGTCAGGGTACGTAATGCGGCCATGGAACAGATGATGAAGGCTCGCGTCGAGAAATCCTGCATCATGGACAGAATGAAGAAGATGGCGGAGGAAACGCGCAAGGATATGGAGGTCGTGGAGGCGATGAAGAAGCAGTTACGACTCCGCGGCGAATTAGATCATTTGGGGTGATAATCTTCCTTCTTCTTTTGCTGCTGTGTTTCATCTTTTGCTTCGAGTGTTTCGCCGCACGTGTCACGTTCTCTGCGAGGCATGAATAGAACAATGGTTTTTTGTTTTTTGAGGGAATGAATAGAACAATGCTAACAATGAGATGACTAGCAAATTAGATCATTTTTTATCGCCATATGGCACTGGGCTGCTGTGTTTTGTGCTCCTCCGTCGCAGTACTACTCCAGTGGAAAACTTGAGTATACCGCACGGTTCTTTGCTCCTCCTCGATCAGGTCGTCGGCGCATTTATACGAGAAGTCAAATCACAAGGCCCCGCCTTCCAGCAGTAATGAGCCGTCAAATCACAAAGGCCCTCGCCTCTCATGAAACCGACCAAGCTAGACTGCCCCGCCATCTAGCCTTTTAAAAAATGTATACTTTTGTACAACAGTAGTATTGATGGATTGCGCCATGGAGAAAAACTTGAAATTAAAAAAAGGTGGTACATATAGAGAGCGCTCATCGCCAAATTATGCATATAGTACTATTAAAAAGGCTAGTCACAATAATGGTGTCCAGCACAACCCACCCCTCAAATAAAACTAAGCACGCTAGAATTCTTTGACAAAACTAAGCACCCTGAAATTCTTTGACAACTAAACTGCTGGCTATATGATGTTGGCCATATATATTGTACGTATATAATGTGAATAAACGAGTGGTAGTACTATACCAACTAAAAGATGAAATGTAAGAAATACTAGTATGTACTTACTGAAGATTTAAAGTAACAAGAAGAAACATAACATAGTTCTGCTGGGGGCTCAGCACAACACACCCCTCAAATTAAATTAAGCACACATGAAATTAAACTTTGCAACTATTCCGATAGACACTGCATTAGAACCAACATGAGCAACGACACTGCCACCTTACTCGGAGTCCTTGTCCATGTCCTCGACTTCGTCCTTGTCCCTCTTCCTCTTCGCTGATACTTCTTTGCTTGAACCGCCAACTTGGCTGTTGCTCTTCATCCAACCCTTGTAGATATTGAAACAAAGGTAGCCATCCATTGCAGCGTACTGGATGTGGTCTATATCTAGTACATTCCGCTACCATGCATGACGATGAAACGTGTATGGAGGTTTCTCCAATTTACCGTACGAAGGATGAACCATGGCTCCTGCCAGGGTCAGCATTGAAGGCTGACGAGAGGACACCAGCCGATTCTTTTGGAGGTCAAAGGTGTTGCCTACAACAAGGCCTATCCGACGCAGGACTTCTTTGTCGTTACCAAAGTCTATAGTAACGCAGGCCTACAAAGGTGTTGTTCTCGAGGAAATCCTTAAAATCCTGGCACTCAACATCGGCATGGCATATGTGGTAGACCAAGCATAAGTCATGCACGCAAACCTGCATCACGGCGGGCTTCTTCCTATCTTCGTCCTTTAGATCCTTCTCTCATCCCACGACTGTGGTGTACTCAACATCTAGCCCGGCGACCCACTCATCATGTGAGTCTTCGAACATGCGTCTGAAGCGAGAAAGGCATCCTTTCACCGTCGCGGAAGAATGGGTGTAGATGACGTCGAACTCATCACCGGTGATGGTTCTAACCTTGTACTCACCATCGACCGGGGAGATTTGGGACGCCATGGATTTGGGAGGAGGGTTAGGATTAGTGGAACTGCCGTAATGTGAATGGACGAGACGACTAGGAGCGAACCGCCGTAGTATTAAAGGACGTGCGGGGACGAGTAGGAGCTAACTGCCAGCGTGTGAACGGCAGGGTAGTGGCTTTCCATTCTCCCATGATACGGGCTTCCGAGAGCCCTTGGATCGGAGATCGAATGGTTGCATGGCGTGATTCTAGACCAATGGGTGAATATCCTATCCTGGAGGGTTATTCTGGAAATTTTTAGCAACTTAGCTTGCGATCGTTTGATCTCAGATCCAAGGGCTGCCAGCAGCCCGTATCATGGTCGCGCCTACCACGACCATCGCGGTCGCGCCCTTGGAGATTTAACACGGTGCGTTAGGCTATCTGATGTTGGCATGTCATACATAGTCATCACTTAGTCACTCATACTACAACAAGGTTGGCTATAAGGTTGGCTATAAGTGTATTTTTTAACTCCTCTCTATCTCTTTCTTCGTACTCCCTCCGTCCCATAATATAAGAACGTTTTTGACACTAGTGTAGTGCCAAAAACGTTCTTATATTATGGGACATAGGGAGTACTAGTATTTATTGCATTTTCCAAGGAGTGACCTCTTCCAATGAAATGGTGTTGCTAAGTTTGCTTCATTTAATTAGCCATAGACTCAAAATTGTCTTTTCACCTAGGTACACGCGCTTAGCACCATTTCTTCCTTGGGTCACCAAACTAGTCTCTTTCTTCTTGATTAACTTGCCACATCAGACTTTATGCCTATGTGGCAAGCTTAAGCACCTGTAGGAGCAAGTAAGGTGCCCGTCCGTTGCACGGAAGAGTGAAATGCATTGATCGGGGTGTTGTTTATTTTGAAAAAGGATGTGGGGGTCATCTCATGTGCAACCGGGTCGACGTGTCAAGCACGAAATAATAGTGCAGAATAGCAGGGGGGACGCACCCCACTCGTACCGGCCCAGTGTTAGTAATGAGCAATGAGACGTCAAATCACAATGCCGCACCTTCCCAGACGAAGCAACCATTATTTCACACTTCGGTTCGACATCCTCTCAAACCACATACTAGTATTGCTTCTGCCTCAAGAGGGACACATGCATCGCCTTGGTACATCATGACACGTGGGACTGCATGACAGGCCATGCTCCCCCGCCGATCGCTGGGTAAAATCACCTCATTTTTACTACACTTCCTCCGGATCGGTTTACTACATGGCATGCACGTTGTTCTAGGTTGAGAATTTAACTGGCTATATATATATGTGATGAACAGTACGCTAGCCTTATAAAAAATGTATACTTTTGTACAGTAGTACTCCACTATCGATGGATTGCGACATGGAGCAAAAATTGAAATTTTAAAAAATGGTGGTACATATAGAGAGCGCTCGTCACCAAATTATGCATATAGTACTATTAAAAAAGCTAGTACATGCTTAATTGGGGTGCTAAATTCTATTAAAGAAATACTAGTACTAGTATGTACATACTGAAGAGTTAAAGTAACGAGAAGAAACATAACATAGTTCTGCTGGGGGCTCAGCACAACACACCCCTCAAATTAAACTAAGCACACCTGAAATTAAACTATGCAACTAATCCGGTAGACACTGCATTAGAAGTTTAGAACTGCCATGAGGAACGACACTGCCACCTTACTCGGAGTCCTCGTCCACGTCCTTGACTTCGTCCTTGTCCCTCTTCCTCTTGACCGATACTTCTTTGCTTGAACCGACAACTTGGTTGTTGCTCTTCATCCAACCCTTGTAGATATTGAAACAAAGGTAGCCATCCATTGCGGCATACTGGATGTAGTCTATATCTAGTACATTCCGCTGCCATGCATGACGATGAAACGTGTAATGAGGTTTCTCCAGTTTGCAGTACGAAGGATGAACCATGGCTCCTGCCAGGGTCAACATTGAGGGCTGACGAGAGGGCACCAGCCAATTCTTCTGGAGGTCGAAGGGGTTGCCTACAACGAGGCCTATCTGACGCAGGACTTCTTTGTCGTTCTTAAAGTCTACAGTAACGAATTTGACTGTTTTGTCCTCGAGGAAGTTCTTAAAATCCTGGCACTCAACGTCGGAATGGAATATGTGGTAGACCAAGCAAACGTTATGTACGCAAACCTGGATCACGGCGGGCTTCTTCCTCTCTTCGTCCTTTAGATCCTTCTCTCGTCCTAGGACTGTGGTGTCTCAACATCTAGCCTAGCGACCCACTCATCATGTGAGTTTTCGAACATGCGTCTGAAGCGAGAAAGGCATCCTTTCACCGTCGCGGAAGTACGGGTGTAGATGACGTCGAACTCATCACCGGTGATGGTTCTAACCTTGTACTCACCGCTGATCGGGGAGATTTGGGACGCCATGGATTTGGGAGGAGGGTTAGGATTAGTGGAACTGCGGTAATGTGAATGGACGGGACGACTAGGAGCGAACCGCCGTAGTATTAACGGACGTGCGGGAAAGAGTAGGAGCGAACTGCCAGCATGCGAACGGCAGGGTAGTGGCTTTTCATTCTCCCATTATACGGGCTTCCGAGAGCCCTTGGATCTGAGATCGAATGGTTGCATGGCGTGATTCTAGACCTATGGGTGAATATCCTATCCTGGAGGGTTATTCTTAAAATTTTCAGCAACTTAGCATGCGACCGTTTGATCTCAGATCCAAGGGCTGCTAGTAGCCCGTATCATGGTCGCGCCTACCACGACCGTTGCGTCGCTCGCGTGGTCGCGCCCTTGGAGATTTAACATGGTGTGTTAGGCTATCTGATGTTGTCATGTCATACATAGTCATCACTTAGTCACTCATACTACAACAAGGTTGGCTATAAGTGTATTTTTTTACTCCTCTCTATCTCTTTCTTCGTACTCCCTCCGTCCCATAATATAAGAACGTTTTTGACACTAGCTAGTGCAGTGTAAAAAACGTTCTTATATGATGGGACACAGGTAGTACTACTCCCTCTCTCTCAGTTTATAGGGCGTGCGCGTACCCCTAGGTCGTCAATTTGACCAACCTAATACAAGTCATATATTACAAAAAATATACCAATATAAACATCAGATGTTCTATTTTCAGAAGGTATAATTTTTGTGTTATATAGTTTATATTAGGGTGATAAAATTGGCAACCTAGGTATACGCGTAAGACTTGTAAACTGAGACAGAGGTAGTAATATTGATTGCTTTTGCCAAGGAGTGACCTCTTCCAATGAAATGGTGTTGCTAAGTTTGCTTCATTTAATTAGATATAGACTCAAAATTGTATTTTCACCTAGGTACACGCGCTTAGCACTGTTTCTTCCTTGGGTCACCAAACTAGTCTCTTTCTTCTTGATTAACTTGCCACATCAGACTTTATGCCTATGTGGCAAGCTTAAGCACCTATAGGAGCAAGTAAGGTGCCCGTCTGTTGCACGGAAGAGTGAAATGCATTGATCGGGGTGTTGTTTATTTTAACAAAGGATGTGGGGGTCATCTCATGTGCAACCGGGTTGACGTGTCAAGCACGAAATAATAGTGCAGAACAGCAGTGGGGACGCACCCCACACGTACCGGCCCAGTGTTAGTAATGAGCAATGAGATGTCAAATCACAATGCCGCACCGTCCTAGACGAAGCAACCATTATTTCACACTTCGGTTCGACATCATCTCAAACCTGTAGGAGCAAGTAAGTACAATAGTACTCCTTTCATCATCAGACTTTATGCCTATGTGGCAAGCTTAAGCACCTGTAGGAGCAAGTAAGTACAATAGTACTCCTTTCACATAGGTGAGTAAGTCATCTGAGGCTGTGCACCGTGACCAAGGAGGAGGAGAAAACGGGAAACATTAACGTTTATTTGCTAATTAATAGTATTGCATGCAATGAACTAACCACTGCATGTCGTGTTTGATAGTCTCAAGTCATTAAAAGCATGCACACCCTTTATCTCTTATTGGTTGATATGTCAAGAAACAAGAAACGAGGTAGAAGTTAATGCACCACACCTAAGTGTTTTGGGATTATTTGATTTTCGTAAGATGACTTACACACCTAGACGGAGGGTGCGCTTTACATGGCATTTTTGCATATGTGGAGGAAAGAGAGACAAGGAAAAAGTGGAGAAGTGGGCTCTCATGCAAGAGCCAGCCTCTACTACTACATGGTGGAGCATTGGGAGAGGCACCTGTATGGAGGTGGTCAGGAATCGGGAGACTCACACCGGTCGTAGTGCCGCAGTTAAAATGATAATGGCAAGTCAAATCACAGGGCCCCACCTGTCCAGCAGTAACTCGCTGTCAAATCACACAGCCCTACGTTTGCACCAGCCTACTCCCTCGTCTTCTCGCGTCTCTGTCGAACCGACTAGGCAGAACTGTCCCGCCGCCTACCGGGCAGGAAAAGCCCCGCCCTCGACTTTTAAATAGTATACAGTATACTAATTTTGTATCCATGGATTGCGCCCGCGCCATGGAGCAAATCATCTAGAAAACGGCGGTACACATGTACGGAGTATACAGCACGCACGTCGCGTTCGCGTTGCACCCCAGACGGTCGGTCGGTCTGGCACGCTGCTCTCCGAATGGAACGCGCGTCATATTGCGTTCGCACACACATGTGGGACGGCAATTGAGAACCGACCACAGGCACACTCCCCGGCCCCGCAAGTCGGGTGACTTAATAGAAGAGGGAGACGAGCGATAGTACTAGAGAAGTGTTGTACTACGTTGGTGCCTGGACGATCCCTGCAAGACACGGAAGATCATTTCGTCCATGCATGTGACCAGACTCCAGCAGACATGCCTGGATTGGCTATCGTCTACATATCGTGCAGTCTGTCTTGTACATGGCTGTAGTTGTGGTGAGAAATCTAAAAAAGGTTTCTTGTCATCTCACAAAATTATGTGTCATGTGCTTCGGATCACTGCGAGGGTTAAACAGCGACAACTGAGTTGGGCTAGTTATTAGGGGCACATGCACGAACAGTGACTACTCGGCTGCCATCTAGGTCAAGCCGGCTATGTTAATTAGGACATCTATCGACGAACCCCATTTCTACGAGTTTATCTTTAATTTGATTTGTTCCTCGTCTAGTTTGTCCGTCGGGATTCATGTTGTCTCCTTTGGGCAGTGAGGTTATGATTTCTTGTCATGTGACATTTTTTTCATGTTATATGTTATAATCCGGCGCTTCAGATCAAAATGACGACAACTGCGCCTCCGGGCCACGTGCATGAAGACTTCTCGACAGTCATTGACGAGGTCAAGCCGGCTCCGGTAGACAAAAGAAAACTAAGTACTACTGCACTATATCGGCAGGAGCCTCCGCGCTTGCTTGCTAGTGTTGCTCTGTTCACACCGTCTCGGCCTCTCCAGATCTAAACACGACAGCAGTGGCCACTCTCTCTCTCTCTCTCTCTGCTCACCGCTGGTCACAGATCCAGCCGGATCCTCTCCGTCGGGGAAGGTGAGAAGGTGCAACATTCACGCGGTCGTCCTCGGCGATGGCTCTTACCCACTGCTGGGCGCGTCTCGATCAGCCTGCCTTGCCGTTCTCTCCCAAGCACCGCTGGCAAGGGAGGGCCTCCGACCCCTTCTTCCTCGTTGTCATAGTGTGGGCAGATCCGGCCTCCCACCGCCCACCTAGCGACAACCCGGTGACCATCAGGTATAACTTCCTTCAAAACCGGCCTTGCTCTACTTCCCGAGCTCCTGACATCGCTGCATTTGTAACTTTTACTATTTCTCAGGCCCCCCTCGTAGATAGGATCGATCGGCTGTTCGAAAACCACCTATTTTTTTACGTTTAAGAGGTAAAACTAGTTCATGCACTCGAATCTAGTACTACTTGGTTCAAACAAGGAAGACATGGGGTGGGGGGTGGGGGAGGATTTGTTACCTGAATCTAGGACTTGGTCGAAAGAGGAAATAATGGGGGCGAAAAGTAGCAAAGGCTGGCTATCCAACTGGTCTCTAGGTCTAATAGGGAAATAAAGGGAAACGCAGACAAACTCAATATAAACCCGATCTATTGGTTGAAAAAGGAAAGAAAGTGGGGACTGGGGGACAAGTCAACAGAGTAAGTCCAGCACTAGATTTGCTAGCCTCACACAGTATAAGCTGGCTATACCAAACAAAAATGGGACCAACCCAGATATCCTGTTCTGATGTTTGTTGCCCCGAGCCACTCTTATGTAATGCCACTGGTAAAATGTAGCAGTCGCACTGTTAAAAGTAAGGACACGTTAAACCAATGTTGTTTTCAATGTAATGCCTCCAGTAATATGAATCAATGGCACTTCTTTACATGTCCTGCTAAAATTTCCCATTAAGATAAGTTGGTTCTTTTCGTTACAAATGCAACTGTCCTGGTCCACCTACTCTCCCGTGCCCAAAGTAATGTTGTATTTAACGGTTGTCATAGTTAATCTGATGCCCACACTAATATCTAGCAATGCCACTGCTTTAGAAGTTGCTACTGTCCTTGTAGGATTGCCATTCAGATAAGGAACATGCTTCTTTTCATTTGATGCATGTTTCATCACTTGTTACTTGTTAGTCACCTTCCTTTCCACCTTTTTTGTGCAAACAGAGATATACATTTCACGCTCGATCTTAGTTGAACTGCACAAATGATATCCAAATTATAGTTGAGCATTCCAGGAGCTTCCCAACCAACCTTGATGTTGCTCAATTTTATTGCAACTAATGAAGAAGAAGCTCTGTGGGTTTCGTTTTCTGATGGAAATGGAACCGGGGCTGGAGCCCTTTTCTTAAAAAATTTGAAGAAGAAGCTGCTAGCTCACGGGACATTGCTTAATTTTAGGTGAACTGCACCAAAAGGTCCCATGAATTGAATCATCCATGTTGGTGACTGAAAGAGCCAGCTTCAGCATCCCAGTCTAAGCACCCCCGGCCTCCATCCTTGCGATGCATGGTACACCTCGTTTGCCACCTGCTCAACCCTAGTGTCACTGATAAAATGAAGTAATAATACAGTTAAAATAGAGCGAGTGTCATCTCTACCATTTCATTTCCAATGTAGATAAAGAAAGTGCTTCTCTTTGTTAAAGTATGTTTCATCAACTAGTCCCATTGTTAATGTTTAAGCGTTTCTGCAAACTGGGGTGCTTAATTTTAGTTGATATGTACAAAAATAGAGATTTGAATGTCTCAAGGCGTCTCCTTGTACTACTGCTGCACACTGATGTTCATCATTGGCAGAAGGTGTATCTGGGAGACTTGGGACGATGTCCAGTATGAGGCGTACCGTATGAGGCGTCGTAGGGCCCATCTCACCCTCGCAGCATGGCATACTATGATACTATCGCAATATTTTCTTCCATTTATTTTGCGTGTTTCATCAACTAGTGCCACTATAATGTAATGACGCTTTTTCATTATCTGTGCAAACAGGGTTATTCAGCTATATTTTGGTGGAACTGAACAAATGTACGTATGGAATCGGCATATATGCAGAGTGCGAGGTGTGCCAAGTAAAAATTACCGACACCAACCATGCTGCATGCACGCATTGGCATCCACCACAACCAGTGGGATGTGTGGCACTCTCTGTGGATGGATCTTTCTCGGCAGCAAATCCTCTAACCAAATACTAGTAGCTTATATTGGCAGTTTTCTAGGGAGTATTCTTTTTTGAAAGAAGCACCAATCTATTTTTCTTTATTTGTACACTGTGTCACAACTTTGACCCAAAGGTCCAGAGCTATTTTAGGGTGATTGGCGTAGTACTCGAAGACTGATTGTAAGCATGATTTTCATTAGCTGTCACACTAATTTAAGCATGAGCAAGTGGAAGATTAGGTTAGTGCGAAGCTTACCTTAAACCCTACCGCCGCCGTTGAAACGAGGCGAGCATCGAGGGAACCATGGAGAACGTCGAGGAAGCGACGTCGCGCCATCCGTCCTCCTCTTGCGGTGGGAGAACGAATACTCCTGTGGCTCCAGCTGGCTCTGCACCCTCATGAACGGCACACCATACTCGATCGATTCGTTATCCTCTGGGTGCTCGACCTTCGACCTGTACGCCCACCACCTCCGCCTGACTGTCGCCTCGGGCGAATCTTTCTGCTCGATCGCCCATAGGAGATACTCGATGAACTCGGAGGACTACGGCGTGACAGCCGCCGAGGAGTACATGTACATCGCCGCCCTCATCGCTGTCGTCTCGCTCTTTCGCATACATTGCCACATGGCCCGCACCGTCCTCGAAATCTCCCACTCACTGTCAAACCAACTAAGGATCTCCTTCAACCTGGCTAACTTTGCCTGGTCGCTGCCGATGATCTGCCTGATTTGCTGCTGCATCCTCTCCATAGATGTTGTTCTGAGTGGTCCGGTGCTAGCTTTGGAAGATGGGAGGAGAGACGGTGGTCTTGCAATAGAGAAGAGGGAGAGAGGTGGTTTTGGAATGGAGATGATGGAGAGGAGAGGAGGTGGTTTTGCAATGGAGAGAAGATCAGAAGAGGGAGAGGCGAGACGGTGGTTTTGGAATGGAGATGATGGAGAGGAGAGGAGGTGGTTTTGCATTGGAGAAGATCAAAAG
>NC_041393.1:389178797-389183442 GCF_002162155.2 Triticum dicoccoides | reverse complement strand
AATGGAGATGATGGAGAGAAGAGGAGGTGGTTTTGCAATGGAGAAGATCAGAAGAGGGAGAGGCGAGACGGTGGTTTTGGAATGGAGATGATGGAGAGGAGAGGAGGTGGTTTTGGAATGGAGATGATGGAGAGGAGAGGAGGTGGTTTTGCAATGGAGAAGATCAGAAGAGGGAGAGGCGAGACGGTGGTTTTGGAATGGAGATGATGGAGAGGAGAGGAGGTGGTTTTGCAATGGAGAAGAGGGAGAGGAGCGTGCGGCAGCGATTTAGGATTGGGCGAGAGGGCCGGCACGCTGTGACTGGATCAAAATCAAAATCAATTTACCCTTCAATTAAGAAAGCGACCCCACATTAACTAGTCTCCCTTTTATTCTGGGTCATAATTGACCATGATTTTCGCACACAAAATATATGTTATACGTTGCAAAAATAATATAATTTGAAAGTACATTCAGATACGAACCAAACGATACCATTTTTGGTGACATGCATTCACAATTTTCTTGTCACATACAGTACGTGGTCAAACTTTGACCCAAAATACACAAAACAACAAAAAAATACTTCCAAGACCAGCGCCGCTCTTCCGCTCTTCTCCTGTTCTAATCTAAATCCACTGCCACTCCTCTCCTGTTCCAATCTAAATCCAGCACCGCTCCTCTCCTCTTCCATTTCAAAACAACCGCCCCTCCTCTCCTATTCCAGTCCAAAACCAGCGTCGCTCCTCTCCCGTTCTAATCCAAAACCAGCACCGCTCCTCTCCTCTTCCATTCAAAAACCACCTCCGGCAAGTGAAGGTGCTGTGGAGAAGTAGATCGATGGAGGTGTACAACCGATACGTGAGGATCGCAGATGGCGACCCTGTGAAGCTAGCTAGGATGTTGGAGATACAGTCTTGGTTTGACAACAAGGACCAACTAGTGGCGACGGCGACATCCATGGACAAATATCTGCAACAGAGCGAAAAGGCGGCGATACTCCGAGCAAACAGATTCACCGAATCCGATCGTGAGGGAGCGGTGGTGGGAGTATCGATCCCAGATGGAGCATCCACCAGAGATTGAAGGATCGAGTATCTACAGGGTGCCGTTTGTGAGGGTGTCCTGCCAAAGAGAGCCGGTGGAGTCTTCGTCGACCGAACCCAACTGCAAGAGGAGAAAAGCAGTTGGCCCGATGATGCTTCCCCGCCATCGTCTCCCTCGCCGTTCACATCGTCTCACGGGGCGGCTGTCTGCCGCCGAGGAATAGGAGGGGACTGCCCCCCAGCCCAATAGTCGGGCAGGTTGTGAATTGTCAGGAGGAGCTTAGGGTTGTCAGTATTTGCAGGTTGTGAATTGTGTTTTGTGTTGTGTATTTTGAGAGTACTTTCAGATACGAATGTCTTTTGAATTACAGATTTGCAGTATTGAGCATATGAAGAATTTTATGAATTCTAGAGATCTATTTTTAGCACTTAAAAAAATGTAGTTTCATAGGAGTATAAAAGTGCAGACGAGATGAAACTGCTAGTTTCAGTTTCAGATAAGAAACTACAAGTTCAGTTTCAGATAAGAAACTGCAACTTTCAGAGGCAGAGCATTTATATTAACACGGCCTTTTCAAACAGGGTTAACATCATGTTGGAAGTTTTATTCATGGTCGAAAATGGAACTACCAGCCAGTTAACATCATGCTGATCAACATTCATGCATAGCACATCTTCATATGATTCACAATCAAAATGCCCACATAATGTTGAGTGTGCGAAGTAAAGAGAAAACGAGGGACGGAGTTTTGGCAAGTGTTGGACGTGGTTTTGGGCTGCCCCGTCTATGCTTTCATTTTTAATATGCGCAGCCCACGACCTTGGATGGGAGGGCCTGTTTGTATTTTCTTAGGGCTGTCATGTATCGACCGGCCTATGGACCTCCCATCCGAGGTTTTATTTTTGGCAGCCCAATTTATGTATTTTTTTGAAGAAAACGCAGCGGTCTGTTCTATTTTTCTATATAAGAATAGGAACGCCAGGTACAACTTATGTTTCCCTTTTAACTATATTATATATATTTAAATTATTTTATATGTTATTATATATTATTTTTATAGTCATCATATATTTAATAGATACTTACATATGTAAGAAAACAATATCCCACATCTTATTAACTTATAAAAATAATTTCTTAACAAATAAAATCCTGGATTGTTTTGGCACGAAAATCCTAGTGATTGTGTACAAAAGCTTGGTAAGATTTAAGGACGAATGTAATAATATCACTTATTATTTAAATATATTTATAACAAAATGCTCAGCCCTTTTTTATTTTTTGATAACATTGCTGGCCCAACCCAATATTATAATTAGAATCAGCCCAGCAAAATCGTGTATCTAGATAAAGTGCAAATGGCATGTAATTTTTTAGCAAATAAAATAAATGGGCCGCATGAAAGCTACATTAATTGTTCACTCAGCCTAGCTAATGGCTGTAATTCAAAAAAAGATCAAATTGACTGTAAATTTTACCGCGCAAAAAAAAGACTGTAAATTCTGAAAAAATGGGTTGAATACGTGCCACATTTTTGGAGGCTGAAATGTGGGCCAATAGGTCGAAGCCAACGCAACGTTGTAAATTTACATCCAACGGCCGACATCCATCTTCAATCTGTCATCTTCTTCCTCCAGCGCTGCCGGGACCACCTCCCGCCTCCTGCTGCTAGCAGCTCTGCTTAGCACACTTCGCTATGAAGCGCTACTCCACCGTTGGCCAGGCCATCCCTCCAACCCTCCACACCTCCTGTTCTTCTCCACCGACTGCCGAACCACACCACACTAGAACCAGTTAACCCTTGTACACCTCTCCGTCGGCGACTCTACTCCCGCGTCTTCCCATCTCCGGCTCGTTGCTGTCCGGGGCCTCGCCTCGTGATGCGCTCGGCGTGGCGTGGTCAACGTGGTCAACAAACGACACCACCGGAAGTAGGATGTGCGTGGAGAGGCTAACAGCTGGGTCCATGGCCGCACACAAGGAAATGCCTCCTTATTACGCGCAAAATAATGATTCCTCCACCTGACATCTGGGACCCACTGGAAGGGCCTCTGTATTTCGCAAAAAAAAACGTGCCCCCCGCTGACTTGTCGGACCCACCAGCTATCTTCGCACGCAAGGAAGTGCCTCCTTATTATGCACAAAAAAAATGAATACTCCCCCCTGCCAGCTGGAACCCAGCATACTGGGATGCTGACTTGTGGGCCTACCAAGTTGACGGGGACGGAGGGCTTTGTCAACTTAGTTAATATGAACGATTCTAGCTCCTGTTACCGTACGATGTTCATCCAACGGTTGTAGTGCTTCTTCAACCTCTGGTCTTCTTGCTCCAGCCGCCGAAACCAGCGCCGGTCGTGCCGCGTGCTCCTGCCTCCCGTGGCCGGCTCTGATGCCGCGGAGGCCTCACCGTCCCCTACTACTCCCACCGCTGGCCCGGCCATCCCTCTACTCACCCACACCCCCTGTTAATCTACGGCGACAACAGCCTCACACCGCAGCCGAACCAGTGAACCCTCGTACTCCTCTTCGCGTGGGCATCCACTGCTGTGTCTTCCCCGGCTCCGAGTCGTCCCCTTCCTAGGCCTCGCTGTCGTCCACCGCCGTGGTGCTCTCAGCGCGGCGTGGTCAACGTGGTCAAGGAACGACTTCCATCGGACGTGGACTGTACGTGGAGAGGCTGACAGCTGGGTCCACGGCCGCAGCAAGGAAGTGCCTCCTTATTACGCGCAAAATAATTATTCCTCCACCTAACAGCGGGGACCCACCGGACGGGCCACCATATTTCACGAAAAAAGGTTTCCCCTGACTGCTGGGACCCACCAGCTACACCTTCGCATGCAAGGAAGTGCGTCCGGGCAAAAAAAACCATTCGCCCCCCTGACTGCTGGGACCCACCAGCTACATCTTCGCACGCAAGGAAGTGCGTCCGGGCAAAAATAAAAAAATGATTCGCCCCCCTGACTGCTGGGACCCACCAGCTACATCTTCGCACGCAAAGGAAGTGCGTCCGGGCAAAAAAAAACGATTCGCCCCTCTGACTGCTGGGACCCACCAGCTACATTTTCGCACGTAAGAAACTGCCTGACAGTCGGGACCCACCTGGTCGAAGCGTACGTAGCGTTGTCATTCTGTTCGCGAACGTGTACGTACATACTGGTCGTTGTAGAGGCGTGCACGTGTCGTAGTAGAGGCGCGCACGTAGCATGTACACGTACGTACAACGGCCAGGGTGCAAGAAAGAAAATACGGCCATGTATGTGTACATACAGGCGGGGTCTCGAACGCCTAGTCGCGCATACGTACGGCGAGGGCTCGTGTTCATGGGGAGGCAACGAAATGTGTCGTGTTCATGGCGAGGCAACGGAATGCGTCGTGTTCATGGGGAGGCAACGGAATGCGTCGTGTTCATCGGGAGGCAACAGAACGCGTGGGAGCCAACCGGCTTGGACGGAACAGGCGATGGAAACGAGGCCTGGCGTACCGCAGAACGGAGGAAACGGACCTCCTACGGTCGAAACGGGGTCCTGTTGATCGGGAGGGGTGTGGCATGCCGCAAAACGGAGGAAACAGACCTCCTACGGTCGAAACGGGGGTCATGTTGATCGGGAGGGGTGTGGCA
>NC_041393.1:389150901-389177821 GCF_002162155.2 Triticum dicoccoides | reverse complement strand
TCATCCGAGAGGCAGCATCGATCGGCTTCAGTTAGCCGCAGTGGCGAAGGAATCGCTCCATCGGGTTCAGTTAACAGCCATCGATCGATCGCTCAGGTTCAGTAATGTGTAGCCTGCAGTGCAATCGCTCGGGTTCAGTTAGAGCCCAACGCCTCGCTCGACTTCAGTTAGAGCCAACGCCTCGCACACAGGCGTGTACGTACGAGAGAAACGCGCATCGCTCCGCCCCCGACCTCCCACCGTAACTGACAACTCCCAGAAATTTTCCTCCCCCTCGCTTCTACCACGATTTTTTCCGTCATGGACGGCCCAAAGAATGTCATGCAGCCGCGTATCCGGCCCGCCCAGGACGAAAAGCCCATTTTCTGTCATGATTTTTTGTCATAGAAGTAGGAGCCCACCACATCTATGATGATACCGGGTTTTGTCACAATTATCGTCATAGAAGTGTCATAAGTATGACAGAAAAAAATTTCGTTCGGCCCAAAATGTCACGGATGTGTCTTTTTTTTGTAGTGGAGTTCGACCCGGCCAAGCACCAGACCCTGCTAGAGCTCTTTGGCTCTACCCACAAGGCCATTTGGAAGGTGCTTTTCAAGTTCGGCAAACTGTGGCCGGACTCCACCGAGGACCGTGGGTACCAACTGTCCCGCCCCGCAAGTTCGGTAAGCAACTAAATGTTTGACAACTCATGTGTTCTATCCGTACATCCTCAGGAAAATACTTAACGTGTTTCCTATCATTTTCCTAGGGCTGGGCGAAGAAGGCGGGGCGGATCTATTGTCCAGCCCCTCTGCCAGAAGAACCGGCCGGCCCACTCCTGATGAAGATGCTGGTCTCGGCGCCATATAAGGCGCCGAAGAAGAAGACCGAAAAGGAGGCCAAGAAGACCAGGGGCGGCCTTCGTCGTCATGGTGCCCCGGACACAAAATCCGAAGACTCCAATGCCCATTCTTCCTCCGAAGAGGACAGGGAGGAGGAGGACGAATCCCCCACAGGGGAAATAAGAAAAGAATGACCTCCAACTCCTTGGAGGCCAATTTGCCTAAGAGGGAAAAAACTCCTCTTCAAGGGAGTCCACCGGCGCCACTGATAGGAGCCCGGAGTGGGATCCCAGGGCCGAGCCCCTGGTGAATTCGTAAGTATAAAATCCGAACACACTCATGCGTCCGAACTTGTCATGGCATCACATTCTAATATGAGTTGTGTTTTTCTTTTTCAGTCCGGCGAAGCCACGCGCCGAACAATCCTCGTCAGGAGATCTGCTGGGTTCATACGCTATGGAGAGCGGGACACCCCGGAAGGCCTCCTCCTCCAAACGTAGGAATGAAACCGAGGTTTCATCCCAAAAGGACCCAGGCCACAGAGGAGGGGAGAAGGTCGCAAAGGCGGCACCAGTAGGCCAACTTCTGGGGCCGGTCACACGGGAGAGAAAGCTCCCGTGGGTGTCGATGGTGGGGGTCATCTTGGACCCAAGGCAGACATGATTCTAGCCCATAAGGTCCCCGAGTCAGACAGACAGCCTCTGCCAACTGGAGGAGGTATGCCTACTCCACCGGCCGCCTCTGTCCAACCAGAGGTGCCGGATACTTTATTGGCGGTGCTGAAGGGTGCCTCCATCGTTGATGAACACCGTGCCCTCATGGGTGCGGTGATTGAGAAGATTCAGTCCGCTGAGAGTGGACTGAATGAATCCTGTATCAGCCTCATAAGAGGCTTTGAGGTATGTTTTATGAGGTTTTGGGAGAGTGTCATGGCATAGATAGTAGCCCCTGATACACTGTTCGGTGAAAGAAAGAACCGGATAGAGGATCAAATTCATGTTCGCAGGAGACTCACTTGATAACATTTATCACTCCTTTTAACCAGCAGGCATCTATAGCGACTACCGCCTCTCAAGCTGCAGAAGTATCCGGACTGAGGCATAGTCTGGAGCGGGCCGAGGGAGAACTTGGCCAGGTGAAGAGACAGCTGGAGGAGAATCAAGGTATGTAGAAACCTTGTTTATGTAGCACAAATGAATAAGTGTACATGATGGAAATATTTTTATAATGTGCTCTAGGCGCGACGGCCGAAATTGAGGCTCTCGGGATGGCTGTGGCCGAAGCCGAGAAGAAGGCAGCCGCAGAGCAGGCTCTTCGTGAGAAACACGAGGCTAGAGTTATTGAGGCTGAGCGAGAGCTTCAAGAGTCCGTGCAAAAAATGTGAGACCTTGGAGCAGAGTTTAGCAGGGAAAGAATCCAAACTCTCCCAGGCTCGCCAAGTGATATCCCACAAGTGTAGGGGATCACAACAGCTTTCGAGGGTAAAGTATTCAACCCAAATTTATTGATTTGACACAAGGGGATCCAAAGAATATTCTTGAGTATTAGGAGTTGAGTTGTCAATTCAACCACACCTGGATAACTTAGTATCTGCAACAAAGTATTTAGTAGCAAAAGTGTTATGATAATAAAGGTAACAGTGGCAAAAGTAAAGATAATAGTTTTTGTGTTTTTGTAGTAGTTGTAACAATAGCAACGGAAAAGTAAATAAGCGAAGAACAATATGTGAAAAGCTCGTAGGCAATGGGTCAGTGATGGATAATTATGCCGGATGAGATTCCTCATGCAATAGTTATAACATAGGGTGACACAAAACTAGCTCCAATTCATCAATGTAATGTAGGCATGTATTCCGTAAATAGTCATACGTGCTTATGGAAAAGAACTTGCATGACATCTTTTGTCCTACCCTCCCATGGCAGCGGGGTCCTAGCGGAAACTAAGGGATATTAAGGCCTCCTTTTAATAGAGAACTAGAACAAAGCATTAGCACATAGTGAATACATGAACTCCTCAAACTACGGTCATCACCGATAAGTATCTCGATTATAGTCACTTCGGGGTTGTCGGATCATCACACATAATAGGTGACTATAGACTTGCAAGATAGGATCAAGAACACACATATATTCATGAAAACATAATAGGTTCAGATCTGAAATCATGGCACTCGGGCCCTAGTGACAAGCATTAAGCATAGCAAAGTCATAGCAACATGAATCTCAGAACATAGTGGATACTAGGGATCAAAACCTAACAAAACTAACTTGATTACATGGTAAATCTCATCCAACCCATCACCATCCAGCAAGCCTACGATGGAATTACTCACGCACGGCGGTGAGCATCATGAAATTGGTGATGGAGGATGGTTGATGATGACGACGGCGACGAATCCCCCTCTCCGGAGCCCCGAACAGACTCCAGATCAGCCCTCCCGAGAGAGATTAGGGCTTGGCGGCAGCTCTGTGTAGTAAAACGCGATGAAACTTTCTCTCTGATTTTTTTCTCCCCGAACATGAATATATGGAGTTGGAGTTGAGGTCGGTGGAGGTCCAGGGGGGCCACGAGATAGGAGGGCGCGCCCTAGGGGGGGGCCCTATCTCGTGGACAGCCTGTGGGCCCCCTGGTGTATTTCTTTCGCCCATAAAATCTTATTAATTCCAAAAAGTGCCTCCGTGGATTTTCAGGACATTCCGAGAACTTTTCTTTTCTACACATAAAACAGCATCATGGCAGTTCTGCTGAAAACAGCGTCAGTCCGGGTTAGTTTCATTCAAATCATGCAAGTTAGAGTCCAAAACAAGGGGCAAAAGTGTTTGGAAAAGTAGATACGTTGGAGACGTATCAACTTCCCCAAGCTTAAACCTTTGCTTGTCCTCAAGCAATTCAGTTGATAAACTGAGAGTGATAAAGAAAAACTTTTACAAACTATGTTTGCTCTTGTTGTTGTCAACATGAAAAGCCAGCATTCAAGTTTCAGCAAATACTATGAACTAACCATACTCACAATAACACTTAGGTCTCACAATTACTCATATCAATAGCATAATCAGCTAGCAAGCCATAATAATAAAACTCGGATAACAACACTTTCTCAAAATAATCATAACAAGATATAACAAAATGGTATCTCGCTAGCCCTTTCTGAGACCGCAAAACATAAATGCAGAGCACCTTTAAAGATCAAGGACTGACTAAACATTGTAATTCATGGTAAAAGAGATCCAGTCAAGTCGTACCCAATATAAACCAATAGTAATGAATGCAAATGACAGTGTGCTCTCCAGCGGGAGCTTTTCAATAAGAAGGATGATGACTCAACATAAAAGTAAATAGATAGGCCCATCGCAGAGGGAAGCAGGGATTTGTAGAGGTGCCAGAGCTCGATTTTAAAATAGAGATTGAATAACATTTTGAGCGGCATACTTTCGTTCTCAACGCAACAACTATGAGATGGTTGTATCTTCCATACTACATGCATTATAGGCAGTTCCCAAACAGAATGGTAAAGGTTTATACTCCCCCAACCACCAACAAGCATCAATCCATGGCTTGCTCGAAACAACGAGTGCCTCCAACTAACAACAACCCTGGGGGAGTTTTGTTCAATTATTTTTATTTGCTTTGATCTTTTTGGATCATGGGACTGGGCATCCCGGTTACCGGCCCTTTCTCGTGAATGAGGAGTGGAGTCCACTCCTCGTGAGAATAACCCACCTAGCATGGAAGATATAGGCAGCCCTAGTTGTAACATGAGCTGCTCGAGCATACAAAACAGAATTTCATTTGAAGGTTTAGAGTTTGGCACATACAAATTTACTTGGAACGGCAGGTAAATACCGCATATAGGAAGGTATGGTGGACTCATATGGAACAACTTTGGGTTTTAAGGAGTTTGGATGCACAAGCAGCATTCCCGCGTAGTACAGGTGAAGGCTAGCAAAAGACTGGGAAGCGACCAACTGGGAGAGCAACAACAGTCATAAACATGCATTAAAATTATTCACACCGAGTACAAGCATGAGTAGGATATAATCCACCATGAACATAAATATCATGAAGGCTATGTTGATTTGATTCAACTACATGCGTGAACATGTGCCAAGTAGAGTCACTCAACTCATTCAAAGGAGGATACCATCCCATCATACCACATCATAATCATTCTAATAGCATGTTGGCACGCAAGGTAAACCATTATAACTCATAGCTAATCAAGCATGGCACAAGCGACTATAATCTCTAAATGTCATTGCAAATATGTTTACTTCATAATAGCTGACTCAAAAATGATGAACTCATCATATTTACAAAAACAAGATAGGTCGAGTTCATACCAGCTTTTCTCATCTCAATAAGTCCATCATATATCGTCATTATTGCCTTTCATTTGCACGACCGAACGATGTGTATGATAATAAGAGTGCACGTGCATTGGACTAAGCTGGAATCTGCAAGCATTCAACTCAAGAGAGACGACAGGGTAATATGGGCTCTAAGTTAATAAACAATCATGCAAATGAGAGCCACTAAACATTTTCAATATGGTCTTCTCGACCCCCAAAGGAAAGAAAAGAAAATGAAACTATTTACACGGGAAAGCTCCCAACAAGTAAGAAGAAGAACTAGAAATCTTTTTGGGTTTTCATTTTAATTCTACTACAAGCATGGAAATTAAACTAACTAATTTTTTTGGTTTTTCTTAAGGTTTATCAAGCACACAAGAAGAAAACGAGAAAAAAGAAATTTAAACTAGCATGGATAATACAATGAAAGAGTATGAGCACCGATGACTAGTGTGTGAACATGAATGTAAAGTCGGTGAGAAATACATACTCCCCCAAGCTTAGGATTTTGGCCTAAGTTGGTCTAGTACCAAGGACCGCCTGGATGATATCCATAAGTGAAACTGGGGTTGTACTGAGATGCAGCGGCAACCGGCTCCTAAGCAGCAGCGTGTTGGCGAGTTGCCTCCACTCCCCTCTTGTATTCAGCTGCTTCCTCCCTGGTGACAACATATCTTCCTTTTGCCTGATAATCAAAAAGGTAGGGAGCAGGAAGAGTAACAGGGACGACGTTGCGTCTGTCATAGATTAGTCGATAATGGAGCAATTGTTCATTACTCTCAAGAAAATGATGATTGAACATAGCTTCTTTATCCAAATAAACAGGAGGTAAAATCATATCCCCTTCTCGTGGGGCTATATTAAGATAATTAGCCACACGGGTTGCATAAATTCCTCCAAATAAATTCCCCTTTCTACTATTATTCTGCAACCTACGTGCAACTATTGCCCCCAAGTTATAACCTTTATAACCTGACACAACACTCTTGAGGACACAAAGATCAGGGACACACATGTGACATGCTTCGTCCTTACCGTTAATGCATCTACCAATAAACAGAGAAAAATAATGTATAGCAGGAAAATGAATGCTCCCTATGGTAGCTTGTGCTATGTCCCTAGATTCTCCCACAGTAATACTAGCAAGAAAATCTCTAAATTCAGATTTGCGAGGATCATTAATATTACCCCACTGCGGGAGTTTGCAAGCAGTTGTGAAATCCTCTAAATCCATGGTATAAGATGTATCATAAATATCAAGAATGACACTAGGAGAATTACGCATACAGTTATATTGGAACCTCCACACAAAGGAATAAGTCAATTGATAGTACTGAGGACACTTATCTTGTAAGAAGTCCTCGAGCTCGGCATTACGCACATACGCGTCAAATTCCTAATTGAAGCCTGCTTCGTCCATAAAATCATCGGATGGCCACTCACAAGCCCGTACATTTGCGTCCCTCGGCAATTCAACATCTTGCTCTCGTATAGCAATCCTTGGCCCTTTCTTTGCTGAGGAACCACCTTGGTACATTCTTCTAAGCATAATTCTTTTTCTGAAAATTTCTGAAATTTTAGTAACTTCAAAATAAAAGTGAACAAAACTAAACAAGATTGATAGCAACTACTCCTACAAGTGCCTAGAGCCTATATCATGCATTGAAATTGCTTGGGACCTCAAAAATTTAACATGCAAGCTCAAGAACATGGTCACCTATGCAGCAAAAATTTGCAATGAATAAAGCACTGGAACAAAAACTAATTGGACCAATGGAGGAGTCACATACCAAGCAACAATCTCCCAAAGCAGTTTTGTAAATGGAGCTTTGAGCAAGGAGATCGAAAATCGCAGCAAAACGAGCTAGAACTCGTGCTTGAGCTGGATGGGGATTTTTTTGGAAGAAGATGAAGTGTGTGGGTGCTGGCATAAGTGGAGGGGGACCACCAGGGGCCCACGAGACAGGGGGCGCGCCCTATAGGGTGGGGCGCCCTCCACTCTCGTGGTCTGGTGCTTGCCCCTCCTGCAGTGATTTCAGTGCCTAAAATCCTCAAATATTCCAAAAAAAACATACTAAATTTGCAGGGCATTTGGAGCACTTTTATTTTCGTACTATTTTTTAATGCACGGATAATTCAGAAAACAGACGGATAATACTATTTTTGCTTTATTTATTCTAAATAGCAGAAAGTAAAAAGTGGGTACAGAAGGTTGTGCCCTCCAGTTTCATCCATATTATGATCATCAAAATGAATCCACTAACAAGGTTGATCAAGTCTTGTTAACAAACTCATTCTGAATAACACGGAACCAGAGAAATTTCGAATAACACTAAGTTACCTCAACGGGGATATGAAAATCCCCAACAATAAGAATATCATACTTTTTCTTGACAGTAGGGAGAGGAAATTCAGAACCTCCAATAATAATAGTTGAAACTTTTCCAATAGAATTGATGCTATGAACTTGAGATTGTTTCCTCTGAAAGTGTACCGTATGCTCATTACTATTAACATGAAAAGTGACATTGCCTTTGTTGCAATCAATAACAGCCCCTGCAGTATTAAGGAAAGGTCTACCAAGGATAATAGACATACTATCGTCCTCGGGAATATCAAGAATAACAAAGTCTGTTAAGATAGTGACATTTGCAACCACAACAGGCACATCCTCACAAATACCGACAGGTATAGCAGTTGATTTATCAGCCATGTGCAAAGATATTTCAGTAGGTGTCAACTTATTCAATAAAAGTCTACAATATAAAGAGAGAGGCATAACACTAACACCGGCTCCAAGATCACATAAAGCAGTTCTAACATAATTTCTTTTAATGGAGCATGGTATATTTGGCACAACTGGATCTCCAAGTTTCTTTGGTATTCCACCCTTAAAAGTATAATTAGCAAGCATGGTGGAAATTTCAGCTTCCGGTATCTTTCTTTTATTTGTAATGATATCCTTCATATACTTAGCATAAGGATTCACTTTCAGCATATCAGTTAAGCGCATATGTAAGAAAATAGGTCTAATCATTTCAGCAAAGCGCTCAAAATCCTCTCATCCTTTAACTTGGATGGTTTAGGAGGAAAGGGCATGGGTTTCTGAACCCATGGTTCTCTTTCTTTACCGTGCTTCCTAGCAACGAAATATCTCTTATCATAACCTTGATTCTTTGATTGTGGGTTATCAAGATCAACAAGAGGTTCAATCTCTACATCATTGTTTTTGCTAGGTTGAGCACCAACATGAACATTATCATTAACATTATCACTAGGTTCATGTTCACCACCTGATTGTGTTTCAGCATCAGAAATAGAAATATCATTGGGATTCTCAGGTGTGTCTACAGTAGGTTCACTAGAAGCATGCAAAGTCCTATCGTTCTTCTTTTTCTTCTTTTTAGAAGAACTAGGTGCCTCTAAATTATTTCTCTGAGAATCTTGCTCGATTCTCTTAGGGTGGCCTTCAGGATACAAAGGTTCCTGAGTCATTCTACCGGTTCTAGTAGCCACTCTAATAGCAAAGTCATTTTTATTATTCAATTCATCAAACAAATCATTTTGAGCTTTAAGTACTTGCTCAGCTTTAGTAGCAACCATAGAAGCATATTTGCTAACGAGTTTAAGTTCATCTTTAACTCTAGCCAGATTATCACTTACATGTCCTATCTCGAAAGCATTATTCTTTAACTCTCTACCAACATAAGCATTAAAACTTTCTTGCCTAGCCATAAAGTCATCAAATTCATCTAAGCATGGGCTATGAAGTTTAGTAGAGGGGATTTCAACTTTATCATATCTATAGAGAGAATTTACCTTTACTACCCGTGTCGGGTTATCAAGACAATAAGGTTCTTCAACAGGCGGTATATTAAGACCATGTATTTCTTAAATAGGTGCTAAATTCTTAACATCTTCAGCTTTAATACCTTTTTCTTTCATTGATTTCTTTGCCTCTTGCATATCTTCAGGACTGAGAAATAAAACACCTCTCTTCTTCGGAGTGGGTTTAGGAATAGGCTCAGGAGTTGGCTCAATTGGTTCAGAAATTGCTTCAGGAATTGACTTAGTAAGAGTCCAATTATTTTCATTAGTCAACATATTATTCAATAGTATTTCAGCTTCGTCGACTGTTCTTTCCCTGAAAATACAACCAGCACAACTATCCAAGTAGTCCTTGGAAGCATCGGTTAGCCCATTATAAAAGATATCAAGTATTTCATTTTTCTTAAGAGGATGATCAGGCAAAGCATTAAGTAACCGGAGAAGCCTCCCCCAAGCTTGTGGGAGACTCTCTTCTTTGATTTGCACAAAATTATATATTTCCCGCAAGGCAGCTTGTTTCTTATGAGCAGAGAAATATTTAGCAGAGAAGTAATAAATCATATCATGGGGACTACGCACACAACCAGGAGCAAGAGAATTATACCAAGTCTTAGCATCACCCTTTAATGAGAACGGAAATATCTTAAGGATATAAAAATAGCGAGACTTCTCATCATGAGTAAATAGGGTAGCTATAT
Source organism: Triticum dicoccoides (assembly GCF_002162155.2). Taxonomy (NCBI): domain Eukaryota; kingdom Viridiplantae; phylum Streptophyta; class Magnoliopsida; order Poales; family Poaceae; genus Triticum; species Triticum dicoccoides. The sequence goes on along the minus strand of NC_041393.1, from coordinate 389,168,122 downwards.
CATTCAACTTGGTAAGATGTGCCACAACAGTTTCAGATTCAAGGCCATAAAAAGGATCAGATTCAACTAAAGTAATAATTTCAGGATCAATAGAGAATTCATAATCCTTATCAGTAACATAGATAGGTGAAGTAGCAAAAGCAGGATCGGGTTTCATTCTAGCATTAAGAGATTGCTGCTTCCATTTAGCTAATAATTTCTTAAGATCATATCTATCATTGCAAGCAAAGATTTCCCTAGCAGCTTCTTCATTCATAACATAACCCTTAGGAACAACAGCCAATACATAATCATTGGGAGAACCTTCATCATCACTATCATCAATAATAGCATCGTCAATATTTTCATTCCCCCTAACTCTAGCAAGTTGTTCATCAAGAAATTCACCTAATGGCAAAGTAGTATCACGCATAGAAGTAGGTTCATCATGCATAGCAGGAGTGGCATCATCAATAACATGCGACATATCAGAATTCATAGCAGTAGCAGGTTTAGGTTCTACTAATAACGGAAGGAGAATCTAGTGCAGAGCTAGATGGCAGTTCCTTACCTCCCCTCGTAGTTGAGGGCAAAATAGTAGTTCGGTCGTCTTTCAAGTTCTTCATAGTGATAAACAGATATAAATCCCAAGTGACTCAGAGAATAGAGCTATGCTCCCCGGCAATGGCGCCAGAAATTAGTCTTGATAACCCACAAGTGTAGGGGATCGCAACAGCTTTCGAGGGTAAAGTATTCAACCCAAATTTATTGATTTGACACAAGGGGAGCCAAAGAATATTCTTGAGTATTAGTAGTTGAGTTGTCAATTCAACCACACCTGGATAACTTAGTATCTGCAGCAAAGTATTTAGTAGCAAAAGTGGTATGATAATAAAGGTAACAGTGGCAAAAGTAAAGATAATAGTTTTGGGGTTTTTGTAGTAGTTGTAACAGTAGCAACGGAAATGTAAATAAGCGAAGAACAATATGTGAAAAGCTCGTAGGCAATGGATCAGTGATGGATAATTATGCCGGATGCGATTCCTCATGCAATAGTTATAACATAGGGTGACACAGAACTAGCTCCAATTCATCAATGTAATGTAGGCATGTATTCCGTAAATAGTCATACGTGCTTATGGAAAAGAACTTGCATGACATCTTTTGTCCTACCCTCCCGTGGCAGCGGGGTCCTAGCGGAAACTAAGGGATATTAAGGCCTCCTTTTAATAGAGAACCGGAACAAAGCATTAGCACATAGTGAATACATGAACTCCTCAAACTACGGTCATCACCGCGAAGTATCCCGATTATTGTCACTTCGGGGTTGTCGGATCATAACACATAATAGGTGACTATAGACTTGCAAGATAGGATCAAGAACACACATATATTCATGAAAACATAATAGGTTCAGATCTGAAATCATGGCACTCGGTCCCTAGTGACAAGCATTAAGCATAGCAAAGTCATAGCAACATCAATCTCAGAACATAGTGGATACTAGGGATCAAACCCTAACAAAACTAACTTGATTACATGGTAAATCTCATCCAACCCATCACCGTCCAGAAAGCCTATGATGGAATTACTCACGCACGATGGTGAGCATCATGAAATTGGTGATGGAGGATGGTTGATGATGACGACGGCGACGAATCCCCCTCTCCGGAGCCCCGAACGGACGCCGGATCAGCCCTCTCGAGAGAGATTAGGGCTTGGCGGCGGCTCCGTGTCGTAAAACGCGATGAAACTTTCTCTCTGATTTTTGTTCTCCCCTAATGTGAATATATGGAGTTGGAGTTGAGGTCGGTGGAGGTCCAGGGGGGCCCATGAGATAGGAGGGCGCGCCCTGGGGGGGGGGAGGTGCCCCCATGTCTCGTGGATAGCCTGTGGGCCCCCTGGTGTATTTCTTTCGCCTAGAAATTCTTATTAATTCCAAAAAGTGCCTCCATGGATTTTCAGGACATTCCGAGAACTTTTCTTTTCTACACATAAAACAACATCATGGCAGTTCTGCTGAAAATAGCGTCAGTCCGGGTTAGTTTCATTCAAATCATGCAAGTTAGAGTCCAAAACAAGGGCAAAAGTGTTTGGAAAAGTAGATACATTAGAGACGCATCACCAAGCCGCAAGTGATGCCCCGGAGGAAGCCCAAGGTGGCCTGAAGGAAATCCAGGAGGTGAGGAAGATTGCAGCTGGTAAGGATTTTCCTGTACAAAGCAAGTATTGGAGATGAGAAAATCAAATTTGACAACTTGAGTTTTGATGTATACATGGGAATTTGCGGAGCTGCCGCGCAGCACATCTGATGTCGCCCAATTCTACCAAGCCGAAGGGGGGAATACTGCGGATAAGCTCTTCTGGATGCAGTATCTGGCGCCGAATTATCCGGTGCCTTTCTCCGATCAGCTGAAGCAGCTGGTCGAGCTGCATAAGGCGTCCGAGTTAGCCATGAAGGATTTAATTATCCGGTTGTGGCCTGCTTAGCCGATTCCAAGCAGCTACTTCGGACTCGTGAAGCGGCTTGTAAGTGCCTTCCCTCGACTCGAAGTCATCTAGCGGTCGGTCTGCATAGAGGGTGCGCGAATGGCCTTCACCCGTGCCAAAGTGCATTGGGGGAAGATGGATGCAGAAAAGCTGATGACCGAGGGAAAGGAGCACCGCAAGCCCGAACTGTATTATGAAGGTGTCTTGAAAGGAGCCCGCCTTGTGGCGGAGCAATGCACCAAGGACATTATATTTCCATAAATACGGTCAAGTTCGTCCTTTGTAATATTTGAACAAGAGCATTCTTATCATCTATTGCTTGTTGTTTGAAAGTTTTTCCTCTCGGGTGGCGATTTTTATATATTAATCCTGAGAGTCGGCCAGTCGTCGGCTTCCGCCCCCACGTAGTGAGTATGGGGGTGTTCGGGATAAACCTGAGCACTCTTTATCCCAATTTTGGGTCCCTAAAGGAGGTGTTCAGCATAGCAAACCAGGCAATCAGACTATAGGGCTTTATCGCTCTCACTTAGCCATAGGAGTTGTTATGAGGAAGGTAGGCGCAGCCCCTAGTGTTCGGAAGACCGCACTAGGGGCTCTACAAGCGCCTGATCAAAAAAGGCCGATCCATCGCACGCTGCATTAGTTATAGCACTATGCGGAAGGAATCCTTAAAGATTTTATAACCTCTCGAACAGCTGACCAGCTCTCGCTGCATCATGATAGTCAGTTTTCGGCTCTCTCTACTGAGGTGTTCGTCTAGAAGAACCGGGACACATCGCAGTAGTTATCCCAGTGCTACCTTAGCCGATGTAGCGGAACGTAAGGTACCAAAACATAGGAGCCGGGCAAACCCAACTATTGACCCAAGACATGATTCAGAGTTGATGCATATAATGCTATAAGTGCGGGGTGCCGAACTACCGTGAAGGTGTTCAAACTTCTTTGCCGTAGTATGGGCGTGACGAAGCCCCTTCCATATTAAGGCGTATCACGATAAGCAGCCGTCTTTCAACAAAAGAGTTTTAAATAAGAGATAGCAGGAGGTGAGCATCACATAAATCCACATGTTGTATTTGAGTAATATGTCGATGCGTATGAGTACAGATGATGTGATAAAAAGAAATATGATTGCGGAACCTGCTGATACCGGGCGTGAGGAAGTAGTGTTCGGATCCGGGGTGTAGTCGGATGATTCTAGGGGAATATCTAGAGATTCCCTGACGCGCTCGAACTGTTCCCACGCCATCCAGCATAGCCTACATAAAGGTGATCCTGTAAAAAAACGTAAGAAACGGTGTTGCGCCACCTGGCGGTTGAGCCACAGTATGTGGCTTGTATTATCCTTTTCCGGCGTGTTTTTAATTAATCTCCGGGTGGGCCGGGCTATCTTGCCGCACAGTAGTTCGGACTCCTTTGATGGTGTCCGGGAGCTTGGTCTTCGACTCAAGGTTCGACTGTAAGGTGCTGTCAGTTGTTCTTGCTGTTAAAGCGGTGGTAGACTCTTCGGCCATGAGGGGGAGTTTGGACCTGCCATTAACTGTGATGACGCCGCGTGGACTGGGCATCTTTAATTTATGGTAGGCATAATGTGGCACCGCGTTGAACCGAGCGAATGTGGTTCGTCCGAGCAGTGCCTAATGGTCACTGCAAAATGGGACGATGTCGAAGACTAAGTCTTTGGTACGGTGATTGTCCGGAGATCCGAAGATCACTTCCAGTGTGATTGAGCCCATGCAATAGGCCTCTACACCTGGTATGATACCTTTAAAGGTGGTTTTTGTGGGCTTGATCCTTGAGGGGTTGATGCCCATTTTGTGCACTGTATCCTGGTAAAGCAAGTTCAGGCTGTTGCCTCCATCCATGAGGACTTGTCTGAGATGGAATCCGTCGATGATGGGGTCGAGGACCAATGCGGCCGAACCGCTATGACGGATATTGGTAGGGTGGTCCCTGCGATCGAAAGTGATCGGGCAAGAGGGCCATGGGTTGAACTTTGGGTCGATTGTATAGACCTCCCTGAGTGCATGTTTCCACTTGGGAATGTGGCTTGCCCATGTCATATTCACCGTTTTTGCATGGGGAGGGAATCTCATCTGTCCTCCTGTATTCGGTGATCGGGGCTCTTCGTCGTCGTCGTCACTTTGAGACCCCTTCCCCTTGTTGTCGGCGTCTGACCTGCCGGTTTGTCTGAAGACCCAGCATTCTCTATTGGTGTGGTTGGCTGGTTTTTGAGGGGTGCCATTAATTTGGCATGGACGGTCGAGTATGCGGTCAAAACTGGACGGGCCTGAATTGTTTTTGTTGAATGGTTTCTTCCGCTGACCATACTTGGAGCCGCTGAATCCGGCATTGATTGACGTGTCTTCGGGATTATCACCGTTTTTGCGGCGCTTGTGTTTGTTGCGTCGTGATTTGTCGTTGCTATCCTTGGCTTTCAATGTGCCGAGATTGCTTGTTGCATTGTTGCTACGAGCCAACCAGCTATCCTCGCCCGCGCAAAAGCGGGTCATGAGAGTTGTGAGGGCTGCCATGGACTTTGGCTTTTCCTAGCCGAGATGTTGGGCAAGCCATTCGTCATGGATGTTATGCTTCAAGGCCGCTAGGGCTTCGGCATCCGGACAGTCGACAATTTGGTTCTTTTTGGTTAGGAACCGAGTCCAAAATTTCCTGGCTGACTCTCCGGGTTGCTGGGTTATGTGACTTAGATCATCAGCATCCGGTGGTTGCACGTAAGTGCCCTGGAAGTTGTCAAGGAACGCGTCTGCCAGGTTCTCCCAACTCCCAATGGAGTTTGCCGGCAAGCTATTCAGCCAATGCCGAGCCGGTCCCTTTAGTTTTAGTGGGAGGTACTTGATGGCGCGTAGATCATCTCCACGGGCCATGTGAATGTGGAGGAAAAAATCTTCTATCCATACCGCAGGGTCTGTGGTACCATCGTATGATTCAATGTTCACGGGTTTAAACCCTTTTGGGAATTCATGATACATTACTTCATCAGTGAAGCATAGGGGATGTGTGGTGCCTCTGTGCTGGGCTTCATTGTATTCGGCCCGGTCGGATTTGTTAGTGTATCCGGCGTGACGATCCTTGTCACCCGTTGGGGCACGTCCCCATGATCCGTAGGTCAATCTTGACTGTCCTGCTTTGTTTTCCAATACATCTCGCAGGTCCTCCGTGTAGCCCCTGGCCTTAGTATTATCGTTTGATTGGTGGCGGGGTGCGGTCTGGACTTTGGGCTAGTATGCCGCATTGTCTCGGCCACGGGGTGGCCGGTTAGCCGCATCGTGTGCTGGTAGCGTGGGCTTTAAAGCCTCCTCCTCGAGTTGAGGTAGTAGCCTGCGCTTTGGGTAGCTTTTGCAAGGGCGCTCGAGTCCGTATTCCTTGGCAGCCAGGACCTCGGTCCATCTGTCAGTTAGCAGATCTTGATCAGCTTGAAGCTGTTACTGCTTTTTCTTCAGGCTTTTTGTAGTGGCTATAAGCCGGCGCTTGAACCGCTCCTGCTCGATGGGATCCTCAGGCACGATGAATTCTTCGTCGCCAAGGCTCACTTCATCTTCGGAGAGAGGCATGTAATTATCATCCTCTGATTCTCCATTAGTTGCCTTTTCTTTAGGGCTAGCTTGCCCATCCTCTTGCTCGGCCTGCTCGAAGCCTGGCTGGGCAGGATTGTCTTCATCTTCGGCACCATTCGGATTGTTATCTCTTGTGCCGGCACCACTATTTTTGCTATGGTGGGGCTTGGAGTGGCGCCGATGACGCCGGTGTCTAGATTGCTTCCCCAATGGGTCATCCTCCGTTGCCTCATCGCCATTGTTTTCTTTAGGGGTGTCCACCATATAAATATCATATGATGAGGTGGCTGTCCAGCGCCCTATAGGCGGTGGTTCTAGTTCTTCTCCTGCATCATCGTCCATACCTTCGATGTCTTTGGAGTCGAAGTCAAGCACGTTGGTTAAGTCATCGACAGTGGCTATAAAGTGGGTGGTGGGTGGGGGGGAAATTTCTTCGTTGTCCGCTCCCCACTCGAGCTGGACATAGTTCGGCCAAGAATCTCCTGACAAGGAAAGAGACCTTAATGACTTTAGCACGTCACCCAAGGGCGAGTGCTGAAAATATCCGCGGTGGTGCACTCCATGACCGGTGCCCGATCAGATTCGATAGGCACGAATGCACGCGGTTCGGATCCTATGGCCGGAGACGAGTCCGAGGGTTCGATGACACCACTCTCACAGGAGGTGGAATCAGTGTTCGACTCCGACGCTGATGAGTGTGCGACTTCCGTGGCGGGGTCCATCCACCCGCCCTTGGAAGGCACGATCTGCTCCGGATTGATTCCCGGTGCCCCCGCAGGCGCGATCTCCCAAATACTGTCCAATGGCAGATCAAGGTCATGCCCGTCGTGACCGTTCCGCGCACCTGTCTTGGGCTCGAATCCGTTGAAGATCAAGTCTCCGCGGATGTCGGCGGTATAGTTTAAGCTTCCAAACCTGACCTGATGGCCAGGGGCGTAGCTATCGATCTGCTCCAGATGGCCAAGTGAGTTGGCCCGTAGTACGAAGCCGCCGAATACGAAGATTTGTCCGAGAAGGAAAACCTCTCCCTGGACCGCATCGTTGAAGATGATCGGAGGAGCCATCAAGCCTTGAAGTGACGGCATAGTGGAACTCTCAATGAAAGCACCAATGTCGGTGTCAAAACCGGCGGATCTCGGGTAGGGGGTCCCGAACTGTGCGTCTAAGGCTAATGGTAACAGGAGGCAGGGGACACGATGTTTTAGCCAGCTTAGGGTCCTCTCGATGGACGTAATACCCTACTTCCTACTTGATTGATCTTGATGATATGAGTATTACAAGAGTTGATCTACCACGAGATTGTAGAGGCTAAACCCTAGAAGCTAGCCTATGATTATGATTGTTGTTGTCTTACGGACTAAACCGTCCGGTTTATATAGACACCGGAGGGGGCTAGGGTTACACAGAGTCGGTTATAGAGAAGGAAATCTACATATCCGAATATCCAAGATTGCCTTCCACGCAAAGGAGAGTCCCATCCGGACACGGGACGAAGTCTTCATAGTCCAACAGTCTGGCCAAACTATATAGTCCGGCTGTCCGAGGACCCCTTAATCCAAGACTCCCTCACACATGTAATGGGATCTTTCCAACATCTCTAACTCCACACTTCACTTTAACTTTTTCTTCATTGCTAGTATACATGTCTACTTCTAGCACAGGCCCTATAGTAGCAGCAACTTCACACATTCCAAAGAAGTGTCTAAAGCAATCTGGCACCTTATCAAATCTCTCCCAAATAGTATGCATTTTTTCTATTGCCTGATGGTCAAGCGACCAAGGTTGGACCTTGATCACTACTCTAGTACCCAGTAGGTTGAAGTCATTGAATTTTGCAAGATCCACAAGTTTTGCTTTATGGGATTTTTACATATGTGCCCCTGGTTCCTTAGCTCTACTCATTCATCCCCGCACTCTAAACTTTTGCTCACTTTTCCCCGCTCCCTTGCCGGAAACCCTTAGAACTGGTCACAACGGATACTGCCGCCGGGTCAATGGCTTGACTGTTAACTCTGGCGAGTGGGGCAACACTGGACTGTGTCATCCGTTGGACCTGACAAGTGGGGCTGTTGGGCGGTGTCACTGTTGGACCGTTGGGCCATGGTTTCATTGGGCCGTCTGTTGCATTAAACGCCTGCGTGCGCCACCACGACAGAAGCCTGCTATGCACGCACCCAGCAAAGCCTACCTGCATGCGTCGATGTGCGCCGCCATGCTGCGTTGGCCGAGCCTGCATGCGTCGACCGAGCCTACATGCTGCCACGATGCACTGGCCGGGCAACTTTCTTGCACGCCAGCCGCCATGGATGCAGCGACGATCGCTGCCGCTGGTTCCTCTCTTCTAGCTAGCTAGGTGGCTACATTTTTGTGGCTTGTGTAAAAAAGACAATGGTTCATTGCGTCTGCATGCACTATGTGGTTACTAACAAAGCGATCGAGCTCTCTAAGAAAACGATCAACAAATATGTAGTCCCAATATGTAGATATGGCCAACAAGCCCATAGCATGATCACATAGTTCAAACTAGGAAGAACTTAGGGATAATAATAGAATAGATAGAAAACTTAATAATAGAACTTAGCCCTAGAACTTAATGGAAGGGCCAACAAGCCCATAGCATCTCCAACATAGTTCAATCGCTACAACTTAACATAACATAGACTCAAAGATAGAGGGTTTATAACCCTAGCCGCCGCCTTCTCCACTTCACTCCTCCTCCGTGCGCTCTTCACTGCTCCTCCGGGGCGTTGTCGATGGGGTACGGAAGAGTGTGCATGTGCGACGCATTGGGGAAGATGTTGTTGTACTCTGTGAACATGTTGTGGGTGGTGAAAGCGATGAACTCGCAACCACACCAAAACACCCGGCCGAGGAGGTAGAAGGCGTTGAATGTGTTGGCGAAGTGGGCAAGGAGAGCAACCACCACCACGTTTTGGATGACCTCCTCGACATGGAACATCCTTGGAGATCCCCACGAGAGGTGGTGGTAGCCGGATGTGAGGAAGAACTTGGTGAAGTTCCTTGCGGTCCTCCACCTTGATATCACCCACACACATAGTGTGCGCTCAACGTACACGCCAGGAGGGTAGGGCCTCTCCGGTACGGCGGGTGGGAAGCGGTAGGTTGGTCCAGTGTACTGCATGGCTGAGGGATGTGCTAGAAGAAGGAGAAGGGGTCGAAGAGCAAGAAGGGTAGATGGCAAAGAGGATGGGATATGGATGAGGGATGGTAGAGGCAGCGGGTGGCTTAAATAGCCATAGTGCTACATGTTATTTGGCCGTGGCAATAACGGGGTCAAATGTGAAGTAGCCCATTTTCAAACCCACCGCAGCATCGGGAGTGTACACGCATGGGAAACGGTGCTTTGAAAAGAAGAAAAAGAAGCTAATTGCACGCGTGGGAATTCATGGTCATATATATTATATGAACAAAAAGAGACAATTTTTGAATAGTTTGTGGCCATTTTGCATGATAAAAATAAATCTGGCCCTTATAAATTTGGTCATTTTACATTTGTATAGAACAAAAAGAACTAAATTTTGCTACAATATGTCAATTGTTGTCTAATTTCAAATGATGCAAAAAAATAGAGCCAACACGTTCACAAAAAACAAAGCATACGATGCAAAAAAAAACGACGCAATTTGACGGCCCAACCAGAGCTTGGTTTCCTTTTGGGCCCAATAACAACGTTTTTTTCGCGGAGTCAGTGGTGGGCGAGCAGCCGAGCACAACCAATAGGATCGCCTCTCACAAATCGCCCCACGATCCAACGATGCGGAGCTGTCCTTGTGATCCAACGGCGTGAAGCCTACACGCAACCTGCCCACCGAATTCCTTCTAGAAGACCATATCTGAGGCTGTCGCTTGGCGCCAGGGTATGATCGGACGGCTGACATTTGTAGCTAGGATTAGGTGAAACCCCATGGGGTTTAGAGGGGTTTTGAGCTGGTCAACGGGGTTTCGAAGGCTTTGACTGAGCATAACTAATTTAAAAAAATCAAAAAAATATGAAACCTTCACTGTCCGTCGTTTTATAAGACACACTAACGAGGAAAAATACTAAACTTGCTCTATGGTCATTTTCATGAAAAAACCCTAGTTGGCACGATCGAGGTCAAATGAGCACCATTAATTTAAAAAAATCAAAAAAATATAAAACATGCGCACAATGTTGTCTTATGTGACATGTTACCAACCAAAAATCATAAACTTGGTATATGGTCATTTTCATGAGAAAACCTTCACACATATGAGCAATCACACACATGATTTCATAGAGCTCAAGGAGAGGAGGTAGGATTACCTTCCGTTTTTGAAAAAAATAAAAAAATCAAAAAAAATCACCAAAGCTTTATTTCAAAGTGAATAAGAAGGATCTAAACTTAGTTTTCCATTTTCATATTTTAAACATGTTTTTAATAGTTTTATATTAAAGCATATTTTTTCAAAAGGAAATGTAAAAATATGAAGATTAATTCAAAAAATAGTGAGACTTTGAATCTACACTATGGAAAGTGAATAGGTGTTAATAAAAAACATTTCGCTCATTTAGAGTAGGTCCAAAGAAACTTGATTACAAATGGGTTGTTTACCCTAGCTTGGGAGTTCATTTGGAGCACATTTCTCAAATTCAAATTTATTTGACCTCCTCTAAATCACCTCAAATTTTGCACACATGATCTCCTACACAAACACAGATAGTTTGCCAAGGTTTTATTCGTTTTTGCATTTTCTTGAATTTATACCGTCCTGTCGGGTGTCAGTTCAAAACATCGGATAATGAAACATGCTAGTGGGAAAAAGCATGCATATGATTTGATTAATAAACATGGGAGAAATAATTAGGATAATACTCCTTTATGATCAGTGAAAAAGTAGCATGTCTGATCAGTGAAGCAACATTGAAACAAAATGTGTGATCAATGAAGCAACACTGAAACAACATGTGTGATCATTGAAGCACCTAAACTCATAGTTCACAACATCCAAACATAACTAACCATACACCATAGGCAAATTTAAGAGCAGACAAATATAGATAGCATGATACATTACTAGCATCACCATAGATTCAGTTCAACGCACCATAAACAGCCAGATTCAGTTTACCAAAAGTAACCCAACAGATAAAGATAAAGATTCAGTTCATCACAGCATCACATCATCACATCACGCTAGAGCCAGGGCCTTCGCGAGGGCAGCATGCTGCCCCCTGATCATGTAGTCCTCCCCGCGAATCGCTACATCCTCTGCATGAGACAGAAGGTGATCGAAGCATCCATCCTTTGGCTTTGGCTTGGTGGTGTAGTAGGGGTAGTGCCACTTCTTCATCTTGCGGTTGTAGAAGGAAGCAACCCCCTTGGCCTTGATCTCCACCACCTCCTTGGCTGTGAAGGACGCAACATTGCCCTTGTACACTTCTTCTCCAAAATCATACTGCCCACATGAATGAGTTACATTAATACATTATAGATTCATGGATACATCATCTCAAAGGAACTAAATAAACAATCTAAATTTCAAGTAGGCTCACCTCATATTCTTCGTCGTCACTAGACTCTGGATCGTACGGGTTGTACTGGTCCAGCTTCCTCTTTTTACCCCCCCAACCATCATCCTCCTGAATATACAATTACATCCATCACTAGTAAATACGGAAGCCAATTGAAAATTTAGTTATGCACACATGACACATTGATCATAGGGCTAATATACTCCCAATATACTATGATCCTATTTGCATTTTCCATTGTCATGCACACACATTGAACAACAGAGCTAATATAACTACATATTGTGGACAAATTTATATACTAATGAATCAAATAACTTCTTAATCAATGGATTCCATTTGGGTATATGACATTCAAAACCCCAGTCTGAGTAGCATTCAAAAACAAATCTAATAGGGACCCAATCTAATAAGCATACATGTTTGTAGCATTAAAAACCCCAATCTATGAGCATTAGAAATAAATCTAATAAGCATACATCTATGTAGCATTGAAGCACAGAGATCCCTAGCTCTCATACAGATCTATCTAGAATTTTTGCAATGAATTTATCCAACAAACCCTAGTACAAAAACCCCCATCCCCCCAATACAAAAAAACCCAGGCCATCCGTCAAACCAACTACTATAACCATTTGAACTACCATATGAATCACAATCTAACCAATGCAACTAGGGAGCAACTAACTCTACAAGCTAATATCCTAAAGCAAGTGCAAATACCTGCTGCTCCTCGATAGGCTGCGCATCAGGGGTATCAGGATGGACTGCGCCGCTCGACACCGTCACCTTCTGTAGCACTGAGGCGGAGCCCGCCACCTCCTTCTCCACACCCGCAGCAGTTGTGAGTTTCCCTGCAATGCCGTGGACGCCGCCGACATCCGCGGTCACCGTGTCCTGCAGTTCCACCACATCTTCGGCCGCTGCGCCGGTGTCACCACGAGTTTCAGCCATCGGACAGATGGAGGAGATGAAGGTGAGGAAGAGGATGTGGTGGGGGAGAGCGAGACAATGTGCTGGAGGCAGTGGAGGAGAGCGAGACGACGCTGGTGGGGGAGAGGAAGATGATGCGACAGGGAGGGGATTTGGGGGAAAATGGTAGGGGTGATGGAGGTGGTTGCACCTCTTTATACAATGGGATGTTTCAGGCATGTCCCATGGGCATATGCTACCCCACTACCACGGTCAGTAGCATAGCCAACATATTTAGGCACATGCTTCATTTGCTTCAACAGATTGCAATCCCCAGTGATACGATTATCTCTTCCACAAATTAGGCAGTGTCCTACTTTACATTCTCTAGCTAAGTGTCTAGGGTCTTTGCATTTCCACACACCTGTTTTTATAAACATGTCACCTCTGATTCTATCCTCTCCCATATTTTGTTGCCAAGCGCCTCCGTTCACTTGATTCCTCAAACCACTACCTATGCCACTTTCACTTCCCTTATCTCTTTTCTGCATATTATTCCTAGTTGCAGCCATTTCCTTTTCTACTTCTTTCTCATTGTCTATCACTGCTTTACCAGGATCACTCTCCCCTGGAGTCAATCCACCCCTATTCATTCCTTGCACCAGTTGAGATAGTAAAGCACTCAACAGCTGTTGTTGCTGGTTTGAGTCCATGTTGACTCCTTCCTCCTTCTCCTTGCTATTCTTTTTACTCATCATTTCCTCTGGATCTTTTCCATCTTCTTCACCCCTGCCTCCACTATCCTTCTTCCCTCCTTTAGCTTGCCAAAAATTTCCTCCCCCAGATGTCTCGCCAGTGGGAGCAGCAGTAGCTCCATTACCTCTCCCCACACCATATCCAAATCTAGCATGCCCTCCTCCTCTACCATGGAAATCAAAGAAGCCCTCAGAGGAAGTGGATCTGCTTCTATCCCTCCTATGATCTGTCCTATTTTCTTGGCATCAAAGTCACCTATTCTCCCTCCTCTATCAAATATTCCTCCTCCAAAACCCTTCCCAAAGTTTTCAGCCATAGTTTCTTTCTCAGCTGGCGGCAGAGGCGGGGTAAACCCTAAACTTAGATCACAACTACTGGCCTCCTCTGCCCCTACCTTATTATAGCCTCCCCACCCCTCATGGGAGTGGGCCTGACTACCTCCTGAGCTTTCTTTGGCCCACCGGCCCAGGTCAATATCTATGTCTAGGTGTATTTCACCCCCAACTGGGCCCCCAAATATTATTGGCGATCCCATACTTTCCTTTTTTTCTTCACTCTTCCAGTAATCTCCATTTCTCCCCACATTAGGATCAATTGGAGTTGTATTTACAGCTATTTCCCCAAAATTAATCCCATTATACTCATACCATACGACAATGGGATGGAAATTGCCATGCCTCATGCGCTCCTGAACAATTCTAGCCCCTACACTCTTAACATTGTTATTGCCACTTTCTAGAAGATCACTATTCCCTTTCTCTATAATCCCATTTTCCTCAATTTTCTCCTCCCCAGCTTTATCATTTTGAAGCTTGGAATTCTTCCTTAAACATTTCTCTCTTTTTCTACCAATGTCCAACAACTTCTGTTTCTCACACTCACCGTCATCTACATATATCGACGCAGTAGAGGTTAAGTATCTTCCAATTGACATACTCGCAGGAGTTGAAGAAGTCGCCCCCTCCCCCTCATCGGAGCACTCCCCAGCCAGCAGCTGATACGTCTCCAACATATCTATAATTTTTGTTTTTTCCATGCTATTATATTACCCGTTTTGGATGTCTATGGGATTTACTTTACACTTCTATATCATTTTTGGGACTAACCTGCTAACCGGAGGCCCAGCCCAAATTGCTCTTTTTTGCCTATTTCAGTATTTCAAAGAAAAAGGAATATCAAACGGAGTCCAAATGGAATGAAACCTTCGAGAGCTATCTTTTTGGAACAAACGCAATCCAGGAGACTTGGAGTGGACGTCAAGAAGCAGCCGAGGCAGCCATGAGGGTGCCAGGCGCACCCTAGGGGGGTGGGCGCGCCCCCCACCCTTGTGGGTACCTTGTGGCTCCCCTGACCGACTACTTTCGCCTATATATACTCGCATACCCTGAAAACAACGAGGAGCACCACGAAACCCTATTTCCACCTCCGCAACCTTCTGTACCCGTGAGATCCCATCTTGGAGTCTTTTCCGGCGCTCCGCCGGAGGGGGAATCGATCATGGAGGGCTTCTACATCAACACCATAGCCACTCCGATGAGTTGTGAGTAGTTTACCACAGACCTTCGGGTCCACAGTTTTTAGCTAGATGGCTTCTTCTCTCTCTTTGAATCTCAATACAAAGTTCTCCTCGATCTTCTTGAAGATCTATTCGATGTAACTCTTTTTTGCGGTGTGTTTGTCGAGATCCAATGAATTGTGGGTTTATGATCAAGTTTATCTATGAGAAATATTTGAATCTCCTATGAATTCTTTTATGTGTGATTGGTTATCTTTGCAAGTCTCTTCGAATTATCAGTTTGGTTTGGCCTACTAGATTGATCTTTCTTGCAATGGGAGAAGTGCTTAGCTTTGGGTTCAATCTTGTGGTGTCCTTTCCCAGTGACAGTAGGGGCAACAAGGCACATATTGTATTGTTGCCATCGAGGATAAAAAGATGGGGTTTATCTCATATTGATTGAGTTTATCCCTCTACATCATGTCATCTTGCCTAATGCGTTACTCTTTTGTTATGAAATAAATACTCTAGATGCATGCTGGATAACGGTCGATGTGTGGAGTAATAGTAGTAGATGCAGAATCGTTTCGGTCTACTTGTCGCGGACATGATGCCTATATACATGATCATGCCTAGATAATCTCATAACTATGCACTTTTCTATCAATTACTCGACAGTAATTTGTTCGCCCATCGTAATACTTATGCTATCATGAGAGAAGCCACTAGTGAAACCTATGGCCCCCCGGTCTATTTTCCATCATATAAGTTTCCGATCTTCTTTATTTTGCAATCTTTACTTTCCAATCTATATCATAAAAATACCAAATATATTTATCTTATATTTTTATCTCTATCAGATCTCACTTTCGCAAGTGGTCATGAAGGGATTGACAACCCCTTTATCGCGTTGGTTGCGAGGTTCTTGTTTGTTTGTGTAGGTACGAGGGACGTGTGTGGAGCCTCCTACTGGATTGATACCTTGGTTCTCAAAAACTGAGGGAAATACTTATGCTACTTTGTTGCATCACCCTTTCCTCTTCAAGGGAAAACCAACGCAGTGCTCAAGAGGTAGCAAGAAGGATTTCTGGCGCCATTGCCGGGGAGGTCTTCGCTCAAGTCAAGACATACCAAGTACCCATCACAAACTCATCTCCCTCGCATTACATTTCTTACCATTTGCCTCTCATTTTTCTCTCCCCCACTTCACCCTTGCCGTTTTATTCACCCTCTCTTTCCCGTTTGCCTCTCTTTTTCGTTTGCCTCTTGTGTGCCCGTTTGCCCTAATGGCCTTGCCTAAAAACTCTGATCTTCACCTTAGAAGGTTGGAAGAGATCGGAAGCAACGTTAGAAGCTTTATGACTTTACAATTTGAGCATAGTAATTTCTTTAGAAACGAGCTTAAAGAACAAAAAAGCTTTATGGAATACATGAATAAAGAGCTTGATGATATGTCTAAGGAATTTTATGGTTTGAATTCTCTGATTACTCGTCTTGAAAAATCAATAGCCCATATTTCTGATAAGCAAGCCACCTTAGTTAATAAGATGGCCGCCAAACCAGAAGGGTTAGAGGGAAATAATGATGAAGATCTAAAAGTAGTTGATGTGTCTCCTATTAAATCTTTGTTTTGCAATTGTCGCGACCGGTTTTCCGGGTATTAATTTCCAGAAAATGGCCGTTGTGCTCATCAGCCCCGGGATAACTGTTAGCTGATGAGGCACCAACTTGATACAGAAATTCCAAGAAAAATACAACATATGTAGCACAAGACCATTATGGCATGTGAGTACAACAAATGGTTTCTAGTGGTTGATGGAGGAAGCGGTCTGTGAAACATCAGTGTCTATGGGACTCCATTTCCCACAGGAACAGCTGACCAGGTTTACTCCTATCTTCGCGAGGCTGCTATCACCGTTGCTTAGGTTCCGGGGCTGTCATCACGTTGCTCCTCTCCGTGCAAGAAATCTGACCAAGACAATAGCCAGGGACAAGCCAGTGAGTACTTTGAATGTACTCGCAAACATTAAGAACACTGGGATGATAATGATGCACTGAAATAATCTATGATCACATCGTCAGTCATAAATAAATAAAAAATCTTTTATGCATGCAAGCAGGTTATTTATATGCAACACGAATAAGCAATACTGGAGTGGAAATAAAATGCCGCAGTCGGGCGTCTGTGCGACACCACATAAAGGGCTTATAAAGTAAATAAATAACAAGCAATGCCACAGTCGGGCGTCTCAGCGACACCACATAAAGGGCTTATAAAGTAAATAAATAACAAGCAATGCCACAGTCGGGCGTCTCAGCGACACCACATAAAGGGCTTATAAAGTAAATAAATAACAAGCAATGCCACAGTCGGGCGTCTCAGCGACACCACATAAAGGGCTTATAAAGTAAATAAATAACAAGCAATGCCACAGTCGGGCGTCTCAGCGACACCACATAAAGGTCTTATAAAATAAATAATCACAATGAATATCCAGGAGG
>NC_041393.1:389139714-389150451 GCF_002162155.2 Triticum dicoccoides | reverse complement strand
GACACCACATAAAGGGCTTATAAAGTAAATAAATAACAAGCAATGCCACAATCGGGCGTCTTAGCGACACCACATAAAGGGCTTATAAAAGTAAATAAATAACAAGCAATGCCACAGTCGGGCGTCTCAGCGACACCACATAAAGGGCTTATAAATATATAAATGACAAGCGATGCCACAGTCGGGCGTCTCAGCGACACCACAAAAAGGGCTTATAAAGTAAATAATCACGATGAATATCTAGGAGGTAGAACCGTCCCATGGATACTCAATAATTCAGATAATACAATGGGTTAGTCCATAATAAAAATAAACATAATCATCACAAGTCACAAGTCACAATCCAAGTTCTAGTTTAACAATTTCTCCTCCGAAGACCGACACTAAGACCGACACTTGACCCATCCCAGACTGTAGTCCTTAACCATGAATACGGCTATTCGAATAGATTTAATCTCTGCAGAGGGTGTACTCTTTACCCACGACTAACGGATTCCTTTGGTCCATTAAGACTAATTCTGTCTACGGTCTTTTAATTGAAAACACACCTAACTTACACACACCAGCTTAACTCACCGGTGTCTGGAATCACCCACAACACCTGTCAAGCAAAACTCTAAGTGGGGAGGCTACAACCTCGCGTAGCATGGGATCAAATTTATATCGCGCGCTCTAAGGGGTGGCCTCCCCTCTCGGTCCCAACCGGAAACACCCATGCCCCCGGACCAGGTGGCCTGCCTACCGGCTACAACCGGTATCTTCCACCATGGCCTCTCTGTACGGTGTGTGCTTGAAAGGGGTTGACGATTTACTGAACCGTACCCTGCTTGTTGTAGGGACAAGTGGTAGTTCGAAACAAGTATGGGGGTTACTAGAACAAGACTCGATCTACGGTCGACTCAGGAGGTTTTTAATTTCCCTACATGACATGTGTAACAAATATATATATATATCAACCAACAGAATCACTGCTCATTACACCTTACTATGCCATACCGGACATAACCATCCCGACGGAGACCGGCGACAAGCTCACGCCTAACGAAGGCAGAGGCTTTCCCGGGTTCCTTTCCGGCATGCATGCAAGGCACATGAGGATGATCACCATCACAAGTATATTTATTTCCAACAGCAAGGAAATCACTAGTATGCATTCATGCAAAGGATCGTATCATCACATAAAATAACGAGTTTTCCGAAATAAGGCAGTGTTATAATCGTGTCAACCAACACATCAAAATATCATACCAGGGTTCAGGATGCTTGCCTTCAAGTTGTGGAGGGGTGAGGTGCTCTCCAAAACTTTTGAAAGTTTTCTCTTCTCTCTCCAAAAAAAATCCTATTTTAAAAAAAATCCGAATCAACACACATTCCTAAAATAGCACCAAAAAGTTGTCTGATTTTTTTTGAAATAAATCTTAAAATAAACTAGACATTATTTGAGAGAGGTAGGAAAAAGAATCAACTCATTTGGAGTTGTATTTAAAAAGTTAAGCTCAGTCAAAGTTTTGGTCAAAATCTGTTATTTAAAATAAAAACGAAAAGAAAACGATTCGAATATATTCATACACGTCGAAAGCGTATTTTGGATTTACGCTTCCACTTACTCCAGCGTGGATGGTACGTGAGTCACTGACAGTGAGCCCGTCTGGCCCACTGGTCAGGTTTGACTGGTCCTCCCTCCCCTTTCCTTTCTCTGCCCGAGCGGAGCGGAACTCCGGCGACCGTCGCCGGCGAACGGCGGGTCCTTGCGGGGAGCTGAGGGCGGGGACGGATTCGTGGATCTAGGGCGATCCTTCCGGTGGTTGCAGGGTTGTTGGAGGTGGAGGGATTCGCCGTCGACGAGCTTCGCGGCGGCCGGTGGCTTCGGGAGCAAAGTGAGTTTGTGGCTATGGTGACTCTATGTCGCAGCTGGGGTTCTGGGTGGCACCGCAAGAAGTAGTGGAGTCGTTTGGTGGCGTTGGGAGGGCCGGGAAGGCTCTGGTTGTGCCGAACGGAGCCGGGAGGCGGCGGTGGCCGAACTGGCCGGAGTCGGTGAAGACGGCCTCTTCCCCCTGAATTGACGGCAACGGGGGCACTAGGAGGATGGTGAGAGGCTGCTTGCGTGTGGGGATGAGCTCGGGGCTCCTTAAATAGACTCGCCAAGGCGGTTCCGTGGCGGCCGGGGATAAGGTTGCCGGCGACCGTCTTTCTGTAGCTATGGCGACGTAGCGGCGACGCGTGCTAGGGGACGAGGCTGCGGATGAGCTGGAGATGCTTAAGGGGGCAGCTGGCGAGCGCTGGTGGCTTGGGCGGCACCGACCGAGGAAGGGGCGTACTGCGGACGCCGGCGTGCCGCCAAGGGCTCTGACGGCGGTGCTGTAGGGCGCCAGGGCTGCTTGGCGTGATGCGGTGAAAAGGGGAGTGCGTGGCACGGCTCTGCAGTGAGGGCAAAAACCAGGGGCGCGACGTGTCGGCTCGGGCGCGGCACGTGCAATACGCGTGCTCTGCTCGCGCCCAGAGCACGCACGGAATGTGTTCGATAAAATGCCGGGGCATGCTAGGGGTCTCGGGTGAGGTTGGCAAGCAACAGAACTAGGTTAGTGATAGAGGGAAGATCAAGGGACAAGGTGGTTTGGTCAGGAGACAAAGTTCATAGTGCAAACAAAAACTCATGCCAAATCTGTCCATGCTCTGAAGGTGTTTGACAAAATGCCACAGGCACCTAGGCATTTCTTGGAGTGGTAAAAACTACCAGATGGTGGTCTCATTAGATGCATAATAGGGTGGTGAGGTTAGTTTGTGAAAAGCACAAACTTGTTAGTGCAAGATTTGCAGAACTTCAATTCTGGACAGGAGGTAAATGGCATCATTTCATGAACCAAAAATGATCCAATGGGTGCATGCTCCTGGACTTAGAGGTTTAGTAGGGGGAACTACAAGTAGAAAAAGGAATCATGGGTAAAGGATCAACTTAAGAAGTAGTTGTTGTACAAATCTTCAAGTTGGGCCAGTATGGAAAAGAGGTTGATTCACTCAAATTTTTCAAAGAGCATCACTGGGTTTTTTCATAAAGATGAATCATATGCTACTACTAACATCCCATAATTTTGGTGGAAGCTAGAAAGAAATATTTAAATGGGCTATAGTGCAAATTTGCCCATTGGACCAGATTTGAAAATATGGTGTAGAGCTCAAAATATTCAATGAATGAAATATCTTTTTGCATAAAAGTGATTTAGAAACATCACATGACATCTCCAAATTTTGGTGGGATTTTTAAAAGAATTTATCAAATGGTTGTAGTTCAAATAGGACCACAAACCATGGAAAAACCCTTTTTAAAGGAATAAAGATCGGGGAAATAATTTTATAATTAACTCCTCTGATAAAAAGAAAAGTTTATTTGAGGGGGTAAGAGAGTCCAATAAAATTGGGAAGTTTTTCACTTGAGGTAAAAACTCCATGATAATAAGAAAACAAATGTTTCAAAAATCAAAAGTGAGCCCAGAAAATAAAAGTTTAAATTTCCTGGCAAAAAATTTTATTAACAAAACAAGGTTAAAATTTTGGGGTGTCACAGCAATATGAATCTTGATAATGATGGGACTAGAGATGAGTCAACTTTAGTTAAAAGGCGTCCCGATGATTTGGAGTTTCTAGATCTTGATGCTAAATTTGGTAAAAGTGGGATTAGAGAGGTCAAAACTTTACATAGCAATGAACCCACTATTTTGGATTTCAAGGAATTTAATTATGATAATTGTTCTTTAATAGATTGTATTTCCTTGTTGCAATCCGTGTTGAATTCTCCTCATGCTTATAGTCAAAATAAAGCTTTTACCAAACATATCGTTGATGCTTTGATGCAGTCTTATGAAGAAAAACTTGAATTGGAAGTTTTTATCCCTAGAAAACTTTATGATGAGTGGGAACCTACTATAAAAATTAAAATTAAATATCATGAATGCTATGCTTTGTGTGATTTGGATGCTAGTGTTTCCACGATTCCAAAAACTTTATGTGATGTGCTAGGTTTCTGTGAATTTGATGTTTGCTCTTTAAACTTGCACCTTGCGGATTCCACTATTAAGAAACATATAGGAAGGATTAATGATGTTCTTATTGTTGCAAATAGGAATTATGTGCCCGTATATTTTATCGTTCTTGATATAGATTGCAATTTTTCTTGTCCTATTATTCTTGGTAGACCTTTCCTTGGAACGATTGGTGCTATTATTGATATGAAGGAAGGAAATATTAGATTCCAATTTCCATGAAGGAAAGGCATGGAACACTTTCCTACAAAGAAAATCAAATTACCTTATGAGTCTAGTATGAGAGCCACTTATGAATTGAATACCAAATATGGCAATACTTAGATCTATTCTCTCTTTTATGCCTAGCTAGGGGCGTTAAACGATAGCGCTTGTTGGGAGGCAACCCAATTTTATTTTTGTTCCTTGCTTTTTGTTCCTGTTTAGTAATAAATAATTCATCTAGCCTCTGTTTAGATGTGTATTTATGTTTTAATTAGTGTTTGTGCCAAGTAGAACCTATAGGACAACCTACGGTGATAGTTAATTTGATTTTGCTGAAAAACAAAAACTTTTGCACGCACGAGAATAATTTTAATAAATCACACAAACGTTATTTTTAGTTGATTCTTTTTGCAGTATATCAATAGACAAATTTCCAAGGACTTCCTATTAGTGTAGGAGTTTTAGAGTTCTAGAAGTATACGAAAGTTACAGATTGCTACAGATTGTTCTTTTTTTGACAGATTCTGTTTTTCGTGTGTTGTTTGCTTATTTTGATGAATATATGGCTAGTATCGGGGGGTATGAACCATGGAGAATTTGGAATACAGTAGGTTTAACACCAATATAAATAAATAATGAGTTCATTACAGTACCTTAAGTGGTGGTTTTTTCTTTCTTGCACTAACGGAGCTTATGAGGTTTCCTGTTGAGTTTTGTGTTGTGAAGTTTTCAAGTTTTGGGTAAACATTTGATGGACTATGGAATAAGGAGTGGAAAAATCCTAAGATTGGGGATGACCATGGAACCCCAAGATAATTGAAGGATAACCAAAAGCCTAAGCTTGGGGATGCCCCGGAAGGCATCCCCTCTTTCGTCTTCGTCTATCGGTAACTTTACTTGGAGCTATATTTTTATTCGCCACATGACATGTGTTTTGCTTGGAGAGTCTTGTATGATATGAGTCTTTGCTTTTTAGTTTACCACAATCATACTTGCTGTACACACCTTTTGGGAGAGACACACATGATTCGGAATTTATTAGAATACTCTATGTGCTTCACTTTTATCTTTTGAGCTAGACAATTTTGCTCTAGTACTTCACTTATATCTTTTTCGAGCGCGGCGGTGGCTTAATTTTGTAGAAATTATTGATCTCTCATGCTTCACTTATATTATTTTGAGAGTCTTTTAGAACAGCATGGTATTTGCTATGGTTATAAAATTGGTCCTAGAATGATGGGCATCCAAGTTGGGTATAATAAAAACTATCATAGAGAGTGCATTAAACACTATGATCAATTTGATACTCCCTCCGTCTGGAAATAGTTGTCATTAAAATGAATAAAATAGGATGTATCTAGATGTATTTTAGTTATAGAAACATCCCCTTTTATCCATTTTGATGACATGTATTTTTCGACGGAGGGAGTACTTGATAATTGTTTTGAGATATAAAGGTGGTAATGTTAGATTAATGCTAGTGGGGTAATTATGAAATTGAGAAATACTTGTGTTAAAGTTGGAAAGTCCCGTAGCATGCACGTATTGTAAAAGTTGTGTAACAAATTTGTTGCATGGGGTGCTCTTTTGATTGCCTTCCTTATGTGTGGAGGTCGGGATCGCGCGATGGTTAACTCCTACCAACCCTTCCCCTAAGAGCATCCGTAGTAGTACTTTGCTTCTAGGGCTAATAAACCTTTGCAATAAGTATATGAGTTCTTTATGACTAATGCGAGTCCATGGATTATATGCACTCTCAACCTTCCACCATTGCTAGCCTCTCTTATGCCGCGCAACTTTCGCCGGTATTATACACCCACCATTTACCTTCCTGAAAACAGCCACCATACCTACCTATTATGGCATTTCCATAGCCATTCCGAGATATATTGCCATGCAACTTTCCGCCATTCCGTTTACTATGACACTCTCCATCATTGTCATATTGCTTTTGCATGATCATGTAGTTGACATCGTATTTGTGGCAAGGCCACCTTCATAATTCTTTCATACATGTCACTCTTGATTCATTGCATATCCCGGTACACCGCCGGAGGCATTCACATAGAGTCATATTTTGTTCTAAGTATTGAGTTGTAAATCAATAAAAGTGTGATGATCTTCATTATTAGAGCATTGTCCCAAGTGAAGAAAGGATGATGGATACTATGATTCCCCCACAAGTCGGGATGAGACTCTGAACTTTATAAAAATAAAAGAGGCCAAAGAAGCCCAAATAAAAAAAGAGGCCAAGAAGCCCACCAAAAAAATGGGAGAAAAGAGAGAAGGGACAATGTTACTATCCTTTTTCCACACTTGTGCTTCAAAGTAGCACCATGATCTTCATAATAGAGAGTCTCCTATGTTGTCACTTTCATATACTAGTGGGAATTTTTAATTATAGAACTTGGCTTGTATATTTCAATGATGGGCTTCCTCAAAATGCCCTAGGTATTCATGAGCAAGCAAATTGGATGCACACCCACTTAGTTTCTTTTGTTGAGCTTTCATACATTTATAGCTCTAGTGCATCCGTTACATGGAAATCCCTACTCACTCGCATTGATATCTATTGATGGGCGTCTCCATAGCCCATTGATACGCCTAGTCAATGTGAGACTTTCTCTTTTTTTGTCTTCTCCACACAATCCCCATCATCATATTCTATTCCACCCATAGTGCTATATCCATGGCTTACGCTCATGTATTGCGTGAGAGTTAAAAAAAGTTGAAGCGCGTTAAAAAGTATGAACCAATTGCTTGGCTGAAACTGGGGTTGTGCATGATGGGAGTATTTTGTGTGATGAAAATTAAGCATAGCCTAATTATATGATTTTGTAGGGATAAGATTTCTTTGGCTATGATATTTTGATAAGACATGATTACTTTGTTAGTATGCTTGAAGTATTACTATTTTTATGTTAATATGAACTTTTATTTTGAATCATTTGGATCTGAACATTCATGCCACAATAAAGAAAATTACATTGAGAAATATGCTAGGTAGCATTCCACATCAAAAATTCTGTTTTTATCATTTACCTACTCGAGGACGAGCATGAATTAAGCTTGGGGATGCTTGATACGTCTCCAACGTATCTATAATTTTTGATTGTTCCATGCTATTATATTACCCATTTTGGATGTTTATGGGCTTTACTTTACACTTTTATATCATTTTTGGGACTAACCTAGTAACCGGAGGCCCAGCCCGAATTAGTGGTTTTTTTTGCCTATTTCACTGTTTCGAAGAAAAGGAATATCAAACGGAGTCCAAACGGAATAAAACCTTCGGGAGCGATCTTTTTGGAACAAACGCAGTCTAGGAGACTTGGAGTGGACGTCAAGAAGTAGTCGAGGCAGCCACGAGGGTGCCAGGCGCGCCCTAGGGGGGTGGGCGTGCCCCCCACCCTCGTGGGCCCCTCGTGGCTCCCCTGACCGACTTCTTTCGCCTATATATACTTGCATACCCTGAAAACACCAAGGAGCACCACGAAACCCTATTTCCACCGCCACAACCTTTTGTACCCGTGAGATCCCATCTTGGAGCCTTTTCCGGCACTCCGCCGGAGGGGGAGTCGATCACGGAGAGATTCTACATCAGCACCATAGCCTCTCTGATGAGTTGTGAGTAGTTTACCATAGACCTTCGGGTCCATAGTTATTAGCTAGATGGCTTCTTCTCTCTCTTTGAATCTCAATACAAAGTTCTCCTCGATCTTCTTGCAGATCTATTCGATGTAACTCTTTTTGCGGTGTGTTTGTTGAGATCCAATGAATTGTGGGTTTATGATCAAGTTTATCTATGAGAAATATTTGAATCTCCTCTGAATTATTTTATGTGTGATTGGTTATCTTTGCAAGTCTCTTCGAATTATCAGTTTGGTTTGGCCTACTAGATTGATCTTTTTTGCAATGGGAGAAATTCTTAGCTTTGGGTTCAATCTTGCAGTGACCTTTCCCAGTGACAGCAGGGGCAGCAAGGCACGTATTGTATTGTTGCCATCGAGGATAAAAAGATGGGGTTTATATCATATTGCTTGAGTTTATCCCTCTTTGGCATGTATTGTATTGTTGCCTTCTTGGGCAATTGAGCAAGTCAACAAGCGATGTCGTGGGGTTTTTTGGGAGGGATCTGAGGAGATACATGGAGGGAAGTGTTTGGTCAACAGGCAGCGGGTATGCAGGCCTAAGGAGCTGGGTGGACTCGGGCTGCTGGACCTAAAACGACAGGGCTTGGCCCTTAGGTCGAGATGGGAATGGTTGCGGCGCACTGACACGAGTCGCCCTTGGCATGGGCTTCCCATGACTAAGGACCCGCAAGTCCAAGCTGCCTTTGATAGTTTAGTCCACTGGAGAATTGGGGATGGGACCAAGGCGCTCTTTTGGAAAGATATATGGATGGGAGGCGTGTCTGTTAAGTAGGTCGCGCCGGATGTGTGCAGTGCAGTTCGCACGTAGACGGCTAACTGGAGAACTGTGAAAGAGGGGTTTCTTAATCACCGTTGGACGTCTGACATCTCGGGAGACCTCTCCACGGAAGGCTTGGTGCAGTTTATCAGGCTCTGGGAGTATGTACTGGTTGTTAGGTTGGACCCCAGCTTACAGGACGAGGCATGGTGGCCATGGAATGCATCTCAAGTCTACACCTCGGCCTCTGCATATCGGATGTTCTTCAAAGGTGCCATTTGCGTTGCCTTTGCTTAGTGGGTTTGGAAGTGTTGGGCGCCGCTAACCTGCAAGATATTCATGTGGCTGGCTATCCAACATAGGATCTGGACCTCTGACCGGCGTCTCGGACATGGGCTCCAAGACGACATATCCCCCTGCTTCCTCTGTGATCAGGATGAAGACGCAGTCGACCACCTCCTTGTCAAGTGCGTCATATCGAGATAGGTTTGGCACATGGCGCTGACTAGGACGAGGCTTGGGCCCAACTTAGCGCCTAATGCTGACGATAATTTGGAGCAATGGTGGGGAAACACCCGAAAGAGGATTGCCAAGGAGAACCGGAAAGCTTTTGACTCATTCATGACGCTAGTCTGCTGGCACCTCTGGAAACATAGAAATGATCGTGTGTTCCACCCGGCGAGCACCCCTTCTTCAGTTGTAGAACTAGTCAATAGGATAATTGATGAGCTTCGCATGTGGGCGATAGCCAAAGGGAGCGGAGTTAGTGAACTTTTGTGAGGAGTTAGCGTAGTGTGTGGAGTTGGAGTTTGTGTGACCTCAGCCGGCTTGTGGTTGATGGCAACACCTTAACACTCTTGTACATTGTTCTCTCCTCTTCTATAAATCTAAGGTACGCAATTTACGTACCCTCGAAAAAGAGTTTATCCCTCTACATCATGTCATCTTGCCTAATGCGTTACTCTGTTCTTATGAACTTAATCCTCTAGATGCATGCTGGATAGCGGTCGATGTGTAGAGTAATAGTAGATGCATAATCGTTTCGGTCTACTTGTCGCGGACGTGATGCCTATATACATGATCATGCCTAGATAATCTCATAACTATGCGCTTTTCTATCAATTGCTTGACAGTAATTTGTTCACCCACCGTAATACTTATGCTATCTTGAGAGAAGCCACTAGTGAAACCTATGGCCTCCGGGTCTATTTTCCATCATATAAGTTTCCGATCTACTTTATTTTGCAATATTTACTTTCCAATCTATATCATAAAAATACCAAAAATATTTATCTTATCTTTTTATCTTTATCAGATCTCACTTTCGCAAGTGGTCGTGAAGGGATTGACAACCCCTTTATCGCGTTGGTTGCGAGGTTCTTGTTTGTTTGTTTGTGTAGGTACGAGGGATGTGTGTGGAGCCTCCTACTGGATTGATACCTTGGTTCTCAAAAACTGAGGGAAATACTTACGCTACTTTGCTGCATCACCCTTTCCTCTTCAAGGGAAAACCAACGTAGTGCTCAAGAGGTAGCAGCAGCCAAAAGCGGCTGCCGACCGGCATGACCCTATTGCAGGTGGAGGAGGATTCAGAGGCGCGACAAGCGCCTTGGGAAGCGTGGTGAATGCCACGACAGCGTCGTGGTCACCTGCTTTTGTTTCTTCCTTCGCACGACTGTCTCCTCATCGTCTTTGTCTATCACAATCGGCGCCATCTGTGACTCCAGAGCAGGGAGCCCCATCACCACCTCCATCGGCGGCTGGATCTGCCGATAGCGGAGGGATCTAAAGACCCTCCACTTGTGCCTCTGCTTCTAGATCGGGGATTTCACCTCGAGCATCGCCCAAAGTAGAACCCCCATCGTCAGCTGCCTGTCGTAGTTGGGGAAGCATTGCAGGGTCTCCTCCTCGTTCAGACGCCCCCAGACCATCTCCGCTGTGTCATTGAGCGCCTTCACCTTCGGAAACCACCTATCGATCTTCCCATCATCATCTCGTCGTTGCCAGCGAGCACCGCCGTCTGCTGCTCGCGGGACATCATGGAACCCTAGCTATCGGCGATTCGTGACATGGGGAGTCGATGTGT
>NC_041393.1:389090948-389139455 GCF_002162155.2 Triticum dicoccoides | reverse complement strand
GCGGAGGAGACGGAGCAGCGCGCAGGCTAAAAAACTCCCTCCGCTCCCCATGATCGCCATTACTCACCTCAGGAATCGAGACGTGTCCAGCCCGACCCGTTGTCAACGCAACCCGTGCCAAGTGACATGGAAACTGCACAACCTGGCCTGCAATGAATCCCTCGTCGTCGCGCCATTCGCACGCGTCCACCGATAGATCATCGGCGTTGAGAAAGGCCAGCCGACGCCCAAGGAAGCCCGGACAGAATTCAAGCAGGGATGCCTCGAGATCAGGGACAAAATCGCATCGGAGTTGCGTGCCGCACGAGAGCCGTGGAACGCACGTCATGTTCTCTCCTTTTTCTCTTCTCACGGCTAGTTGCCTAGCTAATCACAATTCACAATCTCCAACCAAACGATGAGATTACAGTAACCCAGAATAATGTCAAACACAACTCTAATATCAAATTTATCTGCATATGTCTCTAGAAAGTGAAACACATATCCAGATTCAGTTACAGGAACATTAATTTGTTGGCCTCATGATCACAAAAACATTCCCCGCAAAAAGAATATCACGCAAACATTAAAAAGCCCATCGACATCAAATTTGGATGCAACACTTGCAACCATCAGAAGCTCTAATCCACAGTAATGCATAGGTCGTGCACATCTCCCTACCTACAAGTACAAGAAAACAACAGTGAGTTTCTAATTGCCTTCGGTAGCACAACTACTAAAAGGAAAACTAAAAATTACCATCAAGGAACAAAGAGAGGCTTACTCCAAAGGATCCCAGCGCTCGTACGGATTGATGACAACTTCCGGGAGAGAGGCACTGGCAAGTATGACATTCACAACATTGCCCGCCCTTTTGTCACCCTGAGAGCATCTAATCTTGACCTTCTTCAGATGTTCACAATTAAACGATGTGTTTGTTTCCTTGGACTCCATGTTGTCCCTTCGGTGAAGCTTGTCTGAAGCTCCAACCTGACAAGAATAAAAAACGTGTAAATATCTTTATGAACAACAAGTAAACCCAGTGTGACAAGACGAAATATATCCTTGCCTGACTGAGACTCAGAGTAAGTTTCTCTAAGGCAGGTGAGCGTTGAAGAAAGTGGACCAGTGCACGGAGGTCAACATCTACACACCAGCCACTGACAGACAAAGTTTTCAGGTGTTGAATGCCTGGCACCTCCAGAGATCTGTTCTTAGAACCTTGCTTACAGTTCCTACACAAGACGAAGTCATGAAAAATAATAACTGAAAGCTAGAAGACAATTACATGAAGAATGAGTCATTGAAGAGTTGAAGACAAACTTACATTGTCAAGTCCAAAGAACAACTTCAACTTCGTGACATTTGACAGGGCACTGATAACATTGCAGCTTACATAAGGACTCGAGAAACACTCTTCATCTAGGAGAAATGAAGCCTTGACAACAGATGAGACATTCACAAGGCAAGGAGTTAATAACGGAATGTCCTCCAAATGCAGCGAAACAAGACTACGGGTATCTATTACAAGGTCTTCAAAATCAGTATGGACATCATCAGCGCCATAGGGGGTATGTGCGATAAATGTTAATTTGTTCAGGGTCCTAGAGGAGAACTTGGTGGCAGGAACACGACAGTCTACCAATGATAGTTCTTCCAGCTGTGGACAACCAGAAAAGAGCTTCTCAATAAAGAGGGCAGCGATGGAAACATCACGGAGATTGAGTATTTTCAGATGTGACAAAATGAAGGGAGAGTACTCAAGATTAAATAATCTACGACTGAAGATCTAAAGCACACAGACATTGCTCCTAAGGGCATGGCAGACCCACAGGTTAGCTCTGGGATGGTTGAGGGAAAAATCATCGCTCCAGCCCATGAGGAAAAATCTATCTAGAGGTACCAAACCACGACACAGTAGTAGGTTGTCCATGAACATCACAAATCTCTCCTTGTTTGTGAATTCTTGTGCCTCAACTTCAATGCGCCACAAAGACATCCAAACGTCACGCCACCTCGTGGATAGCACGCATGTATGCACCGCTTCTCATGCAGTCATGAGAGATAGGATATGGTGGAGAATCTCATCAGGGAGGCTGCTGATCCTGTCACTTGTGATATCCAAAAACCCTGTTGGTCTCATGCGCTTGTTGGACGTATTGGCCATTGGCAAGAAGAAATTTCCAGTGTCCAGTGCATTCACTTGAGCAGATGGTGATAGGTAGCCTGCACACAAAAGGTAGTGACTAAGAAGTTTTGAGGTCATAAGCAGATGTTTGGTAAGGTCAGCTGTTGAGTTCAATCAGTAGTCTTGAAGGAACTTGCGAATATTTTACACTATCAGGTACTGTTAGACTGGTATTCAGGTGAAAATTGTAAGTTTTCTAGAGGACCAAAATTAAAATCCTCCAAAACGCTAAACTCTCGTACTCCCACATTACAGTTCCAGGTAGCATAATATCGCGGTAGGAAGGAATACATAATTCAATCCCATGGCCATCCATTTAAACTGGATCTGATACACTTACATAGGCATTCCAGGAACCAAACTTGAACAAACTGCCGGTCACTGCAAAGGGCAATCCCTTTCTTAAGCCAAGATCATGCGAACTACAACCATTTCATAACTTGGGTAAAGTGCGAGAATTACAAAAATGTCTGCAAAACCAACCAACCAGCTAACTAGAATGGGGAGCAGGAGTGCTAGCACTAAGAACCAGCAATCAGCTGCAACCTAGAAACGGAGAGCAAAATGACGATCTAATGGCGGCTCTCTCATGCCATACGCCACTGAAAGTGCCGCGCCCGCCGTTCTTGGAACCTTATGTCGCGCGCCATCGGTGATGGTTCCGCATGATTTTAATCAAATCTAACAAGGAGGGTGGGGGCGGGGGCTGATACGTCTCCAACGTATCTATAATTTTTGATTGCTCCATGCTACTTTATCTACTGTTTTGGACTATATTGGGCTTTATTTTCCACTTTTATATAATTTTGGGACTAACCTATTAACCGGAGGCCCGGCCCAGAATTGCTATTTTTTGCCTATTTCAGTGTTTCAAAGAAACGGAATATCAAACGGAGTCCAAACGGAATGAAACCTTCGGGAACGTGATTTTCTCACCGAACATGATCCAGGAGACTTGGACCCTACTCCAAGAAGTGCCAAAGGCGGTCACAAGGATGGAGGGCGCGCCCCCCTAGGCATGCCCCCCTACCTCGTGGGCCCCCTGGTGCTCCACCGACGTACTCCTTCCTCCTATATATACCTACGTATCCCCAAACGATCAGAACAGGAGCCAAAAACCTAATTCCACCGCCGCAACCTTCTGTATCCACGAGATCCCATCTTGGGGCCTGTTACGGAGCTCTGCCGGAGGGGGAATCCACCATGGAGGGCTTCTACATCAACACCATAGCCCCTCCGATGAAGTGTGAGTAGTTTACTTCAGACCTTCGAGTCCATAGCTAGTAGCTAGATGGCTTCTTCTCTCTTTTTGGATCTCAATACAATGTTCTCCCCCTCTCTTGTGGAGATCTATTCGATGTAATCTTCTTTTTGCGGTGTGTTTGTTGAGACTGATGAATTGTTGGTTTATGATCCAGTATTATCTATGTAAAATATTTGATTCTTCTCTGAATTCTTTTATGTATGATTGAGTTATCTTTGCAAGTCTCTTCGAATTATCCTTTTTGGTTTGGCCAACTAGATTGGTAGTTCTTGCAATGGGAGAAATGCTTAGCTTTGGGTTCAATCTTGCAGTGTCCTTTCCCAGTGACAGAAGGGGCAGCAAGGCACGTATTGTATTGTTGCCATCGAGGATAACAAGATGGTTTTTTTTATCATATTGCATGAATTTATCCCTCTACATCATGTCATCTTGCTTAAGGTGTTACTCTGTTTTTACTTAATACTCTAGATGCATGTTGGATAGCGGTCGATGAGTGGAGTAATAGTAGTAGATGCAGAATCGTTTCGATCTACTTGTCTTGGACGTGATGCCTATATACATGATCGTTGCCTAGATATACTCATAACTATGCTCAATTCTGGCAATTGCTCAACAGTAATTTGTTCACCCACCGTAGAATACTTATACTCTTGAGAGAAGCCACTAGTGAAACCTATGGCCCTCGGGTCTATTCTCATCATATCAATCTAAATCGCTTTATTTACTTGCTTTGTTTTTACTTTGCCTTTTACTTTTCACTTTGCATCTATCTATCAAAAATACCAAAAATATTATTTATCATCTCTATCAGATCTCACCCTCGTAAGTGACCGTGAAGGGATTTACAACCCCTAATCGTGTTGGTTGCGAGTAGCTATCATTTTGTGTAGGTACGAGGGACTTGTGCGTGGTCTCCTACTGGATTGATACCTTGGTTCTCAAAAACTGAGGGAAATACTTACGCTAGTTTGCTGCATCATGCTCTCCTCTTCAGGGAAATCCAACGTAGTGCTCAAGAGGTAGCAAGAAGAATGTCTGGCGCTGTTGCCGGGGAGGCTCATGCAAGCAAGTCAACTATACCAAGTACCCATCGCAATCCCTATCTCTCGCATTACATTATTTGCCTTTTTCCTCTTGTTTTCCTCTCCCACACTTCACCCTTGCCGTTTTATTCACCCTCTCTTTCCCAATCTCCTCCTCTCTTTCCCGTTTGCCTTTTCCCCATTGCCTTTCTGTTTGCTTGTGCGTTGGATTACTTGTTGCCATGGCGCAAGATAATACCAAGTTGTGTGATTTTTTGAATACCAATAATAATGATTTCCTTAGTACTCCGATTGCTCATCTTAATAATGATGAGTCTTATGAAATCAATACCGCTTTGCTAAATCTTGTTATGAAGGATCAATTTGCTGGCCTTCCTAGTGAAGATGCCGCTACTCATCTAAACAATTTTGTTGATTTGTGTGATATGCAAAAGAAGAAAGATACGGATAACAATATTGTCAAATTGAAGTTATTTCCATTTTCACTTAAAGGTCGTGCTAAAGTTTGGTTTTCATCTTTGCCTAAAAATAGTATTGATTCTTGGAACAAGTGCAAAGATGCTTTTATCTCTAAGTGTTTTCCTCCCGCTAAAATCATCACTCTTAGGAATGATATCATGAATTTTAAACAACTTGATCATGAGCATGTTGCCCAATCTTGGGAAAGAATGAAATTAATGCTTCGCAATTGCCCTACTCATGGTTTGAATTTATGGATGATCATACAAAATTTTTATGCTGGATTGAATTTTTCTTCTAGAAATCTTTTAGATTCGGCCGTGGGAGGCACGTTTATGGAAATTACGTTAGGAGATGCTACAAAATTGCTTGATAATATTATGGCTAATTATTCTCAATGGCACGCCGAAAGATCTTCTAGTAAAAAAGTGCATGCTATAGAAGAAATCAATGTTTTGAGTGAAAAGATGGATGAACTTATGAAGATGTTTGCTCCTAAAAATACTCCTCTTGATCCCAATGATATGCTTTTGTCTACTTTGCTTGAGAATAATAATGAATCTATGGATGTGAATTTTGTTGGTAGGAATAGTTTTGGACAACGCGTATAGAGGGAATTTTAATCCTAGGCCTTATCCTAGTAATCCTTCTAATAATTATGGAAATTCCTACAACAACTCTTATGGAAATTTTAATAAGATGCCCTCTGAATTTGAGAGTAGTGTTAAAGAGTTTATGAATTCACAAAAGAATTTTAATGCTTTGCTTGAATAGAAATTGCTTAAAGTTGATGATTTGGCTAGGAACGTTGATAGAATTTCTCTTGAAATTGATTCTTTAAAGCTTAGATCTATTACTCCTAAGCATGATATCAATGAGTCTCTCAAAGCCATGATAATTACCATTGATGAGTGCAAGGAAAGAACCGCTAGGATGCGCGCTTCCAAAGATGCCCTTATTAAAACGTGTTCTTCCAATTCCTATGAAAATCAAGATGAAGATCTAAAAGTTATTGATGTGTCCCCCATTAAATATTTGTTTTGCAATATGAATCTTGATGAAACTGAAGATTATCTTCCTTTACCTAGAAGGCGTTTTAAGAATTCGGAGTTTCTAGATCTTGATGATGAAATTGATGAAAGTGGGATTGAAAGAAAATAAAAACCTAGATGTTGCTAAACCCACTATTTTGGATCTCAAGGAATTTAATTATTAAAATTGCTCTTTGATTAGTTGTATTTCCCTGTTGCAATCCATGCTAGATTCTCCTCGTGCTTATTGTCAAAATAAGGCCTTTACCGAACACATTGTTAATGCCTTGATGCAATCTTATGAAGAAAAACTTGAGTTGAAAGTTTCTATTCCTAGAAAACTCCATGATGAGTGGGAGCCTACTATTAAAATTAAAATTAAAGATTATGAGTTTCATGCTTTGTGTGATTTGGGTGCTAGTGTCTCTACTATTCCCAAAGCTTTGTGTGATTTGCTAGATTTCCGTGATTTTGATGATTGCTCTCTAAACTTGCATCTTGCGGATTCCACTATTAAATAACCTATGGGAAGAATTAATGATATTCTTATTGTTGCAAATAGGAATTATGTGCCCGTAGATTTTATCGTTCTTGATATAGATTGCAATCCTTCATGTCCTATTATTCTTGGTAGACCTTTCCTTAGAACGACCGGTGCAATTATTGATATGAAGGAAGGGAATATTAGATTCCAATTTCCCTTAAAGAAGGGTGTGGAACACTTCCCTAGAAATAAAATAAAATTACCATATGAATCTATCATGAGAGCCACTTATGGATTGCCTACCAAAGATGGCAATACCTAGATCTAACCTTGCTTTTATGCCTAGGTAGGGGCGTTAAACGATAGCGCTTGTTGGGAGGCAACCCAACTTTATTTTGTGTTTTTTGTTTTTGCTTCTGTTTAGGAATAAATAATCCGTCTAGCTTTTGTTTGGATGTGTTTTTATCTTTTAATTAGTGTTTGTGTCAAGTAGAACCTATAGGATAACCTACGATGATAGTTGATTTGATTCTGCTGAAAAACAGAAACTTTGCGCGCACGAATATAATTTTGTTAAATCACAGGAACGTTCTTTTGCGTTGATTCTTTTTTCTTCTGTTCAATAAACAAAGTTTCCAGGACTTCCTATTTTGGTAGAATTTTTAGAGTTTCAGAAGTTTGCTTTAGTTACAGATTACTACGGACTGTTCTGTTTTTGACAGATTCTGTTTTACGTGTGTTGTTTGCTTATTTTAATGAATCTATGGCTAGTAAAATATTTTAAAATCCATAGAGAAGTTGGAATATAGTAGGTTTAACACCAATATAAATAAAGAATGAGTTCATTACAGTACCTTGAAGTAGTCTTTTGTTTTCTTTCTCTAACGGAGCTCACGAGATTTCTGTTGAGTTTTGTGTTGTGAAGTTTTCAAGTTTTGGGTGAATTCTTTTGATGGATTATGGAACAAGGAGTGGCAAGAGCCTAAGCTTGGGGATGCCCATGGCACCCCCAAGATAATCCAAGGACACCAAAAAGTCAAAGATTGGGGATGCCCCGGAAGGCATCCCCTCTTTCGTCCACTTCCATCGGTAATTTACTTGGAGCTATATTTTTATTCACCACATGATATGTGTTTTGCTTGGAGCGTCTTGTATTATTTGCGTCTTTGCTTGTTAGTTTACCAAAATTATGTTTGCTGTACACACCTTTTGAGAGATCCATACATGAGTTGGAATTTGATAGAATACTCTATGTGCTTCACTTATGTCTTTTGAGCTTGACAGTTTTGCTCATAGTGCTTCACTTATATCTTTTGAGCGTAATAATTTTTGCTCTAGTGCTTCACTTAGATCTTTTAGAGCACGGTGGTGATTTGTTTTAAAGAAACTATTGATCTCTCATGCTTCACTTAGATTATTTTGAGAGTCATTAATAGCATGGTAGTTTGCTTAATGTTAATATACTTAGTGTTCAAGATATGTGAAACTTTCTTTTGAGTAAATTGAATACTAAGATAAGTTTGATGCTTGACAATTGTTTTGAGATATGGAGGTGATAATATCAAAGTCATGCTAGTTGTGTAATTGTGAATTTGGGAAAGGCTTGTGTTGAAGTTTGCAAGTCCCGTAGCATGCACGTATGGTTAAAGTTGTGTAACAAATTTGAAACATGAAGTGTACCTGGCTTGTGCATCCTTATGAGTGGCGGTCGGGGACGAGCGATGGTCTTTTCCTACCAATCTATCCCCCTAGGAGCATGCGCGTATTACTTGAATTTTTGATGGCTTCTAAATTTTTGCAATAAGTATATGAGTTCTTTTGACTAATATTGAGTCCATGGATTATACGCACTCTCACCTTTCCACCTTTGCTAGCCTCTTCGGTACCGTGCATTGCCCTTTGTCACCTTCAGAGTTGGTGCAAACTTCACCGATGCATCCAAACCCCGTGATACGATACGCTCTATCACAGATAAACCTCCTTATATCTTCCTCAAAACAGCCACCATACCTACCTATAATGGCATTTCCATAGCCATTCCGAGATATATTGCCATGCAACTTCCATCATCATCATCATGACATACATTACTTTTGTCATATTGCCATCGCATGATCATGTAGTTGACATCGTATTTGTGGCAAAGCCACCATGCATTATTTTTCATACGTGTCACTCTTGATTCATTGCACCATCCCGGTACACCGCCGGAGGCATTCATATAGAGTCATACTTTGTTCTAAGTATCGAGTTGTAATTGTTGAGTTGTAAGAAAAATAAAAGTGTGATGATCATCATTATTAGAGCATTGTCCCAAAGTGAGGAAAGGATGATGGAGACTATGATTCCCCCACAAGTCGGGATGAGACTCCGGACGAAAAAAAAGGGAGGCCAAAAAAAGGCCCAAATAAAAAAATAAAAAAATGAGAGAAAAAGAGAGAAGGGACAATACTACTATCTTTTTACCACACTTGTGCCTCAAAGTAGCACCTTGTTCTTCATGTAGTGAGTCTCATATATTGTTCTTCAAAGTAGCACCAAGATCTTCATGATAGTGAGTCTCATAAGTTGTCTTTTTATACAAGTGGGAATTTTTCATTATAGAACTTGGCTTGTATATTCCAATGATGGGCTTCCTCAAAAATGCCCTAGGTCTTCGTGAGCAAGCGAGTTGGATGCACACCCACTAGTTTTGTTTTGTTGAGCATTCATAGCTCTAGTGCATCCGTTGCATGGTAGTCCCTACTCCTCATGTTGACATCAACTGATGGGCATCTCCATAGCCCGTTGATTAGCCTCGTCAATGTGAGACTTTCTCCTTTTTGTCTTCTCCACAAAATCCCCATCATCATATTCTATTCCACCCATAGTGCTATATCCATGGCTCGCGCTCATGTATTGCGTGAAGGTTGAAAAAGTTTGAGATTATTTGAGTATGAAACAATTGCTTGGCTTGTCATCGGGGGTATAGAAGTTGGGAACATCTTTGTGTGACGAAAATGAAGCATAGCCTAACTATATGATTTTGTAGGTATGAACTTTCTTTTGCCATGCTATTTTGAGAAGACATGATTGCTTTGATTAGTATGTTTGAAGTATTATTATTTTTGTGTCAATATGAACTTTTGTCTTGAATCTTTAGGATATGAATATTCATATCACAATTAAGAAGATTTATATTGAAATTATGCCAAAGTATCACTCCGCATCAAAAATTCTTTTTTATCATTTACCTACTCAAGGACGAGTAGGAATTAAGCTTGGGGATGCGTGATACGTCTCCAATGTATCTATAATTTTTGATTGCTCCATGCTACTTTATCTACTATTTTGGACTATATTTGGCTTTATTTTCCACTTTTATATTATTTTTGGGACTAACCTATTAACCGGAGGCCTAGCCTAGAATTGTTGTTTTTTGCCTTTTTCAGTGTTTCGAAGAAACGGAATATCAAACAGAGTCCAAACGGAATGAAACATTCGGGAACGTGATTTTCTCACCGAACATGATCCAGGAGACTTGGACCCTACTCCAAGAACTGCCAGAGGTGGTCACGAGGGTGGAGGGCGCGCCCCCCTCCTGGGTGCGCCCCCCTACCTCGTGGGCCCCCTGGTGCTCCATCGACGTACTCCTTCCTCCTATATATACCTACGTATCCCCAAACGATCAGAACAAGAGCCAAAAACCTAATTCCACCGCCGCAACCTTCTTGTATCCACGAGATCCCACCTTGGGGCCTGTTCCGGAGCTCCGCCGGAGGGGGCATCCACCACGGAGGGCTTCTACATCAACACCATAGCCCCTCCGATGAAGTGTGAGTAGTTTACTTCAAACCTTCGGGTCCATAGCTAGTAGCTAGATGGCTTCTTCTCTCTTTTTGGATCTCAATACAATGTTCTCCCCCTCTCTTGCGGAGATCTATTTGATGTAATCTTCTTTTTGTGGTGTGTTTGTTGAGACCGATGAGTTGTGGGTTTATGATCCAGTATTATCTATGGAAAATATTTGATTCTTCTCTGAATTCTTTTATGTATGATTGAGTTATCTTTGCAAGTCTCTTCGAATTATCCTTTTTGGTTTGGCCAACTAGATTGGTAGTTCTTGCAATGGGAGAAGTGCTTAGCTTCGGGTTCAATCTTGCGGTGTCCTTTCCCAGTGACAGAAGGGGCAGCAAGGCATGTATTGTATTGTTGCCATCGAGGATAACAAGATGGGTTTTTATCATATTGCATGAATTTATCCCTCTACATCATGTCATCTTGCTTAAGGCGTTACTCTGTTTTTACTTAATACTCTAGATGCATGCTGGATAGCGGTCGATGAGTGGAGTAATAGTAGTAGATGCAGAATCGTTTCAATCTACTTGTCTTGGACGTGATGCCTATATACATGATCGTTGCCTAGATATACTCATAACTATGCTAAATTCTGTCAATTGCTCAACAATAATTTGTTCACCCACCGTAGAATACTTATGCTCTTGAGAGAAGCCACTAGTGAAACCTATGGCTCCCGGGTCTATTCTCATCATATCAATCTCTATCGCTTTATTTACTTGCTTTGTTTTTACTTTGCCTTTTACTTTTCACTTTGCATCAATCTATCAAAAATACCAAAAATATTATTTATCATCTCTGTCAGATCTCACCCTCGTAAGTGACCATGAAGGGATTGACAACCCCTAATCGCGTTGGTTGCGAGTAGCTATCGTATTGTGTAGGTACGAGGGACTTGTGCGTGGTCTCCTACTGGATTGATACCTTGGTTCTCAAAAACTGAGGGAAATACTTACGCTACTTTGCTGCATCATCCTCTCCTCTTCGGGGAAATCCAACGCAGTGCTCAAGAGGTAGCAGGGGCTTACGCGGTTGTTGTTAGAATAAATCCCAGGCATAACATTGATCATCCAAGGACCAAGGAATCACACGAGCACGACACCGAGATTTGTTAACGAGGTTCACTGATATGGCTACATCCCCCAGGCCTGACTATGGCGCTCCTCCCCATGACATCATCACAATACCGCACACCGACCACCAGGGCGCCAGCACACACCGCCGGCTCCCCCTTGCGCACCTGTGGTATTATGTTGGCATAGGTTGCATCGTGTGTCTACCCCCGCTCTATATGAGAGGCATATGATACAAGTGTCCTACTAGGACACGACTCCACATCCTATGTAAACACAATACAACTCATAGTCCAACTCTAACCTGCCTTGTACACTATATTCAACACAATTCCAACAAACTCCACCTTGGCGAATATTCTCCACCACCCTGAATTCGTCAATGCATCAAACGTCTATGTACATTGGACTTGAAGTTATCCCGTGAGCACTGCTGCTACTCCAAAGACTCCATATGACTCCACCTGCAACTTGTAGTCCCTTCTTTTCTTGACCATTGTCAATGCTCGAGAGAAATTAAGTTCAGTTTGTGCTCCCAACTTCCAGAGTATACGTTCAACGCCATCACACACTGATCACTAACCTGCGTGAAAGGGAACAACTCACATACTGGATGTCACACATAAGAGTTATCTGACACTACTTGTGGGTGATATACCCCGCGGTATGACCCGACCGAAGATGATAACCCGGCAGGAGTTAAGTCAGATGATAACCCGGTAGGGGTAAGTCAGATGATAACCCGGCAGGAGTCAAGTCAGATGATAACCCGACAGGAGTTAAGTCAGATGATAACCCGGCAGGAGTTAAGTCAGATGATAACCTGGCAGGAGTTGAGTCATATGATAACTCGGTAGACAAGCATAGACCGGCAGGAAGTCATGACCCGGCAGATCATCATAAACTGGCAGACCATCATAAACCGGCACCAGTCATAACCCGATAGACAGTGATAACTCGGTTGCCAGGGGTTATGAAGCCCAAGACATTAAGAAGCCCATGAAGAGAAGTCAGAATAGTTTAAGTCTTAATCCGAGTTGGACTCTACATGTAACCTGCCCCTTCAACATATATAAGGAGGGGCAGGGCACCCCAAGAGGGGGAGAGAGAATCTTAAGGGTTAGACATAACTGGGAGATCCAGAGATAACTGGGATATCCGGTTTACGGCGACTCCCTCATGATGATAATCAGACCTAGCCACAAACAGCATGTAGGGTTGTTACCGGATGATGTTTCCCGGGGCCCTAAGCTGTCTAAATCTTTGTCTTGTGTTGCGTTTTCTCGATTCCGCTCAACCCCTCTCAAGCTACCACATAGATGCGTTGGCCTCACGACTAAGTCCTCACACTAGGACATCTGCCGTGAAAATTCCACGACAGTTGGCGCCCACCGTGGGGCCTGCGCACGGTGGTGATGAGTTCTTGAAGGGATCTCTTCCAGGGATCTAGAAGTTTGTGATTTTTTTCGGATGAAAATAACCGGGTTGTAAGGATTCACATCAACCACAATTCACCAGTTAAAGATCAAAGGAGTTTTTTAGCGATGGGTTAGAGAAAGTTGAGATTAAGAGGAGATAGGGTTACACTGCCATCCTACGGCTTATTTGGTGGATGATGAGTCGCCAAGATCAAAAGATTTTCCTAAATTGGATGTGTCCGATCAAACCGCTATCGTCACGTGTATGACTTATGAGGGTTAAAGGTTCAAGAAAAAGTTACGGTTGTGATTGGTTTGTGGCCGCACGTCACCGAGATCAATGGAAGGGTTACCACCGCAACCAACGTCAAGTGATTATTGGGGATTTTCTGACACAGATGGCTCGAAGAAGGCCACGACCCGGATTCATCTTTGCCGAGCCACGATAGTTTCGAGCCGACCTCTGCTCCAAACCACAACCCGGATTCGCCTTTTCGCCAACCCGGATTCGCCTTCGCCAACCCGGATTCGCCTTTCAACAACCTTGAAGTCGCCCGGGCTGCAGTAAACCGCCGAGGTCTAGTTGTTCAAACGACCAAAGTCAAACTACGACCCGGAACAAGATCCACCTGAGCCGCCGCCGCAAGGATACAGCTGTGCTTGATCCGGCTTGTCGTCTCGTCGACTTGCTTTGCTGCCGTGAGCCGCGTCGAGGCACCATTGCCGTTTCCGAACCGCCATGGCCCTCTATGAGCCACCTCGCCTCTGAGTTGTTCTAAAGCCACCTCTGCCGTGGTCGTGCTCTAGGCTACTGCAGCCTCGTCTCCACCCTCGAGTCACCAGCCATGCAATGGTTTGCCTTCACATCCAAGCTGGTTTGCTGCGTCTATTGCGGCTGCCTACGAGTCATTGAGCGACTTTGTTGTTGCCACGGTTGTACTCCGTTTCTACATACAGTTAATCCGGACCCAAATCCATCACCAGGACGGCCACAACTGTTTAGCTCTGTCAAGCCACGGCCTTCCCACCCGTTTCGCTTCAAATCACCGAGATCAGCAGAAGTGCTTCCATCACGGTCAAACATCAGTAGCGTATTGTTCATGATGGAAATCGTACTGTTATTGTTATGTCCCATTGAACCAGCAATAGTACGAAGCACCATACATCAATAAGAATATACTTGGATGTGGATGATCCTCGACCACAACGACTGGATGAGCAGTCAAACCCGCCAGGCTTCCGCGGCCGCAACTTAATCATGGCCGGTGCGCTGTTCCGCAGTCACAATTTCTGCCGGCGCACCACGCCGCCTGAGTAGCTGCGTCGAGACGCCACCCTGGTCCGCCCTGACCTTGCTGCGAGTTTTTGTTGGTCAGATCCGCCGCCGCGCACTCCCACGGACCCGCCTTCCTCCGCTTAGAGCTGCCATAGCTCGCCCCACGCCTTGAACCGCCCTGCTGCTGTGGCCTTGACCCGGAGCTGCGCCTCGAGTTGTCCCTCTGTTGTTTGCCTCGCTGCGCCCCTCCGCACTGCGCCGCCTTGCTGGCTCGTACCCTCAATGCAGCCGCGCACCGGTTCGCTCCCCGTCTAGCTCCGCCTGGTTTTAGTATCAAGGTGAGCAAACACGGCAACGTACGGTTTCAAACCATCGTCGTCAAATCGCCGCTTCTGCCGAGTCACCTGAAGATTCAATCGCTGCTAGGGACTCACCCACGCCTACGCCATGACCCGTCGGCCTCCCTGCCTCTGTTCCAAGCCATCGCGGCCGACTGTTTCCCAGCCACAGTTGCTACTTGCAACTAACCACTCGCATTTGAGTCACCGCCTGGGCCTCACTGTGCCTCCGTCTTGGTCACCGAGAGCCCCTGCGGCCTTGAACCGCCGTGCCCGCCCACTCATGAACCATCGTAACTCTGGGTGACGGTTTCAGCAGCTGTTACCGCGGCCTTGTAAGTGCATCTAGTGCCACCCCTAATTGGTTTTGGAGTATTGACGACAAAGTTGGTTGAGGGACTAATGCGTTTGTGAGAATTGCAGGATAACGCAGGTAGTGTCCCTCATTGATTCGGTTTACCTACCGGAGATGACCCCTAAAAATGTATGAAGACATTGAAGACAATGGTGGTATGAGAAGATATTCATATTGAAGACTATGACATGAGAAGACAGTACTTGAAGACTATGGAGCGCGAAGACTGTGTGGTTTCGTTGTTTCCTTTTCTTCTTTGTTGAGTCATAGGAACCACCGTACTGTTAAGTGGGGTCCAAGTGAACTAAGTCAGAGTGACTGAAGTGATGCTCAACCCAAATCCTATGTCTTCGAGCAAAGACAATGAGAGCAAATCTTATCCAGAGCTGGATGAGTCAGCTTTGCTTGTAGCCCAAGTAAAGTTGCCGCGTGTGTTTGAAATCTGACCGTTGGGACACGTGTCAGTTCCTTAGTGACCCAGGGTCATTTCGGACAAATCAGGTCGGGTTGCCTTGTGGCTATAAATAGCCCACCCCTACACCATAAATTGGTGGCTGCTCAGAGT
This sequence comes from Triticum dicoccoides, assembly GCF_002162155.2. Taxonomy (NCBI): domain Eukaryota; kingdom Viridiplantae; phylum Streptophyta; class Magnoliopsida; order Poales; family Poaceae; genus Triticum; species Triticum dicoccoides. The sequence goes on along the minus strand of NC_041393.1, from coordinate 389,124,145 downwards.
TAGTTTACGGCTTTTGTCGTTTGAGAGCAACCCACCTCGAAGCATTTGAGATTAAGAAATCCTTGCGAGGACAAAGCCCAAACACCCAGAGCCAAAGAGTGTTAGGCATCACTGAAGTCTTTCTGTCTGTGTGACCTGAAGACTTATTACACTTGAGGACTGTGTATCCTCCAGCCGGTTAGGCGTCGCGTTCTGAGCATCCAAGAGTCATTGTGTATTGCCGGTGAATGAAGTCTGTGAAGGTTTGGAAGTCTACCTTGAAGACTTACCAGAGTGATTGGGCGAGGACTGGGTGTCCTTAGCTCAAGGGGAATAAGGTGAAGACACGGTCTTCTGAGTTAAATCTCAGCCTCCCTAACCAGACGTACAGTTGTCACAGCAACTGGAACTGGTCCAACAAATCCTGTGTCTTCAACAAGTGACTGGTTCTATCCCTTTCCATCCTTTACTTAAGTTTGTCTTCGTGAAGTCATTGCCTATCTGTGTATCTATTTGACTTCATTGCTTGACTACTACTGTTGATTGGCTTCATACTATCTTCCATCCTGATCCTTACTACTTAGCTGCTATTAGTCCTGTACTTTCATATCATTGCATACTTGACTATGGCTTGCTTATGGTAGTTTATCTTCCGCTGCATATCAACTAGGTCATTTCTGTTGTCTGTCTTCGAAACTTCCAAGTTTTGAAGACTTTCATAAAAATCGCCTATTCACCCCCCCTCTAGTCGATACTAGCACTTTCAATTGGTATCAGAGCAAGGTACTCCCTTGTTCTGTGTGATTCAGTTTAACCACCTGGAGTTTCAGCTATGTCGACTGCAGGGATAATCAAAGTCTCCGCTGCTTGTCCGGTGTTCGATGGAACTGAATATCCCTACTGGAAGAATAAGATGCGCATGCATCTTGAAGCCATTGATGTCGACCTCTAGTATGTCGTCAAGAACGGCATTCCCAAAACTGGTGAAGGTGTCACCCCCACTAATGTCAAGAAGTTCATTCAACTGGACTCTACTGCAAAGATCATCATCTGTGGTCATCTGACCAAAGGATAGTATGGTCGTGTGAGTGCTCTGGAAACGTCGAAGCTAGTCTGGGACTGGCTATCCAAGGTCAATGAAGGCGTCTCAACCCAGAGAGATCAAAGGATCAGTGTTCTTCGCAACCTCTTCAACCGCTTCAAGAGAAACGACAATGAAAATGTCCAGCTCACGTTTGATCATCTAACTGACATCACAAATGAGCTTCAAGCTCTTGGCGCCACTGAGATCACCAAGCATGAAATCGTCAAGACACTGCTGAGATCACTTGACAGCTCCTTTGACACCCTTGCCCTCATGATACAAGAACGTCCTGACTTCAAGACACTCAATCCGTCTGATATACTTGAGAGGCTCAACACACATGAGTTCCAGCTTTTTGAGAAAAGAGATATCTATGGTCCCAATTATGGCCGAACTCGCGCCTTGAAGGCAAAAGTGATTTCCTCATCTGAAGAAGAATCTGACTGCGGTTCTGATGATCCCGAAGACATTGGAAAGGAACTTGCCATGCTTGTGAAGAAGTTTTAGAGGTTCACCAAGAAGAAGGGCTTCAGAAAGTCTTCACGATCCAGCTCCAAGAATGATGAAGCTTCCACCCATGACCACAAGAAGAGAACTTGCCACAAGTGCAAGAAACCTGGTCACTACATATCTGAGTGTCCACAGTGGGACAATGAGAAGAAGAAGAAGAAGAGCAAGGAATATGATTCTGATGACAAGAAGAAGAAGAAATCCTCAAAGTCTTCTTCCAAGTCGTCATCACACAAGAAGAGCTCATCAGGCAAGGCTCGTGCCTTTGTTGGCAAGGAAATGGATTCAGAGGAGGAGTCTTTTTCTAAGGAGGCGGAGGTGGAATCTGGAGAGGAGTCCGACCCTGGCGTTGCGAGTATGGCTCTAGCCACAGCCTATGTTGCCCAGTCCATCTTCAACACTGAAGGCAATGACTTCCACACCAACGCTGAAGCTGATGACATGGACAATCCTGCTCCCACCTACTGCTTCATGGCACGCGGTGCCAAGGTAAAATCACGCGATGCTTACTTTCAAACATCAAGTGAAGATGACTCGGATTGTGAATCTAAACCCAGCTACAAAACACTTGCTAAAATTGCTACTGAACAACAAAGGGCTATGGAACATACTCAAAAACTGTTAGACAAAAGCGATGGCATGTTGGACGCGGAAATGACACGTTCACAGTCCTTAGTAGAAGACATAAAAAATCTTCATGCTAAGTACCAAGAACTTGAAAGTCTTCATGAGACGCTCTCAACCACATATCAAAAGCTCTCCTATGATTATCTTCAAAGGAAGCAAGAGCTTGAGAAATTGAAAGAGACTCATGAAGACCTTCAAACAGAGAATGAGTCACTTCGCGCTCAACAGATCAGTCCCGCTCAGGATGGATTTGAACCACCATGTTTAAAATGCATTGAGCGTGATAACGCTACATCTGTTGCTGAATGTTCCACTACTGCTGCTGTTTCATTGTCTTCAACTACTGATGTGGTTACTAACCCCTCTGCGGAGGATACCACTAGTATTGCTGATGAAAATGCTAGGTTGAAGACATTGCTTGAAACAGGGATGTACAAAAGTTTGAAGGGACATCAGACACTCTGCGATGTCCTCAAAAAGCAGATTCTGAACTGAAACCCTAGGAAAGAGGGTGTTCGGTTCGAGAAGAAAATGAATGCTGATGGTTCCTACTGGAAGCCTGAGCAGTATCCCAAAACCACATGGGTTGCTGCAAAGGAACCTTCAGTGGATCCATCCACTTTATCTGGATTTACCTGTGCTAATGCTATTATCATTGATGAATCCTTTGATGCAAACTATAAACTGTTCAAAAATCAGAATGGTGAAGTGTTTGCCAGGTATATTGGTACTAACTGCAGGAATGAACCTCCTATGAAGAAGATATGGGTTCCCAAAAGCTGCCTTGAGAATCTTCCAGTGAATGTCATCATGACACCACCAGGGAAGAAGACAAACCCTAGACCAAAGGCATCATATGGTCCAACGGCTTCATACGAACACAGGACTCACTTGAGTCACCCTAACGCCAATGTTTTGTAGGGAAATCATACTCAGACTCATGAATATGAGCATGTGTCTTCAAACCGCTATGTTCATAGAACTAAGAACTTCTCTGCTTATTCACATGAGTATCATTCATCTCCTGCAAGGCTATTTGCTAGGGCTTCAAAGCCGAAATTCTCAGATGCTGCACTTAGACTCATTGCTTCTAAGCCACCCCTGAAAATGTGGGTGGTGAAGAAGAATTAACTCTCTTTTGCAGAATGTGGTCTCCAGCCAGCAATCAATGGCGTCCGATATTATTGTTGGGGACCTAAAACATAAAGGGACGCATGATAAAATGACTTACTATGTATTCCACATATGAATCTCCTATATGTCATACTGTGTGTTCTAATCTTGATCTAAGCTGTGATAATCCTAGTATGCGTAAAATGCTTATGCTTCACAACATACATTGTGAAGCCTATCCTCCTAACTGCACTGTAGGGCATGTCACCAAAAGCTTCAGAATGGATTATTGACAGCGGATGCACTAATCATATGACTGGTGATCGAAGTCTTCTCATGGACTCAACCCTATGTCCATCCGACAAGAGTCAAATCACATTTGCTGACACTGGTAAAAGCAAAGTATTGGGTCTAGGTCGAGTTGCAATCTCTAGGGATCAACACATGGATAAAGTGATGCTTGTTGAATCCCTTGGGTTCAACTTAATGTCTGTCTCAATGCTTTGTGACTTAAACATGATTGTGCTATATGGAAAATATCGTTGCCTTGTACTAATGGAATCTGACAAGTCTCTAGTCTTTGAAGGGTATCGAAAAGATGATCTATACATGGTAGATTTCTCAGCAGGTCCACAGCTTGCCGTATGTCTTCTCACAAAAGCTTCAGAATGCTGGCTCTGGCATCGAAGGCTAGGACATGCTGGCATGAGGAACTTACACTCACTTGTCAAGAAGAAGCATGTCATTGGCATCGAAGATGTCAAGTTCAAGAAGGATCATCTGTGTGGTGCCTGTGAAGCTGGAAAGATGACAAGGGCAAAGCACCCCTCGAAGACAATCATGACAACATCTCAACCCTTCGAGCTGTTACACATGGACTTATTTGGACCTACTCACTACTCCACCCTCACAACAACGGCTTGTCTCTATGGCTTCGTCATTGTTGATGACTACTCAAGATACACATGGGTTCATATAATTCTTTACAAGACTGAAGTGCAAGATGTCTTCAGGCGCTTCACAAATCGAGCAATGAACAATTATGGCGTGAAGATCAAGCATATCAGAAGTGGCAATGGCACTGAATTCAAGAACACGGGACTTGATCTGTATCTGGATACAATGGGAATCACTCATGAGTTCTCTGCTCCGTACACACCTCAGCAAAATGGCATCGTTGAGCGCAAAAACAGAACCCTCATTGAGATGGCTCGAACAATGCTAGATGAATACAAGACACCAAGAAAGTTCTGGCCTGAAGCTATTGATACAGCCTGTCAAATCATCAACCGTGTCTACATCCATAAGCTTCTGAACAAAACATCCTATGAGCTCCTTACTGGCAAGAAGCCAAATGTCAGTTACTTCAGAGTATTTGGAGCTAGATGCTGGATCAAGGATCCCCATCACAAGTCAAAATTTGCACCTAAGGCTCACGAAGGCTTCATGCTTGGCTATGGAAAGGACTCACACTTCTACAGAGTCTTCAACCTCTTTCTATATAAGATCGTTGAAACTGTGGATGTGAAATTTGATGAAACCAATGGTTCACAAAGAGAAATTCTGCCAAGTACACTAGATGAAGCTCCTCCAAGCGAATCTATCAAGCTGATGGGAACTGGTGAAATCATGCCTTCTGAAGCACAGCCTGAAGAGGAACTTATCATCTCTGCACCAAATCAACCTGAAGACACTGCTCAGACTGAAGACAATCCTCCCAATGATGACAATGATCAGCAAGAGCAAAGTCTTCGTCCTGTTCATCCTCGTGTTGCAAATGAAGTACAAATCGAGAAGATAATTGACAGCATCAACGCGCCTGGTCTGCTTACTCGCTCAAGAGCAACACAGTTAGCAAACTTCTGTGGGCACTTTTCATTTGTGTCAATATCAGAACCCAAGAAAGTTGTTGAAGCATTTATGGAACCTGAATGGATTCAAGCCATGCAAGAAGAACTTCAGCAGTTCAAGCTGAATAATGTTTGGGAACTTGTCAAGCGACCTGACCCTCGCAAGCATAACATTATTGGAACAAAATGGATATATCGAAACAAGCAAGATGAGCATGGTCAAGTCATCAGAAACAAAGCACGTCTTGTGGCTCAAGGATATACTCAAGTTGAAGGAATTGACTTCGATGAAACATTTGCTCCTGTTGCTAGGCTTGAAGCTATTCGCATACTACTAGCCTATGCTAATCATCACAACATCTTGCTATATCAAATGGATGTGAAAAGTGCATTTCTCAATGGCAAGATTGAAGAAGAAGTATATGTCGCTCAACCACCTGGCTTTGAAGATCCAAAACATCCTGATATGGTGTACAAGCTAAACAAAGCACTATATGGCCTCAACCAAGCTCCTTGCGCATGGTATGATACGATCAAAGACTTCCTGAAGAGCAAAGGCTTCAAACCAGGATCCCTCGATCCCACACTCTTCACGAAGACATATGATGGCGAACTGTTTGTGTGCCAAATATATGTGGATGACATTATCTTCGGCTGCACCAACTAGAAGTATAGTGATGAGTTTGGATACATTATGCAAGAGCAATATCAAATGTCCATGATGGGTGAGCTGAAGTTCTTCCTTGGTCTTCAAATTCGTCAGCAAAGCAATGGCATCTTCATATCTCAAGAAAAATACCTCAAAGATTGTCTGAAGAAGTTTGGAATGGAAGACTGCAAAGGCTACACGACGCCAATGCCAGCCAAACACCACCTTGGTCCCGACGATAATGGTAAAGAGTTCGATCAAAAGGTATATCGCTCCATGATTGGTTCTTTACTTTATCTATGTGCATCTAGGCCAGATATTATGCTTAGTGTTTGCATGTGTGCTCGATTCCAAGCGGCACCAAAGGAATCACATCACTTAGCTGTGAAGCGAATTCTTCGATATTTGGCTTACACCCCAACACTCAGATTATGGTATCCCAAGGGCTCAAAATTTGATTTGGTTGGATTCTCGGATGCTGATTATGCTGGTGACAAGGTGGATCGCAAGTCTACATCAGGCACATGTCATTTTCTTGGTCCATCACTTGTCTGTTGGTCTTCAAAGAAGCAGAATTGTGTATCACTCTCAACTGCTGAATCTGAATACATTGCTGCTGGATCCTGTTGTGCTCAGCTTCTATGGATGAAGCAAACTCTCAAGGACTATGGCATCAACCTGAAACAAGTACCTCTCTTCTGCGACAATGAAAGTGCCATCAAGATAGCCAACAGTCCAGTCCAACACTCGAAGACAAAGCACATTGAAATTCGTCATCACTTTCTCAGAGATCATGTCATGAAGAAAGATATCGATATCATTCACGTCAACACTGAAGAGCAACTGGCAGATATCTTCACAAAGCCCTTGGATCAGAAAAGGTTTTGCAAGTTACGGTGTGAGCTAAATATCTTGGAATCCTCTAATGTCCTGTGATCAGGCACACATCCTAACACTTATGCATGTTGGTGACTTAGATGTACAACACACAAAGAAATGTATATCTTCAATCAATGAAGATTTACACTCTGAGTGTGAATACATTAACATGGAATTTGACTTCGGAGTGCCACGATAATTGTGCGCCGTGTCTGGGTCTAATACTTCCTATACGGTGGGTAACGCCACCACCAAATTTCTCTGCTTGAAGTGTTTATCTCATGGCGTTACTTTTGCAAAGACTTCGCATTTGGTTTGTCTTCAGTTTCAATTTATCGTCGTTTTTTTCGCACTATGATGATTTGTTTGCATATATATATATATACTAGTGCTCTGTCCTCTACAGCATTCACTTATAGCTATGTCTTCATGTTGAATCTTTTGAACTAAGTGAATGTGATCGGACCCTAACCTCTCTATGGTTTCTATCTCAAACTCTATCTGTCCAAATCATATGCATTCTATTGAAACTGTCGAATGTCTTCTCTGCGTCCTAGTCAGCAGAAGGCAAAGAGACAAACATTAAATTTGTTTTAAATGACTTATCTTTATTGTTGAAATCCAGAGAAGCCGGAACAACTCTCCGACATGCCTGGCGAGCGTGGGAACGTGGGACAACTCTGAGTATGTTGCATGCTTGCCACGTGCCCCTCGGATGTGAACCGCCAGGGGCACCAGCGTAAGTGCGCTGTGCTACTCACCTACTTATAAATACTTGTCCCCTGCGGTAAAGAAATCCTTCTTCCACCTCTCCACCTCGTCAAAACCCTAGCGCCACCGCTAGCTCTCGACGACGCCGGCGACGAAGCGCTTAGCTGCCACGACTTCTCCGACGCCGTCCTCATGCTGACCGCGGACATCGTCCTCTCCGCCGTCGCCGTAGGTGTCCTCCGTCGCCAAGCTAGGGCACGGTGGGCTGAACTGCTCGGTCTCCTATTCATCCCATCTAGCAGTTCTTCGTGCGGTAATTATAACTCTATTTTTACCACCTTTTTTATCTTCAAGATTCATCCTATTTACCAAAAGTGGTTTCAGCTTATTCAATGTTAGATCTATTCTGTCCGCATCTCATACTGCCTAGTCAATTCACTTAGATTTCCTGTCTAGTTTGATTCCTTACTTGTACTTATTCACGGATTGGTACAAATCTGGAACCAACTCACCTATATAAGTGAATGTCTTCGCATCATGAGGTCAATGTCTTCAAACTGATTTATCTTCAAAATCTTCTGAGAATGCATATGACCTCTTCCCCTTCCCTCGCATCTCTAATGCTGTCACAGGTACATGTCCGTGGAAGAATCCCTTGGTTCTCATAGTCTGCATTCGTTTGCAGAATACTTACAGCATCATATCAATTCTCCTGAAGCCAGTTCCTGCTTGACCAGCAAGCAAAAGTCTCTGAAGCCTTTGAACGTATTGAAGCCATTCAGTTTGAAGTTCATGGCTGCAGAAAAATCAGCAAGGAAGGGTGGCAGACAGCGCAGAGAAGGAACATCCAAAGATCTGCCTGATGACCTAGCAGAGCTCTACAAGACAGATCCTGAAGAGACTTATCATCAGCGCAAGACACGAATCCAATGGATTCGACGCTATTGGGCTGAAGAATGGTTCAAGTACAAGTTCGTGACCAAGGAATATGCAGAGAAGAATGCTATCAAGAGTCCTTGGGGCGATATTCTCTATCGAGGCCTTCAACCCAAGAACAGAGCTGAAGCTATTGATCAAAACTTCTATCCTTGCATGGTCCGTGGACCTCAGCCTGAGAATGCCGATCCCACATCATTACTCTGGTGTCGTGATGATGCTCTCTTCAAGCGCAACTTCCAGCACGCAAAGGCTTCGGCCAAGGAGAACAAGAAGTCATTGGGACTAGACTTCAACCCTGGTCCCTCTGCTCCTCGTGCTGACGGCTCACGTGATGCAGAACCAAATGTTATTGGCCCCTTCTCCAACCTTGATGGCCTCATCACTTACATCTTGTTCCAAGGTGCCAAGGTAGATCATTCTGATAATGATGCTGACACTGATGAAGCCCCAGCTCCTCCTTCGAAGCCACAGAAGCAAAAGAAGCTAAAGGCTTCTAAATCAGCACCTCCAAAAGCTTTACGCGCGAAGCCTCTGGCCACTGCACCTCCTGAAGCCAGTGTGCAGTCTGAAGATCAATCCCGTATCTCCAAGAAGACGGAGAAGAAAAAGCAACTTGTCAGGCATACTGATCAAGCCTTGACTCCTGCCGCCATTCTGCGTGACGAACCCATTGATCTGTCCAGTGATGAAGATCTTGCTGATGATGCCATTGAGCAACTGATAAAGAGCAAGGAAGAAGCAGAAATCTTCAACAACTTGCCTCTCTTTGATGTGGCAATCATTCATAACTTCATTGATGAGTGGTTCGACACCCCCAACCTCAGCTTTGACGATCTGCAGCTTCCCATTGGCCTCAGTGTCACCTTTAATGGCGCCATTGCTTCTGAGCTAGCTCTTGCTCAGCGCATTGTTGAGTTGAAGAACAAGATTGACTATGAAAAGGCTCAGTTCAAGAAGCATGTGGCCAAGCTAAGTGTTCAAGACGTCAGAAACTTCAAGGTCATGCTGCATGAGCTCAAAGAAGCCTTTCTCAAGAAGCGCCAAGAAGCTCAAGGCTCTCGCGAGCGTATGAAGAATTTGGCTGATAAGTGTGTGCTTGCCTACAATGAGGCTGAGAAGCGAAAGTCACTTGGTTGTCCTGGCATTGACCCCAGGATGGCTGCAAAGAAAAAGAAGAAGCTTCCTGCTGACCAGCCTGCACCTTCAAGCCAAGAAGCCCCTCGCATTATCTTCCCAAGCAGCATGACTGGCTCGAAGCCAAAGGTCACCACAACCGCTTCAGAACAGAAGAAGACGAGGGCTGCCGAGGCTGAAGCCAGAAAAAGGAAGAATACTAAAGCCTCTGATGCTGCTCCCTCCAAGAAGAAGCGCAAGACCAAGAAAAATCGGGCTGCTCCCACAGAGCCTCTGGTTGTTGAACCCATCTCAGTGGTTCGCCCTGCGTCTGAACATCAAGAAAGACAGATGATAGTTTCTGAGCCTGCTCCCTCAGAGGCTCATGAAGCTGAAGATATTCCAGTAGCTGAACCCACTGCTGTTGAAGACATTGGTCATCATGACAATGTTGACGATGATGAAGTTCTTCCTCAGATCGAACACAACATGGTATCATTGCCTATTCTTACGAACAGCGAACTCATCAGCATTGGTCATCCTCTGACGCCAACTGCTCAGGATGCATCGTGGGCTGATCACCCACAGCAACAAGACTCCCCAAGTACTCCCCAACAACAACAACGAGCTACACCACCCGTGCAAGAAGAAGATGAAGACTTTGAGGCCCAGCTAACTCCATCTCCAAAGGCGTTGCCAGCACTTTGCAGGCTTCGCAAAGGACAAAGGCCTCAAGTCCCTCTGTCGAGCGTTCCAGAAGGAGAAGTGCAACGCCAACCTGTTGCACATCAAGTATTTTCTGAACCCACTCCAACTGTGAATGTCTCCATGTCTGAAGCCCAAGCTGCTGAAGACATTCGGGCTGCATCAGCCGAAGAGAATCAAGAAGATGTACGTGTCCCTACTTCCCCAGTTATAGAAGAAGCTGTTCCTGATGTGAACGTGCAGATGCCCGACCCTCCTGTTCATCAAGAGGAGGTTGAAAATGTTGAAGCTGCCACCACCAACGCCAATGAAGCTGATGACGTTGTCATGGCTGACGCTAATGTGGAGCTTGAACCAACCAGTGTGCCTGAAGCCAATGAGGCCACTGCACCAGAAGCTAATGAGGCAACTGCTCCCGAAGCACCTGTTGTGCAGCCTGAAGCCTCAGCTGTTGCCACTGCTCCTGTTCCGCCACCAAGGCCTCATACAATTGAGCAAGCATACAGTCATGGTTAGCTAACAACTGTTCGATGGCCCATTCTGGTACCTCCGCCTACTGCCTCTGGACCTCAATTTGATTATCATGTTGAGCATAGGCCTCAGGTCCAGAAGCCCAAGCCAAGACTGCCAAGGTTTCCAGGTACTGCAAACTCACCAGGGTCCTTCAATGCTAATGGCTTCAAAAGCTACAATAACATCACCAAGAACCCCTACTCCAAACCAAGAATATCATCAGACTGGTTCTGGAGCTATCAACAACGAAGCTATTACTCCTGCGTTCTATATGATCAAGGCCGCATTTTCCCTCATATGCGCCTCGACATTGAAGCCATTGCTGGTCTACCGTGCTTAGAAGAAGCACTTGATTGCTTTTGTGATGCTGGTCTGCTCAACTTTGTGACAGACAAAGAACATTGGAATGAAGAGCTATTGCTTCAATTCTATGCTACTCTACACATTCGCGGCTACAACAGAGATATCAAGACATGGGTCCTCGAGTGGATGACCGAAAATGTTCATCATGAAGCCAAAGCTCTTGACATCATTGAGCTTACAGGGCTAGCCACTCCTGGAGAGCTATATGAACCAGATTGTCAGCTACACCGCAATGCATTAGAGAGCATCTTCCATAAGCCAGAACCCAACATGAGTCAGATGTTGAGCATGATGAAGCCCTTGCCATCTGACGCTGAATATCCAACAGAGTTCTTTGTTGAAGACCTTGAGTATCTGCCACGCACAATATATCATATTATCAGGCGGACTCTATGGCCTATCAAAGGACATTCATCAGCGGCCAAACTTGAAGGAGCTATGAAGACTTTGGTCTTCTACATTCTCAATGGCATCAGCTTCAATACCCAAGAATTCTTCATCAGGAAACTTGCTGCTTCTGGATCTGATCTGTTTGGTCTGAAGTTTTATGCTCCATGGGTCATGCGCCTCATCAAGCGACACTCATCTGTCAACTATCAGCCATCTGCTCGCAATCATCTGATCTTTTTACTAGAGGTTGATATGTCAGTTGAAGCCATCTACTCTGACCCTGCCAAGAAGCCTCTTTGTCTTCAGAATGCCGAGCACCAAAGCTTCACTCAACCCATTGAAGGTGTTCAAGCAGCAACACGAATCTATCCATTGGCTGGAAATACTCGTCTGCCTCATCGAGCACCTACTGAAGCCACTGAAAGCACCATTGCCCAAAGGCCTCGGAAGCGTTCTCGCGTTCTCAATGACCGAGAACTTCTTGTGGCCCTTCATCAGAAACAGGATAAACATCACTTTTGGCTCAAGAGACAGATGCAAAGTCTCTTGGTGGATGTTAATCGCATTCGAAACCTTTCCACCAAGAATGCATTTGTTGCTCATGAAACTTGTTGGCGATCATGGAACAGCTTGACCCTGCTTAGTGCTGAAGCAGATCTTCAAGACGATGGCTTCAATGAAAAATTCCACTTTGACACCACTCCTCCATGGACTACTGTCCTACGTCGCACTCCATCTCTTGAAGACTCTGAATATTCTTCCTCCGCGGCAACTATCAATGCCAGGGTGATCGATGATGAAGATGATGCTACTTCACCACCTCCTACTACTGCACGCATCGACACTGCACCAAGTTCTTCTGCACCGCCAACCAACAACGATAACCCTGCTACTTCACCTGCTCATGAGAACGAGTAGATGCTCTATGTCTTCAAACCTTTTTGGTCCTTACTGACAAAAGGGGGAGAAGCATATGAGTTGATAGTCTTCAAGCGGGTTCATATGGGCGGTTGCATTTTGCCCCGTGCTTACAACTCTTGCCTTTAAAACATTTGATTCTTTGAGTTGTAACACCTAAACTTGATGGTCGTCTGCTACTTATTTGCTTTACTGTGATGCGATGATAAAGTCTGCATGTGCTATGATAACTTCCGCACTTAGATCCTTCCACACTTAGATCATTCTGCAGACGTCCATTTTTCATTATGCATGTCATTCTACTTGCTATATCATTTCATGCATGATGAATTATCTTCATAAGTTGAAGTGGATCTCCACAAGTAAAACCTGCCATGTGCGTTTGCATTCCAAAAGCAAACTACTTATATGCACATCTTCAGGGGGAGCCCTTGCTACTTATGAAGACAATTTCCAATCCTTTACAATTTCACATACTTTATCCCCGTTGAAAACTTCAACCAGTTTGTCATCAATCACCAAAAAGGGGGAGATTTTAAGTGCATCTAGTGCCACCCCTAGTTGGTTTTGGAGTATTGACGACAAATTTGGTTGAGGGACTAATGCGTTTGTGAGAATTGCAGGATAACGCAGGTAGTTTCCCTCATAGATTCGGTTTACCTACCGGAGATGACCCCTAAAAATGTATGAAGACATTGAAGACAATGGTGGTATGAGAAGATATTCATATTGAAGACTATGCCATGAGAAGACAGTACTTGAAGACTATGGAGCGTGAAGACTGTGTGGTTTCGTTGTTTCCTTTTCTTCTTTGTTGAGTCATAGGAACCACCGTACTGTTAAGTGGGGTCCAAGTGAACTAAGTCAGAGTGACTGAAGTGATGCTCAACCCAAATCCTATGTCTTCGAGCGAAGACAATGAGAGCAAATATTATCCAGAGCTGGATGAGTCAGCTTTGCTTGTAGCCCAAGTAAAGTTGCCATGTGTGTTTGAAATCTGACCCTTGAAACACGTGTCAGTTCCTTAGTGACCCAGGGTCATTTTGGACATATCAGGTCGGGTTGCCCAGTGGCTATAAATATCCCACCCCCTACACCATAAATTGGTGGCTCCTCAGAGTTAGTTTACGACTTTTGTCGTTTGAGAGCAACCCACCTCGAAGCATTTGAGAGAAGAAATCCTTGCGAGGACAAAGCCCAAACACCCAGAGCCAAAGAGTGTTAGGCGTCACTTAAGCCTTTCTGTCTATGTGACCTGAAGACTTATTACACTTGAGGACTGTGTATCCTCCAGCCGGTTAGGCGTCGCGTTCTGAGCGTCCAAGAGTCATTCTGGATTGCCGGTGAACGAAGTCTGTGAAGGTTTGGAAGTCTACCTTGAAGACTTACCAGAGTGATTGGGCGAGGACTAGGTGTCCTTAGCTCAAGGGAAATAAGGTGAAGACACGGTCTTCTGAGTTAAATCTCAGCCTCCCTAACTAGACATACAGTTGTCACAGCAACTGGAACTGGTCCAACAAATCCTGTGTCTTCAACAAGTGACTGGTTCTATCCCTTTCCATCCTTTACTTAAGTTTGTCTTCGTGAAGTCACTGCCTATCTGTGTATCTGTTTGACTTCATTGCTTGACTACTACTGTTGATTGGCTTCATACTATCTTCCATCCTGATCCTTACTACTTAGCTGCTATTAGTCATGTACTTTCATATCATTGCATACTTGACTATGGCTTGCTTATGGTAGTTTATCTTCCGCTACATATCAACTAGGTCATTTCTGTTGTCTGTCTTCGAAACTTCCAAGTTTTGAAGACTTTCATAAAAATCGCCTGTTCACCCCCCCCCCTCTAGTCGATACTAGCACTTTCAGGCCTACCTCCATAAATCCAACAGTCAACCTCTGGCATGCATGCTTCCGCCACGGCCTCCGACTCACAGGCCATGCGGCCTGCCTTTAGCTGCATCTCTGAGCCACCACGGTCTGGCGCCTCCAAACTGCACCAGCCCCTGTCACCGCCGCGCTATATGATGACCCACAAGTGTAGGGGATCTATCATAGTCCATTCGATAAGTAAGAGTGTCGAACCCAGTGAGGAGCAGAAGGAAATGATAAGAGGTTTTCAGTAAGGTTTTCTCTACAAGCATTGAAATAGTAGGTGATAGATAGTTTTGTGATAAGATAAATGGTAACAGGTAATAGGTAAATAAAGTAAGTAAAGTGCAGCAAGGTGGCCCAATCCTTTATGTAGCAAAGGATAAGCCTGGACAAATTCTAATAATAATAAAGGAGCTCCCGAGGACACATTGGGAATTATCGTCAAGCTAGTTTTCATCACGTTCATATGATTCGCGTTCGGTACTTTGATAATTTGATATGTGGGTGGACCGGTACTTGGGTACTGTCCTAACTTGGACAAGCATCCCACTTATGATTAACCCCTATTTCAAGCATCCGCAACTACAAAAAGGAGTATTAAGGTAAACCTAACCACAGCATTAAGCGTATGGATCCATATCAGCCCCTAACGAAGCAACACATAAACTAGGGTTTAAGCTTCTGTCGCTCTAGCAACCCATCATCTACTTATTACTTCCCCATGCCTTCCTCTAGGCCCAAATAATGGTGAAGTGTCATGTAGTCGACGTTCACATAACACCACTAGAGGAAAAGACAACATAAATCTCATCAAAATATCAAACAAATACCAAATTCACATGACTACTAATAGCAAGACTTCACCCATGTCCTCAAGAACAAACGTAACTACTCACAAAGCATATTCATGTTCATAATCAGAGGGGTAATAATATGCATAAAGGATCTGAACATATGATCTTCTACCAAGTAAACCAATTAGCATCAACTACAAGGAGTAATCAACACTACTAGCAACCCATAGGAACCAATTTGTGGTTTTGATACAAGATTGGATACAAGAGATGAACTAGGGTTTTGAGAGGAGATGGTGCTGGTGAAGATGTTGATGGAGATTGACCCCCTCCCGACGAGAGGATCGTCGGTGATGACGTTGATGATGATTCCCCCCTCCCAGAGGGAAGTGTCCCCGGCAGAACAACTCTGCCAGAGCCGTAGATTGGTTCCGCCAAGGTTCCGCCTCGTGGCGCCGGAGTTTCGTCCCGTAAGCTTGCCCATGATTTTTTCCAGGGTAAAAGTGATGATATAGCAGAAGATGGACGCCGGAGGCCCACCAGGGGGGCCAGGAGATAGGAGCGCGCCCTATAGGGGGGGCTGTTTCTTGGACAGGGTGTGGGCCCCCTAGCCTATTTCTTTCGCTCATAATTTCTTATTAAATCCAAAAAGTTGTTTCGTGGAGTTTCAGGACTTTTGGAGCTGTGCAGAATAGGTTTCCAACGTTTGCTCCTTTTCCAGTCAGAATTCCAATTGCCGGCATTCCCCCTCTTCATGGTAAACCTTGTAAAATAAGAGAGAATAGCCATAAGTATTGAGATATAATGTGTAATAACAGCCCATAATGCAATAAACATTGATATAAAAGCATGATGCAAAATGGACGTATCAACTCCCCCAAGCTTAGACCTCGCTTGTCCTCAAGCGTAGCCGAAATCGAAAAATATGTCGCCATGTTTAGAGATAGAGGTGTCGATAAAAATAAAATACAGACATGAGGGCATCATGATCATTCTAATAACAGCAACATATATAAACTTTGTCATATGATTTCCTATGCTCAAGTAACAAGCAATTCACAATGTCAAGTATGGTTCAAAAACTTCATTGGGAACTAACAAACTATAATCTCAGTCATTGAAGCAATTGCCATTTATCATAACATCAGAAAGAGTTAGTAATAGAGCTTTTCAGCAAGCTCACATACTCAACTATCTCGTAGTCTCCTATAATTGTTAACACTCACGCAATACTTGTGGTTATAGAGTTTTAGCCGGACACTGAGAAAGATAGGGGCTTATTGTGTTGCTTCCCAACGTATTCACCTTTAGGTGATGTCAACAATAATGGCCCATGCTAACTTACATCCAATTGGATATATGCATCATGGTCTTTCAAACACGAGGAGCTTGCCAAAGGATAAAATAAAAAGGGAAAGGTGAGGATCGCCTTGACTCAAGCATAAAGTAAAATCATAAAGTAAAAGATAGGCCCTTCGTAGAGGGAAGCGGAGGTTGTCATGCGCGTTTAGGGTTGATGCACGAAATCTTAATGCAAAAGAACGTCACTTTATATTGCCCCTTGTATGTGGACCTTTATTATGCAGTCCGTCGCTTTTATTACTTCCACAACAAGTTCGTACAAAGCTTATTTTCTCTGCACTAATAAGTCATACATATTTAGAGAGCAATTTTTATTGCTTGCACCGATGACAACTTACTTGAAGGATCTTACTCAATCCATAGGTAGGTATGGTGGACTCTCATGGCAAAACTGGGTTTAAGGATATTTGAAAGCACAAGTAGTATCTCTACTTGGTGCAAGGAATTTGGCTAGCATGAGGGGGAAAGGCAAGCTCAACATGTTTGGAAGGTCAATGACAATATACTTTAACTGAGATGTCGGAAAACATAAACCATTACGTTGTCTTCCTTGTCAAACGTCAACTCTTTTAGCATGTCATACTTAATGAGTGCTCCCAATTATAAAAGGTGTCCAAGATAATATATTTATATGTGAACCCCTCTATCCTTATCACTTCCTATTAATTGCAACGATGACCAAAACTACGTTCATCAACTCTCAACAATTTTTATGCCTCATACTTTCTATGTGTGAAGTTATCACTATCCATAAGATCAATATGAACTCTTTTATTCTTTCTACTTTCTCAAGATCATAGCAACATAGAAAAGCCCTTGACTCAACACTAATCTTTATTATAGATAGCACACGGACTCGATTACATAAAGAGATCACAAAGCAAAACTCAAACTACTTGATATCTAAATTTCAATCTACTAGATCAAGATACTACTAAAAGGATACGATACCGGGGTACCTCCCCCAAGCTTAGCAGTTGCCAAGGGGAGTGCCCATACCCATGTGATTATGTCCTCGAAGGTGGTGAAGTAGGAGTTGTTGATGATGTAGGCTTGTCGTCCATCTTCCAAGGCATAGGCTCTCCATCATAAAAGGATGATCGAGTCTCCGGGATTCTTAAATCTGTAGCCAAACTAATTCGCTTGAATCTATATTCATACTCACAGTTCTGGTTTTGTAGGTCATAGATCTGGGCTTGGAGGTGCTCGATTTTCTCTTGAAGCTTGAAGATGGTATCCCCAATGACTTTAGCATCTAACTTGTGGTTGTTGGTGAACTCCGTGATCATCATCTGGTTGGCGTTGAGTCCACGCTCCACCATCCCTTGGAACTTGAAAACTTCCTATTCCACGGCTTCGAACTTTGTCTCCACGCTCCCGGTACGCCTTGGTCCCTCCACATCGCGGATGTGCAGCACCCCCTCACGCATCTCAATGGTTTGAGGATGATGCAGCACCTCCGCGAGATAGGGGTTGATAACCCTATCGAAAAACTTGTCCTTGGGAGCGCTTGGAGACGCCATGATGCTCTAGATCTGAAACAGAAACAGCTCGAAACAAAGACAGAGGATATTTGCATGATACGGTGGTCAAAACCTTCGGGAGTATATATAATGAATTTTTACCGACCAAAATACGTAATGTGCAAGAAAACGGAGTCCGGGAGGCACACAAGGTGCCCATGAGACAGGGGGGCGCGCCCTACAGGGGGGGCGCGCCCTCCTCTCTCGTGGGAGCCTCGTGTCCCTTTCGGACTACTTCTTTCTTCCTAAAATTCTTAAATAATCCAAAACTGATAAAAATTGCCATTGGAGTTGTTTTGGAGTCGGTTTACTTACAGTACCACATACCTATACCTTTTCGGAGTCTGGAACGTTCTGGAAATTATGTATTCCTCGGGGGTTACGGTTTCAATAATATTAGTTTCAACATTGATAGGATTACCTGAAATATAATGTTTAATTCTTTGACCGTTTACCACCCTCGGGTTTGTGCCTTCGAAGTTGTTGTTTTTTATAGCACCAGAACGATAGACCTCCTCGATAACGTAGGGACCTTCCCATTTTGAGAGAAGTTTTCCTGCAAAAAATCTTAAACGAGAGTTGAATAATAACACATAATCTCCTACGTTAAACTCATGCTTTTGTATCCTCTTATCATGCCAGCGTTTGACTTTCTCTTTTAAAAGTTGGCATTCTCATAGGCTCGGGTTCTCCAATCATCAAGTGAGCTAATATCAAACAAACTCTTCTCACCGGCAAGTTTGAAGTCATAATTGAGCTCTTTAATAGCCCAATATGCCTTATGTTCAAGTTCAAGAGGTAAATGACATGCTTTTCCATAAACCATCTTATATGGAGACATACCGATAGGATTTTTGTATGCAGTTCTATAGGCCCATAATGCATCATCAAGTTTTTTGGACCAATTCTTTCTAGATCTATTCACAGTCTTTTGCAAAATTAATTTGAGCTCTCTATTGCTCAACTCTACTTGACCACTAGACTGCGGATGATAAGGAGATGCTATTCTATGATTGACATCATACTTAGCGAGCATCTTACGGAAAGCACCATGAATAAAATGTGAACCACCATCAGTCATAAGATATCTAGGGACTCCAAACCTCGGAAAAATAACTTCTTTAATCATTTTAATAGAAGTGTTATGATCAGCACTACTAGTTGGAATAGCTTCTACCCACTTAGTAACGTAATCAACAGCAACTAAAATATGTGTATAACCATTAGAGGCAGGAAAAGGTCCCATATAATCAAAGCCCCAAACATCAAACGGTTCAATAACAAGAGAATAATTCATAGGCGTTTCTTGACGTCTACTAATGTTAGCTATTCTTTGACATTCATCACAAGATAAGACAAACTTACAAGCATCTTTGAAGAGAGTAGGCCAATAAAAACCCGATTGTAGTACCTTATGTGCAGTTCTATCTCCGGCGTGGTGTCCTCCATACGATTCAGAGTGACACTTACGTAGAATTTGTTCCTGTTCATGCTCAGGCACACAACGTCTAATAACACCATCTACTCCTTCTTTATAAAGGTGTGGATCATCCCATAAGTAATGTCTTAAATCATAAAAGAACTTTTTATTTTGCTGGTATGTGAAACTAGGCGGTATATATTTAGCAACAATGTAATTAGCATAATCAGCATACCAAGGAGCAGTACGAGAAGCTTTGACAACCGCTAATTGTTCATCAGGAAAGCTATCATTAATAGGCAGTGGGTCATCAAGAACATTCTCTAACCTAGACAAGTTATCTGCAACGGGGTTCTCAGCTCCCTTTCTATCAATAATATGCAAGTCAAATTCTTGGAGCAAGAGGACCCATCTAATGATTCTAGGCTTAGCATCTTTCTTTTCCATAAGATATTTGATAGCAGCATGATCAGTGTGGATAGTAACTTTGGAATCAACAATATAAGGTCTAAACTTATCACATGCAAACACAACTGCTAAGAACTCTTTTTCAGTAGTAGCATAATTTCTCTGGGAAGTATCAAGAGTCTTACTAGCATACTGGATAACATTCAATTTCTTATCAACTCTTTGCCCTAAAACAGCACCTACAACATAATCACTAGCATCGCACATAATTTCAAAAGGTAAATTCCAATCAGGTGGCTGAACAATAGGTGCAGTGATCAAAGCTTTCTTAAGTACTTCAAACGCTTCTACACAATCATCATCAAAGACAAAAGGAATATATTTTTGCAATAAATTAGTCAGAGGCCTAGAGATTTTAGAAAAGTCCTTAATGAACCTCCTATAAAAACCGGCATGACCAAGGAAACTTCTTATACCTTTTATCTCCTTGGGACATGGCATCTTTTCAATAGCATCAATTTGGCTTTATCAACTTCAATACCTCTCTCGGAGATCTTGTGCCCCAAGAAAATGCCTTCATTAACCATAAAGTGACACTTTTCCCAATTCAGGACGACACTAGTGTCTTCGCATCTGTGCAAAACTCGATCAAGGTTGCTCAAACAATCATCAAAAGAGGATCCATAGACGGAGAAGTCATCCATGAATACCTCACAAATCTTTTCACAAAAATCAGATAATATAGCCATCATGCATCTTTGAAAGGTAGCAGGTGCATTACATAAACCAAAAGGCATACATCTATAAGCAAAAGTACCAAAAGGGCAAGTAAAAGTGGTTTTAGATTGATCCTTCGCTGATACAGGTATCTGAGAGAAACCAAAATAACCATCTAGAAAGCAAAAAATGTTTGTGTTTGGATAGCCTTTCTAGCATTTGATCAATAAAAGGTAAAGGGTAATGATCTTTCTTAGTAGCTTTATTTAACTTATGGAAATCAATTACCATCCTATAACATGTGATAATTCTTTGCGGGATCAATTCATCTATATCATTAGGAACAACGGTAATACCTCCCCTTTTTAGGAACACAATGGACAGGGCTTACCCATTCACTATCAGCAACGGGATAAATAATATCTGCCTCAAGGAGCTTTAGTATCTCCTTTCTTACCACTTCCTTCATCTTGGGATTTAATCGTCTTTGAGGATCTCTAACTGGTTTGGCATCTTTCTCCACTGAAATTTTGTGTTGACATATTGTGGGACTAATGCCCTTAAGATCATCCAGAGTATATCCAATAGTAGCTCGGTGCTTCTTCAGAGTTTTCAATAATCTTTCTTCTTCTTTCTCTGAAAGGTTAGCACTAATAATAACAGGATATATTTCTTTTTCATCAAGATAAGCATACTTAAGATTATAAGGTAATGGTTTGAGTTCAAACACGGGATCACCCTTGGGTGGAGGGGGATCCCCAAGAATTTCAACAGGAAGGTTATGTTTCAGCATAGGTTCCTGTTTAAGGAACACTTCATCTATTTCTTCCCTTGCCTTCATAAACATATCATTTTCATGGTCTAGCAAATATTGTTCTAACGGATCAGTTGGAGGAACAGCAATGGAAGCAAGACCAATAATCTCATCCTTACTAGGTGGTTCCCTTTCACAAGGTTGCCTACTAAACTTAGCGAAATTAAACTCATGAGACATACCATCTATGCCAACAGTGACAATATTCTTTTCACAATTAATCTTAGCACTAGCAGTATTCAAGAAGGGTCTACCAAAAATAATGGGACAAAAATCATCTTGTGGGGAACTAAGAACAAGAAAATCAGCAGCGTATTTAACCTTCCCACACAAAACTTCAACATCTCTAACAATCCCAATAGGTTTAATGGTATCCCTATTAGCAAGCTTAATAGTAACATCAATGTCTTCTAATTCAACTGGTGCAATGTCGTGCATAATTTCTTTATAAAGATCATAAGGTATCGCACTAGCACTAGCACCCATATCACATAAACCATGATAACAATGATCTCCTATTTTAACAGAAATAACAGGCATGCCTACAACAGGTCTACATGTCTTAGTATCAGGTCTAGCAATATTAGTAGTCTCACCCAAGAAAGAAATAACATGCCCATCTAAGTCCTCATCTAAGAGATCTTTAACCATAGCAATACTAGGTTCAACATTAATTTGCTCAGGAGGTGTATAAGTCCTAGTATTACTCTTACGAACAACAGTCGAAGCTTTAGCATGATCTTTTATCCTAACAGGAAAAGGAGGTTTTTCAACATAAGCGGTAGGAACAATAGGGTCACGATAGGTAATAATCTTTTCTTCAACTGTAATAGGTGCAACTACTTTAACTTCAACAGGAGGATTATATTTAAACCACTTCTCTTTAGGGAGATCAACGTGAGTAGCAAAAGATTCACAGAAAGTAGCTACTATCTCAGAGTCAAGTCCATGCTTAGAGCTAAATCCACGGAAAGCATCGGTATCCATAAAAGATTTAACACAATCGAACTTAGGTGTCATACCTGACTCCTTACCATTGTCGGAACCCCAATCTTCAGAGTTGCGTTTAATTATTTCCAATAAGTCCCATTTGAAATCAATAGTCTTCAGCATCGAAGAACCAGCACAGGAAGTGTCGTGGAATTCTCACGTCAGATGTCCTCATGAAAGGACTTAGTTGTGGATCCATCGCAACTAGGAAGCTTGAAGGAGTTAATCAGGACAAAGGACACAAGAGGTTTATACTAGTTCGGTCCCTTACGGTCAAGGTAAGGCCTACGTCTAGTTGGGTTGGTATTGATGTTTTCGATGACCAGGGAGCGAGATACGCTATGCCCGGCTCTCGATGAGTTGTTTCTCGCCCTAAGCCGCCAACAGGTCGTCCCCTTATATACACGGATTGACGCCCTGTGGCTTACAGAGTCCCGGCCAGCTTATAAACAGTGTCCGACTTGGTGACTAGTTAAATCTACCTTATGATACAAGTCAAGCCATTATGGCGGTTTACTACAACGGGCCTTAAGCCGCCTGTGGGCCTTAAGCCCTTTATTGAACCGCCATCTTCATGCTTGGTCTTGGGCTTCTCTTTGGTGAATCCTCTTTGCGTAACCCGGCCCCTCCTGGGCGGCTTACACAAATAGTTATATCCCCAACATTAGGCCCCAGATTGATTTGAACCTGTTCATGTCAATCTTAAAATACCTTAAAAAATAAATCTTCAGTCTTCTGACTATGCAAAAGGTTTTCTTTAACCCGCCATGACGTCATCTCTTGGATCCGTGTTAACCCGCTGTGACGTCATCCTTTTATTAAATTCTTTTTCTATTCCACCGTATCTTCCAAAGGATCTCTGTCTTTATTGACTGTTCCGAAAATCAAGGCGTCGGGGCCGCTGGATAATAATTCTTATCTCCTCATTTCCCGCATCGTCTCAGTTACCCTCTCCTTATAAATAGGCGCGACCTAGGTCTTCCATTCTTCCCTCTTTCAGTCAGCTTCTTCCTCTTGCCTCCTCTCGAGCTCCGCCGCCGCCGCTGTCGAGCTTCTGGTCTTCACAGTCCCAGGACGCTGCATCAACCTGAATCGGATCAAAAAACAATGGCGAACTTCCGCAGCCCATCCAGATCCGTAAGTTCCCTTCCCTTCCTTGCTTAGATCCGTATTAGAGCTTCCTCGAGTTCGTCGGAGTTCATCACCATTGGAGCCAAACCTTTGTTAGTTTTCCTCTTAGACGCCTCTTCTGATCTGAGAATGTATAAAATGGTCGCGGTAGTTGTTTTCGCACTTGTTTTGGATAGAAAACAGATCCCTTTTGAGGGAGTCCTGGACTAGGGGGTGTCCGGATAGCCGAACTATCATCATTGGCCGGACTCCAAGACTATGAAGATACAAGATTGAAGACTTCGTCCCGTGTCCGGATGGGACTTTCCTTGGCGTGGAAGGCAAGCTTGGCGATACGGATATGTAGATCTCCTACCATTGTAACCGACTCTGTGTAACCCTAGCCCTCTCTGGTGTCTATATAAACCGGAGGGTTTTAGTCCGTAGGACGAACAACAATCATACCATAGGCTAGCTTCTAGGGTTTAGCCTCCTTGATCTCATGGTAGATCTACTCTTGTAATACCCACATCATCAATATTAATCAAGCAGGACGTAGGGTTTTACCTCCATCGAGAGGGCCCGAACCTGGGTAAAACATCGTGTCCCTCGTCTCCTGTTACCATCCTCCTAGACGCACAGTCCGGGACCCCCTACCCGAGATCCGCCGGTTTTGACACCGACATTGGTGCTTTCATTGAGAGTTCCTGTGTGTCGTCGCTCATAGGCCCGATGGCTCCTTCGATCATCAACAACAACGCGGTCCAGGGTGAGACTTTTCTCCCCGGACAGATCTTTGTATTCGGCGGCTTTGCACTGCGGGCCAATTCGCTCGGCCATCTGGAGCAGATCGAAAGCTACGCCCCTGGCCATCAGGTCAGATTTGGAAGTTTGAACTTCACAACCGACATCCGTGGAGATTTGATCTTCGACGGATTCGAGCCACAGCCAAGCGCGCCGCACTGTCACGATGGGCATGACCTAGCTCGGCCGCTGGACAGTGCCCTGGAGGCCGCACAAGAGTCCGCTCCGACCCTTAACTCGGAGCCGACTGTGTCGATCGAGGGTGGGTGCCTAGACACTGCCTCGGGGGCTGCTACCTCTACGATGATGGAGCCGAATACCAACCCTATCCCTTGTGAAGCTCGTGACTCCAAGGTACCGGACTCCTCACCGGACTCCGAACCTCCCGCGCCTCTACCAATCGAATCCGATTGGGCCCCGATCATGGAGTTCACCGCTACGGACATCTTTCAGCACTCGCCTTTTGGCGACATCCTGAATTTACTAAAGTCTCTCTCTGTATCAGGAGAGCCCAGGCCGGACTATGGTCAGGAAGGTTGGGATGCGTACGACGAAGAATTTCAACGCCCACCCACAACCCACTTTGTAGCCACTGTCGATGATCTAACCGACATGCTCGACTTTGACTCCGAAGACATCGATAGTATGGACGACGATGCCGGAGACGACGAAGAACCAGCGCCTACAGGGCACGGGAAGGACACCTCAACTCACGATGTATACATGGTTGATACTCCTAAAGGAAGCGACAACGAGGAACAATGGGACCCTGCGAAGGATAATTCCCTGGAAAAACAGTCAAAGCGGCAACGTAAGCGCCGCTCAAAGTCCGGCCTCGACAAAGACATCACACATATAGACCCAGCCATAGAACAGGGCGAACCGGTGGACGACGAATATGCCCTCGAGCAACCATCCGAACAGGACAACCTGGATAGACAATCCGTCCCCAGCGAAGATAACAGTCCGGACGATCTCACGCCGGACACGTCGTTGGAACAGAAGAACCTCCACAAAAGGCTCGTCGCCACCGCACGAAGTATGAAGAAGCAGAAGCGGAAGCTCAAAATAGCGGAAGATGTACTCAGAATGAGATGGAGCAACGTACTCAACACCGCAGAGAAATACGACGATAGTCGCCAAACAAAGAGCTACCCGAAGCGCAAACTACTACCCGAATTTGACGAGGAGGCCATAGAGCCTCCACGATCAAAGAACAAAGAGGCCGCCCGGTCAGATGGACGGCCATACGGCAAACATAGAGCGGCAAGAGGTGCCGCACACAAGCTGACACACGGTCCGCATAAGGATCCGCACCAAAAGGATAGCCCGGTCAGGTCCATCTATGGGCCAAGAAGGAAGGCTCCTGGGACCAAAACAACACGACGAGTGTTCGAAAACAATGGCACACCTAAATACAGGGGCGCCGCACACCCCCTATGTTTCGCCGATGAGGTACTGGATCACGAATTTCCAGTGGGATTCAAGCCCGTAAACATAGAGGCATACGACGGAACAACAGACCCCGGAGTCTAGATTGAGGATTACATCCTACACATACATATGGCTAGAGGAGACGATCTCCACGCCATAAAATACCTACCCCTCAAGCTCAAACGGCCAGCCCGGCATTGGCTCAAAAGCCTCCCAGAAAATACCATTGGAAGTTGGGAAGAGCTCGAGGACGCATTTCGGGCAAACTTTCAAGGGACTTATGTCCGCCCTCCGGATGCAGACGATTTAAGTCACATAACCCAACAGCCCGGAGAGTCGGCCCACAAATTCTGGAACAGGTTCCTTACCAAAAAGAACCAAATAGTCGACTGTCCGGATGCCGAAGCCTTAGCAGCCTTCAAACATAACGTCCGAGACGAATGGCTCGCCAAACACCTAGGTCAGGAAAAGCCAAGGACAATGGCCGCATTAACAAGCCTAATGACCCGCTTTTGCGCGGGAGAAGATAGCTGGCTGGCAAGATGCAGCACCAGCCACCCGAGTACATCCGAAGTCAGAGATGGAAACGGGAAAACACGACGCAGAAAAGACCAGCGTCAGAATAAGGAAAATAGCCCAAAGTGCACGACAGTGAACGCCGGGTTCAAAAGCTCTCGGCCGAACAACAAAACACTACCTCTTAAGGACAATAGTGACGAGCTATCCAATCAAAACAAAATCTTGGACAAGATATGTCAAATCCACAGTACCCCCAGGAAGCCTGCAAACCATACCCACCGAGATTGTTGGGTCTTCAAGCAGTCCGGCCGACTTAACGCTGAACACAAGGGGCTCGACGCACCAAGTGAGGACGACGACGAACCCAACAAGCAGAGCGCCGTGAGACAAAAGACTTTCCCGCAAGAAGTCAAAACAGTGAATTCACTTCAAGTGATAACAAGGAAAAATAGGGCAGCACCTACTAAAGTACGCGCCGCACGGTCCACCCCAACGGAGTCCCGATACTGGATGTCAAAACCAATTACTTTCGACCATCAGGATTACTCCAGAAGTATTCAAAATGCAGGATGGACTGCTTTGATATTGGATCCTAGAATCGACGGGCTACAGTTTACACAAGTCCTAATGGATGGCGGCAGCGATATAAACCTGCTATACCAGGACTCAATCCGCAGGATGGGGATAGACCCTACCAAAATTCGCCATAGCAACACTTCCTTTAAAGGAGTGATGCCAGGCCCTTATGCCCATTGTACGGGCTCTTTACGACTAGAAGTTGTGTTCGGTTCATCCGACAACTTCCATCGTGAAAAGCTAATCTTCCATGTCGCCCCATTTAAAAGTAGCTATCAAGCACTATTGGGACGCGAAGCTTTCGCATGCTTTAACGCAATACCGCATTACGCGTCTCTTACACTTAAAATGCCCGGTCCACGCGGCATCATCTCACTAAAGGGTAACTTCGAGTGTTCCTCGACTACGGAAGAACGTGAGACTGCTTTGACAGTCGCACACTAATCCGGCTTTGCTGATTAAAGCCCCTAAACAAGTCATTCAGACCCCGGACACGGTTAGGCGAGTCCGGCATAAATAAACAAGGGGCTTACCAGTCGCGTACCCCTTTACAAGGGGCTGCACAATAGAGAGCCAATAAAGCTCAATTTTATTCAGTTTTTGAATCATACTCTGTTTATTTTTTTAAAAAAATACATTTCTCGCACGACCTTTTTTCAAACTAAGTTCTTCTCTTTTACAGATGAACAACGTGCTACACCCGTCCAGGATACAGCACAACGGAGACACAGGCGCAGATGTGCAGCAGGGACCCGTTGCAAGGATTCTTTTCAGATTAAGACCCTGCGTAAACCTTTTTTACTGTCTCTTGTTGATACACATCCCCCGGTTTTTTACCATAACCGAGGAGGAGGCTGGCGTTTTGGCATCGGCCACGTCAGAAGTTTTCGCGCGTACCTGGACACTAGGGGCTTAGGGCATTGTTCTGCCCGTCTTCATAAAGACCGAATACCTTAGGGAGTGTTTGGCGTCTTGAGTTAGGCCTTATATGCATCAGCTCCGATCATGTTTTTGGTCAAATGTTGGGTTTGCCCAGCTCCTGTGTTTTGCTGCCTTACGTTCCGCTCTATCGGCTAACGCGGCACTAGGAGAACTACTGCGATTGTGCCCCGGTTCGGCTTGGTGAGCACCTCAGTAGAGAAAGCCGAAAACTGACTGTCATGATGTAGCAAGAGACTGGTCAACCACTCGATCGACCATCGGAATGTTTAGAATTCCTCCGCTTTGACAAAGGACCGTTTCCCGGTCAGGCACACACGCGCCGCGAATCCGGAGAGCGCGGTGCCCCTAGGGGCTATATCGTAGCCCCACCATCGAACTCCTATGGCTAAGTGAAAGTGATAAAGCATTATAGTCCGGTTGCCTAGTTTGCTGCGCTATCACCTCCTTCACAGGACCAAGACGTTGGATTAAGTGTGAAAATGCGCTTTTTTGCAAACACCCCCGCACTATGTGCGTGGGGGCTGAAGCCGAAGACTGCCATCTTTCAGGTTATATATACATATACATTAACGGCCGCACAGGAGGTATTTCAATGCTTGAACGCACAAGTATAAAAAGCCCTTATATTATATATTTGAAACACGGTTTCACAAATCATACATGTCATTTGAACATAACGTTTTCGAGCACTGCGACTTTATTAAACAAGCGCCCTGGAGGACTCTCCCAAAATAGTGCTCGGCAGGTAATCGGCTTCTATCCGAATCCCGGGTTGCAACGTCGGTGGCCTCCATCTCCGCCCAGTATGTTTTGACACGGGCGAGAGCCATCCGTGCACCCTCTATGCATGTCGACCGCTTCATCACTTTGATATGAGGCACGGCATGAAGGAACTGTTGCACCAAGCCAAAATAACTCTTCGGCTCGGGCCTTTCCGGCCACAGATGATCCATGACATCCTTCATGCCAAGTCTGGATAACCTGTTCAGCTCAGCCCACTCAGCCAACCGATCGGTTAACAAAAGTGGACGCTCCGGATTATGGAATTGAGACCAAAAAAGCTCTTCCATTCCGTGATCCTTTTGGCCTCAGAAGTGCGCGACTGTGTCCGCTGCACTCGCTGCCAAATTCAGATAAGCATCCTCCACACCCCACAACTGGCCCAACCGAGCATACTTCGGGTCCGTAAACTTCCTACGCAGCAGAAAGGGCTTTCCAGCCGCAATATCCCCGGCCTGACGCAGCTCCTCCTTTATAGCCCTCATCACGGAGCGGGCATCTTTGGCTTCGGCAGTGGCCTTCTTCAGGTCCTCCTTCTCCGCCCGGCGTTCTCCTTCAAGAAACTCATAGCGGTTGGTAGCATCCTTGAGATTCACGGCCATTTCGGCCATCTCCTCCCTGCTTCGGCAGTGAGCAGCCTTTTCGGCTTTTAGCTCTTCGGCCGCCTTCGAGGCAGCCGCATCACTCTTTCTGGCTTGCTCCTTGACTCGGGCAAGCTCCGCCCAAAGCTCCTCCACAGCAGCGGCGCCATCTGTATCAAGCATACATATTGTCAGGCGTGGGCCTTAGCTCCCTTACCAGGTGACCGCGGAGAAGCCACCTACCTTGTGACACGTCAACACGATTATTGACCAGCGCGATGTCCGCATCGGCAATGTTAAGTTGCCGCTTTAGTTTGGCAACTGCATCAGTCCGGCCGGCCACCGAACGCCCCGCCACCTGTACAGGAAGAATGATACCTTATAACTGAGATTATGATCCTCGGCACGCTGACATTCTCGGCACGCTGTACAGGGCGCATTTTTAGCGCAAAACTGTCAAAAGTATGGTCATTTTTACGTACCTCAAACCCCGTCAGTAAACTTCTGACGGCCTCATGCAACCCTCTCTTAGCGGATGAAATCCTTTCAATCACCATACCCATTAATGTACGGTGATCTTCTGAGATAGACGCCCTCTCGAGCAGATCCTTCAGCTCCTCCGGCCGTACACCAGTTGGTGCCTAACTCTCCGGCCCCGCCGGACTCGGGGAGACCCTCTGCGACGACACTTCAGGGTCGTCCACCCCGCCTGATGGTGCGGCAGATGGAGGCGTCTCGCTCTCCATCATCTCCGGACGAAGATCCCCCGAAGATGAGCTCTGCTGAGAAGGGCTGAGATCCGAACTACAAGGTAAGAACTTCGCTTATCCTCAGAAATAAAAATAGGGATGTCCCTTATTATGAAACTCCTCTTTTCTACTTACGGCTCACTGGAGGGCCGATTCCCTTGGGGAAATAGTGCGGTCGGGGTTTTCCCCAGCGCAGGACCCTCCGGTGAAGATTTCTTCCCCCGCTTTGAGGCCTTGAACTCTGGATCTTCGGAAGCGGTCCTCTTCTCCCCCAGGAGGGAGGGATTCTCGATCCCCCCTTTCTTGAGAGCCTCTTTAGCAGAGGCAGTAGTTTCCCTGTTTCCTCCTTCGCCCTCTTCTGAAGGCACAACCTCCAGCATCCTGGCTAAAACGGGATCCGGTGTGCTCTCAGGGAGGGGGGCCGGACACCTTATTAGCTTTGCTTCTGCTATCCACTCCTGTTCAGGCACGTCCGGGCAAGGGAACTACTTACTTGGGTATCCGGGCGATTGCAGCTTAGGCCGGCATCCTCGGTCAAGTCCGGACACATCCCTTGTGGTCCGAAGAACAGTTTATACATCTCCACGGGCATCGCACCCATGAGGTGGCGGAGAGCTTGCGGTCCCTCCGGATTGAATTCCCACAGCCGGAGAGGGCGACGTTTGCAGGGCAGAAGGCGCCGGATCAGCATGACCTGCGTCACTACGACCAGAGTGATCTCCCTCTCTTGGAGGTCTTGGATCTGGCCCTGCAGTATTGGTACGTCCTTGGACGGCCCCCAGTCAAGCCCTTTGTTGACCCATGACGCCAGCCGCTATGGAGGGCCCGGGCGAAAGGCAGGTGGCGCCACTTGCCTGGTGCCCCTTGGAGCGGTGATATAGAACCACTCCTGTTGCCACAAACCAAGCTCCTCTTGAAAGGAGCCCTCGGGCCATGGAGCATCGGCCCTCTTGCTTATGACAGCCCCTCCGCACTCTTCCTGTCGCCCCTCGATCATCTTCGGCTCCACGTTGAAGGTTTTGAGCCACAATCCGAAGTGAGGGGTAGTGTGGAGGAAGGCTTCGCAGACAACAATAAAAGATGAGATCTGGAGGATGGACTCCGGAGCCAAGTCATGGAACTCTAGCCCATAATAGAACATGAGCCCCCTCACGAAAGGGTCCGTCGGAAAGCCTAAACCCCGACGGAAGTGAGACATGACCACCACGCTCTCACTAGGCTCAGGGGTGGGAATGACTTTCCCTTGGGCGGGCAGCCTATGCGAAATCTCGCAGGTTAGATACCTGGCGTCTCTCAACTTTAGCACGTCCTCTTCCGTGACGGAAGAAGGCATCCACCAGCCCTGTAGGTCAGAGCCGGACATTGTCGAAGGTCCGAAGCGCTCGAATCTGGAGTCTCCGGTGTTGGAACTCGGGGCGAGGGGTGGATTCAATTGAGGATTGAAGAAAAGGAACAGGCCTTGGTCTCGTTATAAAGGGGTTGAATACCAAGAGCCGTCCCCGTAACCGTTTGGGACTCGCCTTCGATGGAGGGGGCAGGCCAACAGGCACGTTTGGGTTACCCACATCCGTATTGATGAGAATCCCGGAATAAGGGGACACGATCTCTACTTCGACAAGATGTGCCAAGAAAACCGCTTCGCTAAAACGCGCTGAGGTGGTATAGTAAAAACGATTCGAGTAAAGGCTTGGCCGTGGTGTGACATCACGCCACAAAATACATCAGCAGATTGGACTTGTGTAGATATTATTCTCTCTACGGTGGTATGTGGAATTTATTTTGCAGAGCCGGACACTATCCTGGTGTTCACAATCTTCTATGAAGAATTCAGAGGAGGAACCCGCCTTGCAATGCCGAAGACAATATGTGCGCTGGACTCGTCGTCATTGAAGCCTGGTTCAGGGGCTACTGAGGGAGTCCTGGACTAGGGGGTGTCCGGATAGTCGAACTATCATCATTGGCCGGACTCCAAGACTATGAAGATACAAGATTGAAGACTTCGTCCCGTGTCCGGATGGGACTTTCCTTGGCGTGGAAGGCAAACTTGGCGATACGGATATGTAGATCTCCTACCATTGTAACCGACTCTGTGTAACCCTACCCTCTCCAGTGTCTATATAAACCGGAGGGTTTTAGTCCGTAGGACAAACAACAATCATACCATAGGCTAGCTTCTAGGGTTTAGCCTCCTTGATCTCGTGGTAGATCTACTCTTGTAATACCCACATCATCAATATTAATCAAGCAGGACGTAGGGTTTTACCTCCATCGAGAGGGCCCGAACCTGGGTAAAACATCGTGTCCCTCGTCTCCTGTTACCATCCGCCTAGACACACAGTCCAGGACCCCCTACCCGAGATCCGCCGGTTTTGACACCGACGCCTTTCTCTACATAAGAGCCTTATTCGAGCCTATGAACACGTCTGCGTCAGCTTTAGATCTAGAAAATTTTCTTATCAGAACAGATCTCTGATCTCAAATAATAGTAGCAGATTATGAAACCTGTTTGTATCACCCAAAAAACTACTTCTGTCGAATATGCTTAAACTCAACTGCCTGTGTAGCCGGTTTAAATAGATAACACTGATCTGTTAACCTTACTTGCTTCTCATGACCTTAAGAAGTTTGAACTGCTTTTGATACATTTGGCAGCTTAAACATTGTTGCATAGTTATCCTCATATCATTAGGCCCCTTCTTAAGCCGCCACCTTGAATAATCAAGGTATTGTCTTGTGGGGACCGATTCTCCGGGTGTTAATTTCCAAAAAATGGCCCTTGTGCTCATCAGCCCCAGGATAACTGTTAGCTGATGAGGCACCAACTTGATACAGAAATTCCAAGCAAAATACAAAATATGTAGTACAAGACCATTCTGGCCTGTGAGTACAACAATATGGTTTCTAATGATTGATGGCGGAAGCGGTTTGTGGATCATCAGTGTCTATGGGACTCCAATTCCCACAGGAACAGCTGACCAGGTTAACTCCTATCTTCGCGAGGCTGCTATCCCATTGCTTAGGTTCCGGGACTGTCGCCACGGTCGCTCCTCTCCACGCAAGAAAATCTGGCCAAGACAATAGCCAGGGACAAGCCAGTGAGTACTTTGAATGTACTCGCAAACATTATGAACACAGGTATAATATAACAATGATGTGCTAAAAATATTTTATGCTCATGACGTCAGTCACAAAAGATAAATAAAACTCTGATGCATGCAAGCATGTTATTTATGAATATGCAATAACATAGTAGTATTAAAATTATGAAATAAATAACAAGCATGCCACAGTCGGGCGTCTTAGCGACACCACATAAAGGGCTTTAAAAGAAATGCCACAGTCGGGCGTCTTAGCGACACCACATAAAGGGCTTTAAAAGAAATGCCACAGTCGGGCGTCTTAGCGACACCACATAAAGGGCTTTAAAAGAAATGCCGCAGTCGGCGTCTTAGCGAC
>NC_041393.1:389080689-389090615 GCF_002162155.2 Triticum dicoccoides | reverse complement strand
CACAGTCGGGCGTCTTAGCGACACCACATAAAGGGATTTAAAAGAAATGCCGCAGTCGGGCGTCTTAGCGACACCACATAAAGGGCTTTAAAAGAAATGCCGCAGTCGGGCGTCTTAGCGACACCACATAAAGGGCTTTAAAAGAAATGCCGCAGTCGGGCGTCTTAGCGACACCACATAAAGGGCTTTAAATGAAAGCACAGTAAATATCCAGGAGGTAGAACCATCCCAGGGATATTCGATAATACCAATAATATCACGGGTTAGTCAACAATAATAATAATCATAATTATCACAAGTCACAAGTGGTGATTCCAGTTTTGGTTTAACATCTTCACCTCCGAAGACCAACACTAAGACCGACACTTGACCCATCCCAGACTGTAATCCTTAACCATGGACACGGCTATTTGAATAGGTTTAATCTCTGCAGAGGGTGTACTCTTTACCCACGAGTGGCGGATTCCTTTAGTCCATCGGGACTAATTCCGTCTATGGTCTTTTTGTTGAAAACACACCTAACTTGCACACACCAGCTTAACTCACATGTGTCTGGAATCACCCACGACACCTGTCAAGCAAAACTCTAAGTGGGGAGGCTACAACCTCGACGTAACATGGGATCACAAAATTTATACCGCGCGCAAACTGGGGAGCTACCCCCTTCGGCTACAACCGAAACACCCATGCTTCCGGACCCGGTGGCATGACTACCGGATGCCTCCAGTATCTTCCACCATGGCCTCTCTGTACGGTGTGTGCTAGGAAATGGGTTGACAACTTACTGAATCGTACCCTACCTTTGGCAGGGACAAGTGGCAGCACGAAACAAGTATGGGATTCCTGGAACAAGACTCGATCTACGGTCGACTCAGGAGGTTCAAATATTTCCTGCATGATTAGCATAACAATACATATTCTTCAACCAACAGATAGAAACACCACGCGACATACCCCTTCATGCCATACCGGACACGACCATCTCGACGGAGGACTAGGGGCAAGACCGTGTCTACCCAAGACAGAGGCCTCCCCGGCTTCCCTTCCGGTATGCATGAGAGGCATATGACGGTGATTTCCATCATAACCATATCAGCTCCATCAGCATAAAAATCATTTTTATGCACTCATGAGTAGGATCACATCCTCACATAAAATGACGTATGCTCGTGTCGGGGTGGTGCTGTCATCGAGTCAAACAACACACACAAAAATTACACCAGGGTTCAGAATGCTTGCCTTCAGGTCATGGGAAAGCAGGGTGCATTCCAAAACATCTTGATATCTTCAAGAATCCTATTTTTAAAAAAAATATGAATTAACACACAAAATCAAAACAGCACAAATAGTTGTTTTGAAATTTTTTCAAATAAATCTTAAAATAAACTAGACAATATTAGAGAGAGGTAGGAAAAAGAATTAATTTATTTGGAGTTGTAATTAATAAGATATAGCCGGTCAAATCTTGGTCAAAATCTGCTATTTAAAATAAAACAGAAAAGAAAACGTTTCGAATATATACGTACACGTCGAAGGCGTACTTTGGAAATGCGCTTCCACTTAACCCACATGGAATGGGGCGGTGTCACTGACAGTGGGTCCAGGGGGCCCACTGGTCAGGTTTGACCAGTCCATCCCTCCTTCTTCTTCCTTCGCCCGAACGGAGGCGAGGCGACGGCGATCAACGCCGGCGAATGGCTGCTCCCCGCGGGCTCCATAGAGTCGGGATGGATCCACAAGACCGGGGCGGTCCTCCCGGTGGTCGCTGGGTCGGCGGGGGTGGAGGGAGTCGCCGACGGTGAGCTTCGCGGCGGAGGAGGCCTCGGGAGCAAAGTGCTTTTGGGGCTGTGGTGGTTCCCGATCAAAATCAAGCAGGGGGAAGGGTTCACGGGAGGAAGAGAAGGCTCCTGGTGGAGAGAGTGGAGAGGGGGAGGTCCTAGTGGTGCCGAAATGGCCGGGGCGGTGGCGGCGGCAGGAGTTGCCGGAGACAGGAAAGAAAACCTCCCCGGGTCGATTGCGAGCTAGGGAAGCGCCATTGGCGTGGCCTGAGGTAGCCTGTGTGCGGGAATGGGCTCGGGGCTTCCTTAAATAGGCGAGTCGAGGCGGTTCAGCGGCGGCCATGGATGAGCTCATCGGCGACCGTCTGTCTGTAGCTGCAGGGCATCGTGGCGAGGCTGGGGATGGCGGCAGGAGCTAGCAGACGAGCGGCTACTGTTCCAAGGGCGAGCTGGTGAGCGGAGGTGGTTTGGGCGGCGCTGGCCAGCGCAGGAGCTGTCGGGCGGTAGTGGCGGCTAGCTGGCCTGCCGGAGACGTGGCAAGAGCTACGGGGCTCGTGGGGTGCAGAAGGGGACACGGCGTGCTGGCTGCGGTCGGTCATGGGCCGGAGTGAGTGCAGGGCGGGACCCGGCGGCCCGGGCGCACGTGCGTGCCAAACGCACGCTCTGGGCGCGCCCAGAGCACGCCCAGGACGTGCTCGACGAAAAGCCAGGGTAGCCTAGAGGTCGCGGGTGAGGTTGGCAAGAAACAGGGCTAGCTTAGGGTTAGCAAGGGAATCAAGGGACATGGTGGATAGGTCAGGGGCTCAAGTTCACAATGTAAACTTGAAATCATGTCAAATCTGGCTATGCACTCAGGGTGTTTAACAAAATGCCAAGGGCATCCAGGTAGTTCTTGGGGTGGCCAAATTCTCCAGATCAGTGTCTCTATGGATGTATGGGAGGGTGGTGAAGTTAGTTTGCCAAAAGGAGAAACTTGCTAGTGTAAGTTTTGCAAAACAACAATTCTGGACAGGGAGAAAATGGCATCATTACATGGACCAAAAGTGTTCCAAAGAGTGCATGCTCCTGGACTTAGGGGTTTTGCAGGGTTGACTATAAGCAGGAGAAAGCACAAGGTCATTAGAGCACGAATGAATAGGGTTGCAGTAGAAAACACAAGTCTGGTCCAGAATGAAAAAGAGGTTGATACACTTAATTTTTCCAAAGAACATCACTATGTTTTTGCATAAAGCTGGATGGCATGCTACCACTGACATCCCAAAATTTTGGTGGAGGCTCTAGGGAAATATTTAATTAGGCTATAGTGCAAAAGTGTCCACTGGACCACATTTGAAAAACAGGTGTAAAACTCAAAATATGCACGAAATAAATATATTATTGCACACAAGTGATTTAGAGACATCACATGACATCTCAAAATTTTGGTTGGATTTTTAGCTAAATATATCAAATGGTTGTAGTTCAAAAAGAGCTCCAAAATTTAAAACAATTCATTTTAATGAATAAAGCTCAGGGTGAAATAATTTAATAAATAATTCTACGGATTAAGAAAATGTTATACTGAGAGCATAGAAGTCCAATATGTTTTGGAAAGCTCCACTTGGAATAAACTCCTTAATATTGAAAGAAAGGTTCTGAAATCAACAGAAATAAAAATTTTAAAACTCCTGGCAAAAATTTAATATTTAAAACTTGGTTAAATTTTTGGGGTGTTACAATACTACCCCCCTTAAGAAAAATCTCGTCCTCGAGATTTGCTAAGGGTTATAAAACAAAATACTTTTACCTGGTCAAAAGATCATTTTACTAAAGCGGTAAAAAGTGGCTATAGTGAGAGGGCAATAAGTGCTGAGTAACTACAGTGTGGGATACTGGTGTTGTGCGGAGAAGTCCACGTTTAGGAAAACGAGCGATTTTTACGCTGGACGCCGTGAATTTAGAATAAATTCTAAATTCTACAATACGCTGGTCGTACCCGAGAGCACAGTGCTCCCTCTGGCTGACAGGGGGGACCGAGGCCCACTGTCAGTTTCTCCTTCTTCCTCTGGCTCTCTCTTCTTCCTCTCTCCCGCGCGCTTTTCCCGGTTTTCTCCACTGGGGATGTCTAGCGCGTAGGGCATCTAGGCCGTACTGCGGTAGTGCGCGGTGTGCTTGCTGCCGGTGCAGTGTGTACTCACCTCGCGGGCCAGTGCGCTGTCAGCACTGCTTGCGGATTCGCCTCCGAACACCGGCGATCGGGCGACGAGCGGCGCTGGTGGACTTCGCCCACCGTACACCGATCTCGAGCTATAAAATGACCGCGGTGCTCCTTCTTCATCTTCGCACTTGGCCTCGTTTCTCCTCCTCCTTCTCCTCCATTATTGCTTACCAGAGCTCGAGACGAGGCTCCAATGGCGGAGACGGTGCCGGACTGGTACGTGATCCTGGTGTGTGGAGGGCTAGCGTCAGTGCTGGGGCTCTCTATGCTCCTGTGCGCGATGATCTTTGATGATCGCCGTGGTGCTGTCGCTCGGGTGCTGGCTCTCCGCGGTGGCGGTGATCACGGGGATTAGGCGTAATTCCGGTTATTCACTGTTATCGGTGTGCCGGAGGTGATTAGTATCCGGATGATTATCCACTAATCTCTCCCCTGGAGGCATGTGGAGTGCTTAGAGGGGTGGTTGGTGAGATGCAACATGGTTGCGTGTATTTGCAAGCAGTGTAAGAGTCCGAGTGGTTGTGGGTCTGTTGTCGTGGTGCTGCGTGAATAAAAATAATCCATGCTGTGAGAGGATAAACGATGCAGCAACTTAGGGAAAAGAAATCTCATTCCAGGATTTTCGCGGTTACACAGGTTACTCACGAAGAAAACCACTAATATAAGTAGAAACTAAATATTCGACTTGCCGCACAAATTCGAGGTACCATGCATAAGTTACAACGTAATAATAAATGCTGAAATAACAAAAACAGCAGTGACGTCTAAAATGAGAATGGTAACTGGACAGGGTCTCGAGAAAATGTCTTTGGTAAAGGGATACACTCCTCTTCTATCGGAGGAAGTGGATTGACCAGTCGATATATGTGTCTCTCCGGGTCGGGCCTCAGTGGTCTGCCGATGGCAATCTGAGGATTCAAATCAGCGAGACTCTCGAGATAATCCATCACTCGATGGTTCAAATGCTCCTGAGCGATGATGTATTCGATAATGTTGGCTAGCACTGGGTCTCTCTCAATCCGCCCACCAGGAAAAGACGTCACTCCTCCGGGTGCTGCACGACTCAGAAAATAATAATATCCTCGTTCGCGGGCATAGGGTACCGCGAATCGAAGATGAGCAATTGCTTCGTTCGCAGCAGCTTCTATGGCCAAGCGTGGGGTTGGCATAGATTTCCCCACGAAGGAAACCTCCGTTGGATCTTGGTTGGGGTCTACAGGAGGGATGTGTACTGCTGCCCAATATTCCGAGGTGGAAGGGGTGATTCTCGATTTGAATAGCTCGTACTGGGGTGGCTGGGTAGAACCCATGGTACTGCAGGTAAAGTCCCACAATATTTCAACAAAGCTACCTGGGGTTGCATCTGGGGTTCTCCGATAAATGCTAGGGCTCGGCATGGCAAGAAATGGTTGTGAGAGTGGTGCACGAGGTGAGGGTTGCTGGGTAAGGTCACAAGGTGTCCTTCTTATATAGCATCTGGGTTGGTTTATTTACCGTGGTGAAAGGTAATAAATCTGCCAGATTAGCTCCAAAGGTCGGGGTCAGTGTCAGGGATACACATATCTCATAACGAGACGTGTTATTGTGGGTGTCGTCGGGGTTGGTTTTGGTAGTTGTGCCCTGAAAATGTGCAACCATGCGCTGACAAAACACGCAAGGCTACTATTAAAACAGACGCCCAACGACAGCTTTATACACAAGGTTACACGATTACAAGCGAGGATACACTGAGACTCGGTACTACTCGTACGGCTTAGTCTACCTCGTTTATGTCTAAACGGGCGTGCCTGGTTGTCACACCCAATATGCGACCCTATCCAAAAGGAACTCGAAGGTCCCACCAAGGATAGACCCGCATATTGAAACGCTTTTGCAAGGTGGAT
Source organism: Triticum dicoccoides (assembly GCF_002162155.2). Classification (NCBI taxonomy): domain Eukaryota; kingdom Viridiplantae; phylum Streptophyta; class Magnoliopsida; order Poales; family Poaceae; genus Triticum; species Triticum dicoccoides. The sequence goes on along the minus strand of NC_041393.1, from coordinate 389,084,757 downwards.
ATCATTACATCAACATCACATAATATATGGGGATACATACAAGAGGCATACAATGCCACACGAATACAACATCACAATACATAAGAGCAACATCTGACTACGGATGAAACACAAACAGAAACTCAAACGACATCCACCCTGCTAGCCCAGGCTGCCGACCTGGAACCTATCCCCTGATCGAAGAAGCAGAAGAAGAACTCAATGCAAGCAAGCATCACTCTCGCGTCATGATCATCGCAAAACCTGTACCTGCAACTGTTGTTGTAGTAATCTGTGAGCCACGAGGACTCAGCAATCCCATTACCATGGGTATCAAAAAGCAAAGCTTAATGGGAAAGGAAGGGGTAAAGTGGTGAGACTGCAGCAGCGACTAAGCATATATGGTGGCTAACATACGCAAATAAGAGCGAGAAGAGAGCAAAAGAAACAGTCGTGAAGCTAGCAATGATCAAGAAGTGATCCTGAACTCCTACTTACGTCAAACATAACCCAGAAACCGTGTTCACTTCCCGGACTCCGCCGAAAAGAGACCATCACGGCTACACACGCGGTTGATGCGTTTTAATTCGGATCTGGTGTCAAGTTATCTACAACCAGACATTAACAAATTCCCATCTGCCTATAACCGCAGGCACGGCTTTCGAAAGATTATACCCTGCAGGTGTATCCCAACTTAGCCCATGACAAGCTCTCGCGATCAATGAAGGAATAGACCTTCTCCCAGGAAGACCCGATCAGACTCGGAATCCCAGTTTACAAGACATTTCGACAATGGTAAAACAAGACCAGCAAAGCCGCCCGATGCGCCGACAAATCCCGATAGGAGCTGCACATATCTCGTTCTCAGGGCAACACCGGATGAGACTAGCTACGAGTAAAACCAACCCTCAAGTTGCCCCGAGGTGGCCCCGCAGGCAGCTCAGTTCGAACCAACACTTAGACAAGCACTGGCCCGGGGGGGCTAAAATAAAGATGACCCTTGGGTTGGCCGACCCAAGGGAAAGGGTAGGTGGTGGTGAGGCAAATGGTAAAACCAAGGTTGGGCCTTGCTAGAGGAGTTTTATTCAAAGAAAACTGTCAAGGGGGTCCCATAAATCACCCGACCGCGTAAGGAACGCAAAATCCGGGAACATAACACCGGTATGACGGAAACTAGGGTAGCAAGAGTGGAACAAAACACTAGGCAAAAGGCCGAGTCTTCCACCCTTTACCAAGTATATAGATGCATTAATAATATAAGAGATATTGTGATATCCCAACCAAAATCATGTCCACCATGGAGAAATCTTCAACTTCACCTGCAATTAGCAATGCTATAAGAGGGGCTGAGCAAAGCGGTAACATAGCCAAACAACGGTTTGCGTAGGAAAGGTGTCAAAGGTTAGAGGTTCATGGCAATTTGGGATGGCTTGAAGAGCAACAGATAGGTAACGCAGCATAGCGATAGAACGAAGCAACTAGCATAGCAATGATAGTAGTGAGATCCAGGGTAGCGGTCATCTTGCCTGAAATCCCGCAAGGAAGAAGAACGAGTCCATGAAGAAGACGAACAGATGAAGCCGAACCAAGCGTAGATGAACGAATCCTCACGATCGCAACGGAACAGGAACTATCGAGAAGAAGCACACAACATAGTAAACACACCACACATGAACAAGGCATGATGCACAACAAGCATGATGCATGACAAGGCTACATGAATCTACTCCTGGCAAGAGATGATGCAAACAAGAGCAACACATCAAGGCAAGTTTAAATGAGGCCGGGAACAACATATAACAATTCTGGTAAGTCCTCATATGCATATTTCGAAATTGGTCCAGATCTGAATAGACTTTATGTTCAAGTTGTTAAACAGCAAGTTAAGATGCACAACGATGATCTACATGAGATTCTAGTCAAGTTACATATAAAGATCATTTAATTCGGAGCTACGGCCTAGAAGATATGAGCAAAATAAGTTAAACATGGCATTGCTGCAAAATGCATTCAAACATCAAGCAAACACACCAAAACAAGGATGCAACATGATAATATGAAACTATATGCAAAAGCAAGCAAGTTTCATATAGAGCACACTCAAAACGGAGCAACGGTTCAACACACACACATGAGACAAGTTTAAAGGACAAGCTGTCCAAAACAGCAACTAGGCATATTGCAAGCATCAAAACAATATGCTACAGCATCTCAACATGAAAACAAAAGACATGGACATGATTTATAGGTAAAGCACAACAAAACATGAACACTGAGCTATCTCCAGAAATCACTAGAACATACTCAAACACACATGGTAAGATTGCAAGTTATAACGATTTCAGACTTTGCAGAAAATAACATCACGATGCAATGTTTAGAGCTATCAAACAACATGTTACAGGAACTTATCATGGCAAACAAAGGCATGGGATGATACTAATAAATGCATATATCAAAAGACCCTTACTGACCATAAGCCAAAAAGGACCAGAAAATATAATGGCACCCACGTAAACATGGCAAGTTATATTACAGATTCAAACATGGCAGAAACAGAATTACGAAGGCATGTTAACGAGCTTGTGCAACTCACTACAGGGCAATACATGGCATAGCAAGGCAACCAACAGTAAGAAGACATATTTGTGAAGCTAAGCATGCCAAGAGCAAGGTCATAGGGTGCATGGATCACTAGCAAAACACATGGTAACAACTGAACTTAATGTAAACAGGCTGACAGCAACATTATGAAGCAACTTTGGAGCAAGATTACAACAAGCTACAGCAACCTATAAATGCAACCAGGGGCATGGATGGATAGAGGATGACACATAGATCAAAACATGTTTATAGAACATCTCCAGATTATGCATAGAATGATTAGTAGCAACATGTTTATATAGCATCACGAAATAACCGATTCAGCCTAACAAAACAGCAACAGCATGTACACTACTTAACAAGCTCGATTCACTCACCACAAGTCATTGCATGACAATATAAGCATAGCATCATCAAGAAGACATGTTTATGTAAGTAACCAAGGCAAGAACAAGTCCATAGCATGCAAGGATCAACTACAACAACCTTGGCAAAATTGAATATGTAAACAATCTGCCAGGAAACATTTTGAAGCAAACGTAGAGCATGAAAATGACATGCTAGACTACTCCATAATTGCAACCAGAGGCATGAATGGATAGACAATAACCTATTTTTCAAAACACCCTTACTTAAGTATCTCAAAATATGCATGGATCTCTCTGTAGCATCAAGTTTACATGGCATCAAAATAACAGCAGAACAGGGACTAAAATCAGCAACATCACGATGCCTAGTTTGCATGCTTGTGCTAGTCACCACATTGATCACAAAAATACATGGTAAGCACCTATGCAAAGAAGACATGGCATAGAACAAAACACATGTAGACATCAACCTCATAGTATGCACACATCAATCATGGCAAAAATGACAAAATAACTCGTTCTGATAACACACAGCAGAAAACATTATGAAGCACTCTTACAACGATGATTTAGGCATCAAGATGAGCTCAAATGAATATGATGCAATGGAATTAAATGATGTACTCGTTGAGACGAACAATTTGATGTATTACACGCACAAAATGGAGCTATGGATACAGAGATATAATGCGATGAACATGGCATGATTATGCAAAATACTCGGGGACTGACGAATTTTGGAGGGGGGAAAGTCAACCTCGTTGCACGGACGGCGAGGTTCACCGGAGTTCGTCGCCGGAGACGGGGAGGAAGAGGCCGGGGAGGTCGAGGAGGCCAGGGAAGGGGCTCTCCGGGCCGGATCTGGCCGGATCCGACCGGATCCCGGCAGGGCGGCGGCGGATGGAGGCAACGCGGGACAGCGAAGCTTCTCCAGCGGGCGGCGGGGCGCTGCATGGCGGCGCTCGACGCAAGAGCAGGGAGGTGAGGGGCGGCTTCCACAGGAGCTGGAGGCGGACGGCGGCTGCGGGGCGGCGTTGGCAGGGTCGGGCGGCGAGGGGAGGCGCTCGGGGCGCGGGGTCGGGCGGAGGAGAGGCAGGGCGGCGCGCGGGGCCAAGCC
>NC_041393.1:389073241-389080250 GCF_002162155.2 Triticum dicoccoides | reverse complement strand
ATGAGGACGAAGCTAGGGTTTCGGGGGGGGATAGACCGCGAATTTCGGGGGTGGGGGCTATAAATAGATTTCTGGGAGCTAGGAGAGTCCAAATGAGGAGCGGTTTTCGGCCACGCGATCGTGATCGAACGACCGAGAGCATGGAGGGGAGTTAGATGGGTTTTGGGCCACTTTGAAAGGGGTGTTGGGCTGCAAAGAGAGAGGGGGTTTACGGTTACCCGGTTAACCGTTGGAGTACCAAACGACCTCCAAATGGCACGAAACTTGACAGGCGGTCTACCGGTGGTATACCAAGGCCACTTGACAAGCCTCGGTCCATTCCGAGAACGTTTAACACCCGCTCACAACGAGAGACGAAAGGGGAACGCCGGAGGGCATAGGAGCGCCGGATTGCAAAACGGACAACGGGGAAAATGCTCGGATGCATGAAACGAACACGTATGCAAAATGAAATGCACATGATGACATGATAAAATGCAACACGCAAGCAAATGACATGGCAACGACGGCGAATAACTGGAAGACACCTGGCTCATCGGATCCGGGGCGTTACAACACTCCTCCACTAACAAGAGATCTCGTCCCGAGATCTTAGGACCGAGACGGAAGAGAAAAAGGATGAGATGAAACAAGAACTCAAGAGAATAAGAAAAGAATCGATAGCAGTCGTGAAGAAGAGAGGAACGACGAGAATGACGAGGATCGAAAGCTTACGGAATCAGATAGACTGTGAAACCACTCCGGCTAGAACGAGATAAGAAACGAATAAGACTGAAAGGATTTAGGCAGAACTCTGACTGAACATGGAAAGAATAGAACATGAGCTTCACCCAAAGAGATGGCACTTGACGAGATGAACAATTTAATACCTCCGGAAGAATTGAATGAAAAGAACTTAGAAAGAAGGATTGAACGGATTTGAATATATGAGAAGAACAAAGAAATGCAAAACTCCACTTCAAAAGAATACGGAGAATTAATTGCACTTCGAGATGCGAGAAGAAAAGATACTTGAATTCCACCGACAAGAATCTTGATGAACTCTTGACGAATGAATTAAATCATGAAGAACCACCATGAAGAACTCCGGTACAAAAGGATGATGAGATAAAATGAAAGATGAAAAGAATAAGATGAGCCTTGCAATGATTTAGATGGGGGTTCCGACGAAATGGCCGAGGAAATTAGAACTCCGGGAAAGAAAAGATGAAAACACTTGGAACTAGAATTTATTCATCAAGAACAAACTCCGAAGGAAAGGATTACTCACTTGGAGGAAATAAGAATAAGATTTATTGTATGCTTCTCCTTCATCAAATTAAATTGATGACAAGCAATGGATTTTGCATACTACTTATTCTCGTTGAAAAAGGATTAAGAGGAATGTGGCACAAAACTTGAGAAAGTCTTCATGAACCACCGGTAGGATTGAAAGAACGAATGGATTAAAATGATAATCAAGGAAAAAGAATCTTGAATGAACCACCATTAGAATTCGGAAATGACTGATGAAAGAGCATGAATCACCGGGAAGAATTAGAATAACCAATAAGCAAGAGGGAATTTAGATGCAAAAGAACAAAGAGGTCATGAGCTGATTAAAGAACACTTGAACGAAGCACCGGGATAATTGGATAACGATAGCTGAAATGTGAGGACGACGAATTCTTCTGGAATGATGGCCTCCGGTGAAAAGAAACGGGAAAAGAACTCCTGACAAACTCCGGATGGTTGAGAAAAGGAATATCTGACAAATGGAATAATTCAAGAGGATGATAAGAAAAACTCTTCTTCGATCTTCAAATGTCGACGAGAAACAACACCAAGATAAATGAGGTACTCCGGGAGAATGAAAAGCAGAGAGGTTGAGCCAACAATGAAAATGATTTTAAATCGATCGGAAAAGCATCTGACTGATGAAATCCATTCTTACGTCACACTTAGAAAAGAATTTGAGAATAGCTCCGGAAGAATTAGAAGAGTCAGGTAAGATCCTGGAAAAAGACCTGTGGGTTAGGGCCCACTGAAGAGATAACACCGTTGAAAACGATGATGAACAGATAGATGAAGCACCGGAACAATTGAAATATTTGAATGAGGTGACAACCTCGAATTAATTCGAACATAGACGAATCTCCTGAGATGTCTTGAGCACTCCGGAAGGATAAACTAGCGAGAGACGAACAAGCAGGGAGAACACTTCGAAGGAAAAGAATATGATTAACCCGAAAAGCTTGAATTGAATCCACCGGAGAAGAAAAAGAGATGAAGAATGTCCACCGAGACGAGAATTCATCGGTTGAAATGATTGATGAAAGACTGAAGAGGCTCCACACGAATGAAATTGATGGTCGAAACAGACTCAAACTCCGGGAAGAAGAGGGTGGGACGGCGGGAAAAACAAAGGCAACTCGGGAGGGGAAATCGACGAATATCTTGGAGAGAAAACACCGGTTGAAAACATTGAAGAAAGAAGGCAAGGACTTCGCACGAGTAGGATGGATACTCCATTACGGACTCCGGTTCCAAGAAGAAGAAGGGTGGGCGGGTGGGAAAAGAAAGCAACTGAGGATTGAACTTGGCAAAGATGAAGAGGCTCGAGTCAACTTGACGAGAAATGCACCGGATGAAAAGAGCTGAGAACCCACGATCGGAAAACCAACAGCGTGATCCTAAAGAAAATTTGAAGGGGAAGAGGAGTAATTCAAAACACCTACGTCAAGATTCCTTACCAGAGCGACGAAGAGGCTGAGGAGTAAAAAGAATTCCTACTCTCCGATATAACTAGACTCCGAAAACAGTTTTTCTTCTAGACTCAACAACGACCAAACTACACGATCAATCAAGGGGGCTCCTAGGGTCGGTCGAGGCTCTGATACCAACTTGTCACGCCCAATATGCGACCCTATCCAAAAGGAACTCGAAGGTCCCACCAAGGATAGACCCGCATATTGAAACGCTTTTGCAAGGTGGATATCATTACATCAACATCACATAATATATGGGGATACATACAAGAGGCATACAATGCCACACGAATACAACATCACAATACATAAGAGCAACATCCGACTACGGATGAAACACAAACAGAAACTCAAACGACATCCACCCTGCTAGCCCAGGCTGCCGACCTGGAACCTATCCCCTGATCGAAGAAGGAGAAGAAGAACTCAACGCAAGCAAGCATCGCTCTCACGTCATGATCATCGCAAAACCTGTACCTACAACTGTTGTTGTAGTAATCTGTGAGCCACGAGGACTCAGCAATCCCATTACCATGGGTATCAAAACTAGCAAAGCTTAATGGGAAAGGAAGGGGTAAAGTGGTGAGGCTGCAGCAGCGACTAAGCATATATGGTGGCTAACATACGCAAATAAGAGCGAGAAGAGAGCAGAAGGAACAGTCGTGAAGCTAGCAATGATCAAGAAGTGATCATGAACTCCTACTTACGTCAAACATAACCCAGAAACCATGTTCACTTCCCAGACTCCGCCGAAAAGAGACCATCACAGCTACACACGCGGTTGATGCGTTTTAATTCGGATCTGGTGTCAAGTTATCTACAACCGGACATTAACAAATTCCCATCTGCCTATAACCGCAGGAACGGCTTTCGAAAGATTATACCCTGCAGGGATGTCCCAACTTAGCCCATGACAAGCTCTCGCGATCAACGAAGGAATAGACCTTCTCCCAGGAAGACCCGATCAGACTCGGAATCCCGGTTTACAAGACATTTCGACAATGGTAAAACAAGACCAGCAAAGCCGCCCGATGCACCGACAAATCCCGATAGGAGCTGCACATATCTCATTCTCAGGGCAACACCGGATGAGACTAGCTACGAGTAAAACCAACCCTCAAGTTGCCCCGAGGTGGCCCCGCAGGCAGCTCAGTTCGGACCAACACTTAGACAAGCACTGGCCCGGGGGGGCTAAAATAAAGATGACCCTTGGGTTGGCCGACCCAAGGGAAAGGGTAGGTGGTGGTGAGGCAAATGGTAAAACCAAGGTTGGGCCTTGCTGGAGGAGTTTTATTCAAAGCGAACTGTCAAGGGGGTCCCATAAATCACCCGACCACATAAGGAACACAAAATCCAGGAACATAACACCAGTATGACGGAAACTAGGACAGCAAGAGTGGAACAAAACACTAGGCAAAAGGCCGAGTCTTCCACCCTTTACCAAGTACATAAATGCATTAATAATATAAGAGATATTGTGATATCCCAACCAAAATCCTGTCCACCATGGAGAAATCTTCAACTTCACCTGCAACTAGTAACGCTATAAGAGGCGTTGAGCAAAGCGGTAACATAGCCAAACAACGGTTTGCGTAGGAAAGGTGTCAAAGGTTAGAGGTTCATGGCAATTTGGGATGGCTTGAAGAGCAACAGATAGGTAACGCAGCATAGCGATAGAACGAAGCAACTAGCATAGCAATGATAGTAGTGAGATCCAGGGTAGCGGTCATCTTGAATGAAATCCCGCAAGGAAGAAGAACGATTCCATGAAGAAGACGAACAGATGAAGCCGAACCAAGCGTAGATGAACGAATCCTCACGATCGCAACGGAACAGGAACTATCGAGAAGAAGCACACAACATAGTAAACACACCACACATGAACAAGGCATGATGCACAACAAGCATGATGCATGACAAGGCTACATGAATCTACTCCTGGCAAGAGATGATGCAAACAAGAGCAACACATCAAGGCAAGTTTAAATGAGGCCGAGAACAACATATAACAATTCCGGTAAGTCCTCATATGCATATTTCGAAATTGGTCCAGATCTGAATAGACTTTATGTTCAAGTTGTTAAACAGCAAGTTAAGATGCACAACGATGACCTACACGAGATTCTAGTCAAGTTACATATAAAGATCATTTAATTCGGAGCTACGGCCTAGAAGATATGAGCAAAACAAGTTAAACATGGCATTGATGCAAAATGCATTCAAACATCAAGCAAACACACCAAAACAAGGATGCAACATGATAATATGAAACTATATGCAAAAGCAAGCAAGTTTCATATAGAGCACACTCAAAACGGAGCAACGGTTCAACACACACACACATGAGACAAGTTTAAAGGACAAGCTGTCCAAAACAGCAACTAGGCATATTGCAAGCATCAAAACAACATGCTACAGCATCTCAACATGAAAACAAAAGACATGGACATGATGTACAGGTAAAGCACAACAAAACAATAACACTGAGCTATCTCCAAAAATCACTAGAACATACTCAAACATACATGGTAAGATTGCAAGTTATAACAATTTCAGACTTTGCAGAAAATAACATCACGATGCAATGTTTAGAGCTATCAAACAACATATTACAGGAACTTATCATGGCAAACAAGGGCATGACATGATACTACTAAATGCATAGATCAAAAGACCCTTACTGACCATAAGCCAAAAAGGACCAGAAAATATGATGGCACCCACGTAAACATGGCAAGTTATATTACAGATTCAAACATGGCAGAAACAGAATTATGAAGGCATGTCAATGAGCTTGTGCAACTCACTACAGAGCAATACATGGCATGGCAAGGCAATCAACAGTAAGAAGACATATTTGTGAAGCTAAGAATGGCCAGAGCAAGGTCATAGGGTGCATGGATCACTAGCAAAACACATGGTAACAACTGAACTTAATGTAAATAGGCTGACAGCAACATTATGAAGCAACTTTGGAGCAAGATTACAACAAGCTACCGCAACCTATAAATGCAACCAGGGGCATGGATGGATAGAGGATGACATGTAGATCAAAACATGTTTATAGAACATCTCCAGATTATGCATAGAATGATTAGTAGCAACATGTTTATATAGCATCACGAAATAACAGATTCAGCCTAGCAAAACAGCAACAGCGTGTACACTACTTAACAAGCTCGATTCACTCACCACAAGTCATTGCATGACAAGATAAGCATAGCATCATCAAGAAGACATGTTTATGTAACCAACCAAGGCAAGAACATGTCCATAGCATGCAAGGATCAACTACAACAACCTTGGTAAAATTGAATAACATGTAAACAATCTGCCAGGAAATATTTTGAAGCAAACGTAGAGCACGAAAATGACATGCTAGACTACTCCATAATTGCAACCACAGGCATGAATGGATATACAATAACCTATTGTTCAAAACACCCTTACTGAAGTATCTCAAAATATGCATGGATCTCTCTGTAGCATCAAGTTTACATGGCATCAAAATAACAGCAGAACAGGGACTAAAATCAGCAACATCACGATGCCTAATTTGCATGCTTGTGCTAGTAACCACATTGATCACAAAAATACATGGTAAGCACCTCTGTAAAGAAGACATGGCATAGAACAAAACACATGTAGACATCAACCTCATAGGATGCACACATCAATCATGGCAAAAATGACAAAAGAACTCGTTCTGATAACAGACGGCAGAAAACATTATGAAGCACTCTTACAACGATGATTCAGGCACCAAGATGAGCTCAAATGAATATGATGCAATCAAATTAAATGATGTACTCGTCGAGACGAACAATTTGACGTATTACACGCACAAAATGGAGCTACGGATGCAGAGATATAATGCGATGAACATGGCATGATTATGCAAAATACTCGGGGACTTAGACGAATTTTGGAGGGGGGAAAGTCAACCTCGTTGCACGGACGGCGAGGTTCACCGGAGTTCGTCGCCGAAGACGAGGAGGAAGAGGCCAGGGAGGTCGAGGAGGCCAGGGAAGGGGCTCTCTGGGCCGGATCTGGCCGGATCCGGCCGGATCCCGGCAGGGCGGCGGCGGATGGAGGCGGTGCGGGACGGCGGAGCTTCTCCGGCGGGCGACGGGGCGCTGCACGGTGGCGCTCGACGCAGGAGCAGGGAGGCGCGGGGCGGCTTCCGCGGGAGCTGGAGGCAGACGGCGGCTGCAGGGCGGCGCTGGCAGGATCGGGCGGCGAGGGGAGGCACTCGGGGCGCG
>NC_041393.1:389070331-389072868 GCF_002162155.2 Triticum dicoccoides | reverse complement strand
GCGGGCCGGACAGGCCGCGGGCGGCGGACGATGGCGGCGCGCCACGTGGCAGAAAGCGGTTGGACGGGGGCGACGGGCGGACATGTCCGGCGGGATCCGGACGTGTCCGGCTGCGGGATGAGGATGAAGCTAGGGTTTCGGGGGGAATAGACCGCGAATTTCGGGGGAGGGGGCTATAAATAGATTTCTGGGAGCTAGGAGAGTTCAAATGAGGAGCGGTTTTCGGCCACGCGATCGTGATCGAACGACCGAGAGCATGTAGTGGAGTTAGATGGGTTTTGGGCCACTTTGGAAGGGGTGTTGGGCTGCAAAGAGAGAGGGGCTTTACGGTTACCCGGTTAATCGTTGGAGTACCAAACGACCTCCAAATGGCACGAAACTTGACAGGCGGTCTACCGGTGGTATACGAAGGCCACTTGACAAGCCTCGGTCCATTCTGAGAACGTTTAACACCCGCTCACAACGAGAGACGAAAGGGGAACGCCGGAGGGCATAGGAGCGCCGGATTGCAAAACGGACAACGGGGAAAATGCTCGGATGCATGAAACGAACACGTATGCAAAATGAAATGCACATGATGACATGATATAATGCAACACGCAAAGCAAATGACATGGCAACAACGGCGAATAACTGGAAGACACCTGGCGCATCGGATCCGGGGCGTTACACTGGTGGATGTCGAGGCTTCTCCATGTGTCTCAGTGCTGGGATTAGTCGGAGATGGTGGTGGAACTGCAGGGTCGGGGTAGCGATGATGACTATCGCGCTGGTTGTTCGCCACAATTCCGTTGGAGTGTGCTCCCAAAAGGTGACGAAGCACTTCTGGGGTCATCAAGGTACCTTGGCCGCTGGTTGGAGCTGACCTCAGGGTCTCGATCGGGTGTCCGAACAGCACGACTAGGTTGTCGGCGTCGGGCTCGGCTTCCCTGCTTGCCGGGGCTCTGCGAACTAGCTCTTCTCGAGCTGCGATCAGATCAATGGTGATCTGGGCGAACAGTGCCTCTGGTGCACTTACATAGCGCACTAGGTGCAACAACGCGGGATTCGTCTCGTGATCTCCGTTGGCAACTTGGGGTGGTCTACCATACCCTTCACGCCTGGGGTAGTAGTAGAACGAGCAACGGTTAACTCTGGGCGACAACTGCCGGAGTTGAACTATAGCCTCTCGAGCGGCTAGCTGGATGGCTTGTGGCTCGAAGGAAGTTGTTCTTCCGGTGAACCTGTAGGGGCGTTCTGGCGACAGACCCCTACCATAGATGTGCACAGTGGCCCAGAATTGGCGGTCCTCACAGCTCATGTGTCCTTGGTACACAACATATTCTGGGGGCTCTTCTAACGCATAGGCACGACGGGTGAGGTTTGCGAGTATGGTCACGAAACCTCCAAGGTTGGTTGTTGTGGTCTCATTGTGCACTATGGGACCAGGCATTGTGGCTAGGTTGGGGAAGAGGTTGTGCTATGCTGGGTTGAGGCTAGCGTGCCCTTTTTATAGAAAAGGGGACGGAGTCTTCCTTCGCATGCTTGCGAATGAGACATTTTTTCCATCGGTCACTGGTGTGTGATCGACAGGCTAGGCTGATAGGTTGGGCACCGACTGCCAAAAGTGTCGGGATCACTGTGTGGCTATCTTGCACGGGAAGCTTGGTTGGGGTTTTGGTTAGGGTCTGGTGGTTGGTTTGCCTAAGTTTTCCGACCTGGCTAAGATAGGATTAGCCAATGGTCAGCCTGGCTCTGATACCAAGTTTGTGGGGACCGATTCTCCGGGTGTTAATTTGCAGAAAAATGGCCCTTGTGCTCATCAGCCCCAGGACTGTTAGCTGATGAGGCACCAACTTGATACAGAAATTCCAAGCAAAATACAAAATATGTAGTACAAGACCATTCTGGCCTGTGAGTACAACAATATGGTTTCTAATGATTGATGGCGGAAGCGGTTTGTGGATCATCAGTGTCTATGGGACTCCAATTCCCACAGGAACAGCTGGCCAGGTTAACTCCTATCTTGGCGAGGTTGCTATCCCATTGCTTAGGTTCCGGGACTGTCGCCACAGTCGCTCCTCTCCGCGCAAGAAAATCTGGCCAAGACAATAGCCAGGGACAAGCCAGTGAGTACTTTGAATGTACTCGCAAACATTATGAACACAGGTATAATATAACAATGATGTGCTTAAAATATTTTATGCTCATGACGTCAGTCACAAAAGATAAATAAAACTCTGATGCGTGCAAGCATGTTATTTATGAATATGCAATAACATAGTAGTATTAAAATTATGAAATAAATAACAAGCATGCCACAGTCGGGCGTCTTAGCGACACCACATAAAGGGCTTTAAAACAAATGCCACAGTCGGGCATCTTAGCGACACCACATAAAGGGCTTTAAAAGAAATGCCACAGTCGGGCATCTTAGCGACACCACATAAAGGGCTTTAAAAGAAATGCGCAGTCGGGCATCTTAGTGACACCACATAAAGGGCTTTAAAAGAAATGCCGTAGTCGAAATGCCACAGTCGGGCGTCTTAGCGACACCA
>NC_041393.1:389020668-389069818 GCF_002162155.2 Triticum dicoccoides | reverse complement strand
AAGAAATGCCGCAGTCAGGCGTCTTAGCGACACCACATAAAGGGCTTTAACAGAAATGCCGCAGTCGAAATGCCACAGTCGGGCGTCTTAGCGACACCACATAAAGGGCTTTAAAAGAAATGCCGCAGTCGGGCATCTTAGCGACACCACATAAAGGGCTTTAAAAGAAATGCCGCAGTCGGGCGTCTTAGTGACACCACATAAAGGGCTTTAAATGAAAACACAGTAAATATCCAGGAGGTAGAACCATCCCAGGGATATTCGATAATACCAATAATATCACGGGTTAGTCAACAATAATAATAATCATAATTATCACAAGTCACAAGTGGTGATTCCAGTTTTGGTTTAACATCTTCACCTCCGAAGACCGACACTAAGACCGACACTTGACCCATCCCAGACTATAATCCTTAACCATGGACACGGCTATTCAAATAGGTTTAATCTTTGCAGAGGGTGTACTCTTTACCCACGAGTGGCGGATTCCTTTAGTCCATCGGGACTAATTCCGTCTATGGTCTTTTTGTTGAAAACACACCTAACTTGCACACACCAGCTTAACTCACATGTGTCTGGAATCACCCACGACACCTGTCAAGCAAAACTCTAAGTGGGGAGGCTACAACCTCGACGTAACATGGGATCACAAAATTTATACCGCGTGCAAACTGGGGAGCTACCCCCTTCGGCTACAACCGAAACACCCATGCTCCCGGACCCGGTGGCATGACTACTGGATGCCTCCACTATCTTCCACCATGGCCTCTCTGTACGGTGTGTGCTAGGAAAGGGGTTGACAACTTACTGAACCGTACCCTACCTTTGGCAGGGACAAGTGGCAGCACGAAACAAGTATGGGATTCCCGGAACAAGACTTGATCTACGGTCGACTCAGGAGGTTCAAATATTTCCTGCATGATTAGCATAACAATACATATTCTTCAACCAACAGATAGAAACACCACGCGACATACCCCTTCATGCCATACCGGACACGATCATCTCGACGGAGGACTAGGGGCAAGACTGTGTCTACCCAAGACAGAGGCCTCCCCGGCTTCCCTTCCGGTATGCATGAGAGGCATATGACGGTGATTTCCATCATAACCATATCAACTCCATCAGCATAAAAATCATTTTTATGCACTCATGAGTAGGATCACATCCTCACATAAAATGATGTATGCTCGTGTCGGGGTGGTGCTGTCACCGAGTCAAACAACACACACAAAAATTACACCAGGGTTCAGAATGCTTGCCTTCAGGTCATGGGAAAGTAGGGTGCATTCCAAAACATCTTGAAATCTTCAAGAATCCTATTTTAAAAAAATATATATGAATTAACACACAAAATCAAAACAGCACAGAAAGTTGTTTTGAAATTTTTTCAAATAAATCTTAAAATAAACTAGACAACATTTGAGAGAGGTAGGAAAAAGAATTAATTTATTTGGAGTTGTAATTAATAAGATATAGCCGGTCAAATCTTGGTAAAAATCTACGCTTTGGAAATCACCGCCGAAGGCGTACTTTGGAAACACGCTTCCACTTAACCCACGTGGACTGGGGCGGTGTCACTAACAGTGGGTCCAGGGGGCCCACTGGTCAGGTTTGACCAGTCCATCCCTCCTTCTTCTTCCTTCGCCCGAACGGAGGCGAGGCGACGGCGATCAACGCTGGCGAATGGCTGCTCCCCACGGGCTCCAGAGAGTCGAGATGGATCAGCAAGACCGGGTCGGTCCTCCCGGTGGTCGCTGGGTCGGCGGGGGTGGAGGGAGTCACCGACGGTGAGCTTCGCGGCGGAGGAGGCCTCGGGAGCAAAGTGCTTTTGGGGCTGTGGTGGTTCCCTATCAAAATCGAGCAGGGGGGAGGGTTCACGGGAGGAAGAGACGGCTCCTGGTGGAGAGAGTGGAGAGGGGGAGGTCCTAGTGGTGCCGAAATGGCCGGGGCGGTGGCGGCGGCAGGAGTTGCCGGAGACGGGGAAGAAAACCTCCCCGGGTCGATTGCGAGCTAGGGAAGCGCCATTGGGGTGGCCTGAGGTTGCCTGTGTGCGGGAACGGGCTCGGGGCTTCCTTAAATAGGCGAGTCGAGGCGGTTCAGCGGCGGCCGCGGATGAGCTCATCGGCGACCGTCTTTCTGTAGCTGCAGGGCATCGCGGCGAGGCTGGGGATGGCGGCAGGAGCCAACGGACGAGCGGCTACTGTTCCAAGGGCGAGCTGGCGAGCGGAGGTGGTTTGGGCGGCGCTGGCCAGCGCAGCAGCTGTCGGGCGGCAGTGGCGGCTAGCTGCTGGCCTGCCGGAGACGTGGCGAGAGCTGCAGGGCTTGTGGGGTGCAGAAGGGGACACGGCGTGCTGGCTGCGGTCGGTCACGGACCGGAGTGAGTGCGGGGCGGGACGCGGCGGCTCGGGCGCACGTGTGTGCCAAACGCACGCTCTGGGCGCGCCTAGAGCACGCACGGGACGTGCTCGACGAAAAGCCAGGGTAGCCTAGAGGTCGCGGGTGAGGTTGGCAAGAAACAGGGCTAGCTTAGGGTTAGCAAGGGAATCAAGGGATATGGTGGATAGGTCAGGGGCTCAAGTTCACAATGTAAACTTGAAATCATGTCAAATCTGGCTATGCACTCAAGGTGTTTGTCAAAATGCCAAGGGCATCCAGGCAGTTCTTGGGGTGGCCAAATTCTCCAGATCAGTGTCTCTATGGATGTATGGGAGGGTGGTGAAGTTAGTTTGCCAAAAGGAGAAACTTGCTAGTGTAAGTTTTGCAAAACTACAATTCTGGACAAGGAGAAAATGGCATCATTACATGGACCAAAAGTGTTCCAAAGAGTGCATGCTCCTGGACTTAGGGGTTTTGCAGGGTTGACTATAAGCAGGAGAAAGCACAAGGTCATTAGAGCAAGAATGAATAGGGTTGCAGTAGAAAACACAAGTCTGGTCCAGAATGAAAAAGAGGTTGATACACTTAATTTTTCCAAAGAACATCACTATGTTTTTGCATAAAGCTGGATGGCATGCTACCACTGACATCCCAAAATTTTGGTGGAGGCTCTAGGGAAATATTTAATTAGGCTATGGTGCAAAAGTGTCCACTGGACCAGATTTGAAAAACAGGTGTAAAACTCAAAATATGCACGAAATAAATATATTATTGCACACAAGTGATTTAGAGACATCACATGACATCTCCAAATTTTGGTTGGATTTTTAGCTAAATATATCAAATGGTTGTAGTTCAAAAAGAGCTCCAAAATTTAAAACAATTCATTTTAATGAATAAAGCGCAGGGTGAAATAATTTAATAAATAATTCTACTGATTAAGAAAATGTTATACAGAGAGCATAGAAGTCCAATATGTTTTGGAAAGCTCCACTTGGAATAAACTCCTTAATATTGAAAGAAAGGTTCTGAAATCAACAGAAATGAAAATTTTAAAACTCCTGGCAAAATTTTAATATTTAAAACTTGGTTAAATTTTTGGGGTGTTACATGTCTCCCGGGTTAAAATTGAACCGGATCTTCTTATTTTGTCGTAGGCCAACTGTTGTCATGGCACCTAAGGCGGCCAAGGCCCCTGTGACCTGCAATTGGGTCCCATCCATAGTCACCAAGAGTAAACTGTCTAAATTTGTGAAGTCTGGCCATCTGCCGAAAAAGGAGGTCATGTCTTATCTTGCCCCTGACCCGTCTAAAGAGAGGCCTCAACCCAAAGAAGGGGAGATGATAATTTTTACAGATCACATGAACCGGGGATTTGCCCCTCCCGGCTCAAATCTTCAGGGAAGTTCTGAATTTCTTTGATCTTAGACCTCAAGACATTGGACCCAATTCTGTGTCGAACATTTGCAATTTCCAAGTCTTCTGCGAGGTGTACCTTGGAGAGGAGCCAAGTCTGCTTTTGTTTAGAGAACTTTTTTACTTGAACCAGTAGAATGAACGTGCCAATGGGCCTAGTCTTGAGCTTGGCGGCATCTCGATCCAGCGGCGGAGAGACTGCCTTTTTCCTTATGCTGAGCTGCCGAGTCACCCAAAAGATTAGAACCAGACATGGTTCTACTGTCAGGACACTTCTCCGGCTGATGAGAAGCCTCTGCCCGGCTTTCGCACCCTTCGCCTTGAGTCCAACTATCAGCTGGCGGATAAACTGACAGCTGTTGAACGTCTGCCTCTTAATCCCACCATCAAGAAGATTAAAGCTCTTTTGGGAAATGGTTTAAATGGCATCGATCTGGTCCAAGTCTGGGTCACTTGGCGAATACTTCCATTAAGCCGCCGCTCCGGCTTAATGTGTACTTACACAGGCGAGAAGGATGATCCAATGCGTCATAGTCCTGACGATTTACCAGATGATGTGGTAGATGCTACAACCCAGTCACTGCTGAAGGAGGGCACTGTAACTAGCAATGCCTTCGGCTTACTTCCCTTCTGCAAGAAGAACCCGGCCCCTGCAGTGAGTTATCAATCTTAATAAATACTCTTTAACATGTTATACCTTACTTGTACTTATAACTCCTTATCTTTTTCCACAGGCCGGTGATAATTTTTGAAAGGTCAAGTATGACCACGAGGCTGCCAAACAAGCCAGGGCGGCCAAGAAAACCGAAGGGAAAACCGCCAAGACGGGAACCTCAAAGAAGAAGAAACACAGCGCCTCTGACTTGTTCAAATTGGATGATACTTCTTCGGATGATGAAGAGGTAATCCTTTAATTTTCTTAACTCCCTTGTCGTTATTTTACTGACATTCTATCCTTTCAGGAGGATACAGGGAACAGTCAAGCAGTTGTAGAAGAGGTAACTATAATCTCCTCCGACTTAGAGCCTTTGCCAAAACAAAAAATCCGAAGGGTGACCCGGAAAGTAAGATTTTCACATCCTCTAGCTTATCAAGATCCTCAATTTCTTTTGAAGTAACAACAACTTGAGAACCGGAGGCAGACCCGGGTCAATCAAGATGCAGAACTCTCCTCCAGCTTACCTGATGTAACTAGGAAGCGTCGGACCGAGGTTATCTCCGATTCACGTTCTGTTTTACCTTTGGTGGGTTTGATTCGCCAACCTCCCAATTCATCTGACTCCAATTATCACGATACCTCTCCTTCTTCCGACGAGTCTATGCAATCAAACATGCTGGCTTTCAAAACGGCTCCCGGGTAATGTAACCGTTCTTACTTTAAGTTTTACCGTACTTATGGTTTAATACTCATCCTTCTACCTTTATTGACATCCTACAAGTGAAGCCCAGCAAGAGGGCAAGGAAACATAAGCCATCCCAAGACCCGGTCGTCACTGAATCGGCGCTGGACTCGTTCGCTCCTGACAGCTCCACCCATCAGCCGCCGCCTGAATCGGCTTCTGATATTCCGGTCCCAACCTCTGACCCACCTGCAGAAGATGTTATCCACAACTCTGATAACCCGGAAGTTCCTAGCCCGACCAAGACGACTGACCTGGAAGTTGAATTTCTGAAAAGTCAATTTGTTGAACCGGGGCGGCCTATTGCTCTTGCCAAATGCACTGCCAAGGAAGAACTTGCCGAACACCGAAAAGCCAAGCAGGACATCACTGACTATACTCACTTAAGCATTGGTGATATAGTCTCGGGTTATCTGAACCAAGTACATAGTAGTCGTGACCTGGAAATTGACATGGTGAAACAAATACAGCACAAATCTGAGGTATAACTTATGCTATTTTCCTGAATCTTACTTACTGTACCAGCCCCCAAGTCTATTGCTTATGAATGAATATGCTGTAGACTTAGAAATCTTCTATACTGTTAGTTTGTCCGGTTTCAATAGAATATATTTAACCCGGTTATAACATGATAGTTTTAAATTTGCGATATACATTAGCCCCCAAGTGTCAATTATCTTTACTTGTAAAGTGCTTGAGACTTAATATGCATGACCTGGCAGGGTAGGTTAAAAATTCTTAAGCATACATTAGCCTCCAAGTGTCAAGTATCTTTACTTGTAAAATGCTTGGGACTTGAATGTTAACTGACTGTGATCCTTACCATAATCTGATATCAATATAGACCACCATAAGTCAATTTGAGTCGGAACTTGCTGTCCTGAAGAGCCGGCTGAAAACCCAAGAACTTGAAACTCAGAAGGCCAACTCCAAATTTGAATTTAGTGTCTCTGAAAATGATAAGTCAGAGAAGAAAGCCTGGACTGATGAGAAGGCTTCACTGGTGACTCGGGCCGAGACGGCAGAAGCATCCCTTGTAGAGGCAACAACCGAGCTGTCCGACTTAAAACGGCAGATATCCCAAATGGTCTCAGCCATCTTCGGTAAGTTACTCTGCAAAACCTCAAACATTGTAATCTTCCAATGACTATTGTAATAGTTACCTCCAGCTCATTGTTATGCTTGTGACCATACATGCCCCAGGAGTACCAACCTCAAGCAAAACATGCTGATCAAGCTTAAGGCGGATTACACCTTAGTGGAACAGTTGTACTCCGGGTCACAACGTGCCTTGGCCGTTGTGGCCTTATCAAACACCACTCCCTACCTCCTACAAGATGTGTTGAAGCATCTCGTAGTGCTACCTCAACGAATTCAGGATTTAAGGCGGGCATCTTCAAGATCTGGAGCCATGGCCGCATTAAGCCGGGCAAAGGCATGGATGCCAGAGCTTGATTTGGATGACCTCTCTCTTGGATATCCGAGCCTGAAGGAGGACGATACTGCATTTGATGATCAAGATTTCACCGCCTGTGTCAAAGTCGTACGTCCCTTGGCTACCCTTATTGGGAATGATACTGATCTTACTAAGTATTCGTCGGGCTATGATAGCGAGAACCGAAGAATTCCAAACATTCCATATGACCAAGTCAGCCTGATCCCTCCCACGTGTAAGCATACCTTTGCCCCTGAAGTGGACCCGGCCGGTTTAATAGATGATGAGGGTGAGTTTGAAGCCTTGAGTGGCATTAACTGGGCCTCGTCCACCTTCCAGGACAAAGCAACCGACGGAGAGGCGGAGAAGGATAACCCGGAGTCTTCAAGCCCGCCGAAGGAATGAACCGCCAGGCGTTTTATAACTTTGCCAAAAACAATGCTTCATTTATTCAGACTCGGGGAGTCTTGTAATAGGATAGAAAAAACCTCTCAATGTTTGTCATGCCTTCGTGCATGTTTATGGCGCTTAGTACTTTCGTAAGCCGCCATTGTTATATATTTCCAGCTTATGTTGATCGTTTGTTTCCTTGATGTTAAATTTGCTTGCCTTATCCTGCATACAAAACAAGCAAAATTCCCTTGGCGGTTTATCGCATCGGGGACACATAAGGTATTGATAACCCAGAGGGTAAACCTCAAAACATCATATACAGGACGGTTTATGATTATATTTGTTAAACATAATCACCATAGCATACCTGCAATCCCTTTGGTAATCTCACCTGCTTATATGACCTTCACCATGCGGATGAATTCAACTCCTGAAAGTTGGAACATATAATGTTCACCTAGCACTTAACAACCTGGGATAATCAATATTAAGCCGGAAGAACAAAAGCCGTCTCATAGTGCTTTCAAAAAGATCTCAAGATAGTCAAGTAATTATGCTTATGATATATAATAAACAATGTTCAAAGGCTTCTGATCCGAATACGATCAGTAAAACCGTTCCAAAGGGGTTTAAGCTAAGATTCGGATATGATCATATAGCCCCCAGTGGCTTTGGCGATGCCGATCAAGTGGGTATCGACAGCTATGTTCTCTTTGGTTCGAATACGACCTATGTTTGAACAGGAAGCCCCCAGGTGACCATAAGAGTTGTTTAATGACGCTGATTCGAATACGATCCACGTCAGACCCAAAGGGGTTAAGCTATGATTCAAATATGATCAAGAAGCCCCCAAGTGGGTTTGGCAGTATGCCGATCAAGTGGGTATCAACAGCTATGTTCTCTTTGGTTCGAATACGACCTATGTTTGAACAGGAAGCCCCCAAGTGACCATGGCTAGATTCAGATATGATCATAAGCCAGACCAAAGGGAAAGCTGGATTCAAATGTGATCCGCTCCCTGTTGGTTGTTTCCGCCACCTGATAAAGAGGACACATAAACCTTTGAGGGTAAAAAGTATAGAGGTCCTGCTTTATTTCTTTATATAATATATACATTGTCAAAAAATATATACATCATGAGAGCCGGTGGCTTAAGTATAGTAAGGCCGGAGATGAGCAATATTCCACGGCCGGCGGGTCTCCTCCTCCGATTTATGTGAGTCTTTGTGCTCTCAAACATCAATGAGGTAGTATGACCCGTTGTGCAGATTCTTGCTGACCACAAAGGGCCCTTCCCAAGGCGGGGATAGCTTGTGCATGTCAGACTGATCCTGGATGAGCCGGAGCACCAAGTCGCCTTCCTGAAAGGTTCTGCTCCTAACCCGGCAGCTATGATAGCGGCGCAGGTCTTGTTGATAAATCGCCGAGCGGGCTATTGCCAAGTCTCGCTTTTCATCCAACAACTCAAGTGCATCTTGAAGAGCTTCTTTGTTGTCAGCCTCAACGTAAGCCGCCACGCGGGGTGAATCATGTCGGATGTCACTTGGCAGGACCGCCTCTGCACCATACACCATAAACAAAGGCGTGTAGCCTATAGATCTGTTAGGCATAGTGTTGATGCTCCATAACACAGAAGGTAACTCCTCCACCCAACAACCCAGAGTCCGCTGTAAGGGGACTAAGAGCCGGGGCTTGATACCCTTCAGGATCTCTTGATTAGCTCTTTCTACTTGACCATTGGATTGAGGATGAGCAACAGCCGAAACATCAAGCCGGATATGTTCTCGTTGACAGAACTCTTCCGTGGAACCCTTGGAGAGATTAGTGCCATTATCAATTATAATGTTGTGTGGGAAACCAAACAAAATATCACCTTTTTCATGAATTGAACCACCGTGGCTGCATCACACTTACTGACTGGCTCTGCCTCAACCCACTTTGTAAACTTATCTACTGCCACCAAGAGATGTGTCTTTTTATCTTTAGACCTCTTGAAAGGTCCAACCATGTCAATCCCCCAGACTGCAAAACGGCCAAGTGATTGGGATCATCCTCAACTCTTGAGCCGGCACATGAGCTCATCGTGAGAACTTTTGACAACCGTCGCATTTGCTGACCAGATCCTCCGCATCAGCATGAGCCGTCAGCCAGTAGAAACCATGACGGAAAACTTTGGCTACCAGAGATTTTGACCCGGCATGACGGCCACAATCCCCTTCATGGATCTCACGAAGTATTTCTTACCCTTCTGCAGGGGACACACAGCGTTGAGACGCCCCAGTGACACTTAGGTGATGTAACTCGCTGTTAACAATTGTCATAGACTTGGAGCGCCTGACGATTTGTCTTGCCAAGGTCTCATCCTCAGGTAATTCTCCCCGGGTCATATAAGCCAGATATGGCACTGTCCAATCTGGGATAACGTGAAAAGCCGCCACCAGTTGTGCCTCCGGGTCTGGCACTGCTAGCTCTTCCTCGGTAGGCACCTTGACAGAAGGGTTATGTAAAATATCGAGAAAGGTGTTAGGAGGTACCGGTTTACATTGAGATCCCAACCGGCTTAGAGCATCAGCCGCCTCATTCTTCCTTCGGTCAATGTGCTCCACCTGATAACCTTTGAAGTGACCAGCCACATCATCTACTTCACGACGATAAGCCGCCATAAGGGGATCCTTGGAATCCCACTTGCCTAACACCTGTTGAGCCACGAGATCTGAGTCGCCCAAGAACCTTACCCGGCTTAAGTTCATCTCTTTGGCCATCTGGAGACCATGGAGTAAGGCCTCGTACTCAGCTGCATTGTTAGTACACAGAAACATAAGTCGGAGTACATAACAAAATTTGTCTCCTCGAGGGGAAGTTAAAACAACTCCAGCCCCCGAGCCTTCTAGCTGCCTGGACCCATCAAAGTGAATAGTCAATATGTGTTATCTGGCTTCTCCTCAGGGGCCTGCAACTCTGTCCAATCATTGATAAAGTCCACCAAAGCCTGAGACTTAATACCAGTACATGGCATATACTTCAAATCATGAGGCCCAAGCTCGATGGCCCACTTGGCGACTCGTCCTGTAGCCTCCCTATTCTGGATGATATCTCCCAAAGGGGCAGAACTTACCACAGTGATAGGATGACTTTGAAAGTACTGCTTCAACTTCCGATTTGCCATAAACACTCCGTAAACGAGTTTCTGTCAATGTGGATACCTTTGTTTAGACTCAGTGAGCACCTCACTGATGTAGTAAACCGGCCGTTGAACCGGATGCTCCTTGCCAGCTTCCTTACGCTCCACCATGATGGAAACACTGACAGCTCGTGAATTGGCAGCCACATATAACAGCAATGGCTCTTTATCAATGGGAGCCGCAAGAACCGGTGGTTCAGACAACTGCCTCTTCAAGTATTCAAAGGCAGCATCAGCAGTATCACTCTAGACAAAAGTGTCTGTTTTCTTCATCATCTGATACAGTGGTAGGGCCTTCTCACCTAACCGACTTATGAACCGGCTTAAAGCGGCAACACGACCCGCCAATCGCTGAACATCATTGATGCACGCTGGTTTAGCCAGAGAGGTAATTGCCTTAATCTTCTCCGGATTAGCTTCAATGCCTCTGTTTGATACCAGAAACCCCAAAAGCTTGCCTGCAGGTACACCGAATACACACTTGGCCGGGTTAAGCATCATTTTATAAACCCGGAGATTATCAAAGGTTTCTTTCAAGTCGGATATTAAGGTTTCCTTCTCTCTGGACTTCACCACAATGTCATCTACATAAGCATGAACATTACGCCCGATTTGATCATGTAGACAGTTCTGCACACATCGCTGATAAGTTGCCTGAGCACTCTTGAGTCCAAACGGCATAGATACATAACAGAAGGCCCCACAAGGAGTGATGAAAGTCGTCTTCTCCTGGTCCTTAACTGCCATTTTGATCTGATGATAACCAAAGTAAGCATCCAAAAATCTCAAGCGTTCACAACCCGCCGTAGCATCAATGATTTGATCAATATGGGGGAGAGCAAAGGGATCAGCCGGACAAGCCTTGTTTAAGTCCGTGTAATCCACACACATCCTCCAAATGTCGTTCTTCTTGAGGACAAGCACCGGGTTAGCCAACCACTCCGGGTGAAAAACCTCAATAATAAACCCGGCCGCTAAGAGTCGGGCGACTTCCTCTCCAATAGCTTTCCGCCTCTCTTCGTTAAAACGCCGAAGAAACTGCCTGACCAGCTTATACTTCGGATCAATATTGAGAGTGTGCTCAGCGAGTTCCCTTAGTACACCTGGCATGTCAGAAGGTTTCCATGCAAAGATGTCCCGGTTCTCACGGATGAACTCGATGAGCGCGCTTTCCTATTTGGGATCCAAATTGCTGCTGATGTTGAACTGTTTAGAAGGGTCACCTGGGGTAAAATCAACAAGCTTTGTCTGGGCGGCCGATTTAAACTTCAACGTCGGGTCGTGTTCTGTGGTTAGTTTCTTCAGGGAGATGATATCCGCTGGGTCAACATTATCTTGATAAAATTTGAGCTCTTCTGCCGCATAGGCAGACTCAGCATAAGCCGCGTCGCCTTCCTCACATTCCAACGCCACCTTCCGACTTCCGTGCACAGTGATGGTGCCCTTGTGACCCGGCATCTTGAGCTGCAAATACACATAACATGGCCGGGACATGAACTTAGCATAAGCTGACCGCCCAAACAGAGCATGATATGGGCTCCTGATTTTGACCACCTCAAACGTCAACTTCTCAGCCCTGGAGTCATATTCATCTCCGAAGGCCACCTCCATCTCAATCTTGCCAACTGGGTAAGCCGACTTACCAGGGACCACTCCATGGAAAACAGTGTTGGATGTCCTCAGATTCTTATCAGTTAACCCCATGCGTCGAAAGGTCTCATAATAGAGGATACTGATGCTACTACCTCCGTCCATGAGTACCTTAGTGAATTTATATCCACCAACCTGAGGTGCTACCACCAAGGCCAACTGGCCCAGATTATCGACCCGTGAAGGGTGATCTTCTCTGCTCCATACAATGGGCTGTTTTGACCACCTCGGGTAAGGAGGAACTACCGGCTCAACAGAATTCACGGCCCTCTTATGAACCTTCTGGTCGCGTTTGCATAAGCTAGTGGTAAACACGTGGTACTGCCCACCGTTCAACTGCTTCGGATTGCTTTGATAACCCGACTGTTGCTGTTGCTTCTCTCCTTGACCAGATTGCTGTTGATTATAGCCGCCTTGACGTCCCTGAAAGCCGGAACCTGAACCGCCGCCCGGGCCATGAAAACCGCCAGCCCCTGAACCGCCACCAGATCCATTATTGCCATCAAAGGTGTTGGAATTTGTAAACGCTTTCATGATCGCGCAATCTTTCCACAGGTGTGTGGCGGGCCGCTCCCTGGTGCCGTGTCTCGGTCAGGGCTCATTGAGTAGATGCTCAAGAGATGGGCCTGACCCGCCAGATCGAGGCGGCTTACCCTTACGTCGCTGATTGTTACCTTGCGCATTGGCATTGGCCACAAACTCCAGGTTACCATCCGCCTTACGCTTATTGACTCCTTGATTCATCGGGTTATGCTGCTGACCCTTTCCATTGCCGTTCTTTTTTCCCTTCCCGGTCTTTTCTTCATCAGACGCAGGATCCTTGGTACTATCAGAATCGGCATATTTGACTAAAGCCGCCATCAACGTACCCATATCATTGCAATCACGCAAGGCGCCCTAGTTTCTGCCTCAACGGCTCAAAACAGCAATTCTTCTCCAACATGAGGACTGCAGAGCCGGCATCCATCTTGTCAGATGAATGTATTATCTCCTTGACCCGGCATACCCAATGAGTTGTAGATTCTCTTTCCTCCTGCTTACAATTTGTCAAGTCAACAATTGACATAGACTGCTTACAGGTGTCTTTGAAATTTTGGATGAAGCGGGCTTTCAGTTCTGCCCATGAACCAATGGAATTGGGTGGCAAACCCTTCAACCAGGACCGGGCTGTTCCATCTAACATCATGGTGAAGTATTTAGCCATTGTCGCGTCGCTGACTTCCAATAACTCCATGGCCATCTCATAACTCTCGATCCGAGCTCCGGCCTGTAGGTCGGCCGTGTAATTCATCAGCTTTTGAGGTCCCTTGAAGTCCTTGGGCAGGCGCACGTTACGCAGAGCTGGTACCAGACAAGGAACACTGCCGGTTCTGGTGGCTACTTCCGCCTCAACAGAAGTTGTTGGATACTCTGGGAAATCTTGATGTGCCGTCTGTTGAGCCGCTAGCTGAGCCGCTCACTCATTCTCCTGATGTATTCGGTCTTGCACCAGATTATAGCCACCCGGTTTGTTACGGCGTTGGGCGTTGCTTGACAAAGCTTCAAACTCCATGTGCCTGCTGTAACTCGGGCTCCGGTTCTGATGAGGCGGCGCTAACCAAGGCGGGGGAGTTGAGTGAATCCTGTCCCAGGCTGTAAGAATGGGTCTCTTGCTGAGCTAAGGCCGTCTGGAGAAGTTCTCTGACCCTCCGGGTCTCCACTGTTGTCGGGTCATCGCCGTCCATGGGAAGAACTGCCAAACGCGCTGAAGCCGCGATTAAGTTCTCCATAGGGTTGGAAAAGTGACCCGGTGGTATCGGCACATAATGCGGCGGTGCCATGCTCACATGAGGTGGTGCCATCTCCCGAGGCTGAGCCAACCCTCCTGTTTCGGCTGTCATAAGCTGATTGGCCTCTGGCGGGTTACTTGGGCCGGCTCCGGGTGTAGGAAAAAGAACCCGAGGGTCGTAATTCACAGGTAAACGGGACTGGGTTTTCTGATGCCTCCTCCTCATCACCTCATTGGATGCATTTAAGCTCATCGTGAGCTGGTAAGCTTCCGACTGTAGCCGCTGCGCCCGGGCGTCTAGAGCCGCCCACTCTGTGGCTAATCTAGTGTCCTCAGCTACCAAGGCCTCCTTGTCCTGAGCTATTTCCTCACGCACCCATGCCACCTCCGTGTCATGCTCATCTTTATCTGCGGGAATGACCTTTGCGGTTAGCAGGGTCGTAAGCTTGTCCATGAGATCTATCAGCACCTGAGCCGGCGGGCGCATGGGGCCGCCTGCCCCGGCTGCTCCTAACCCGGACGTTACTGCTGCAGCAGCTGTAGAGTTTGAGCCGGGCTGAGTCCCAGCCATAAAGACTCCTACCCATCTTGGCAGCTCACAAGGGTCCGGAATACTGGTGCCATCGGAACAGCCCCCAAGCATGCCGTCTTGCACTTGGTACAACGAATCTATTGAGCCGGCGGACGAATCACCGTCTGAGAGGACGACCGTCTCACCACCATCTCCAGATCCTTCAGATAGTTCCTCTCCGTGGACGCAGCCCACGAAGGCACGCCTCATAACAGGTTGAATCCGGGTCTTCCTCGCACGCTGAGCCGTCTCGACGAGGTCGGTGTAGTTGTCCGGCTCAGGGCCCGGCTCATCGATCCGGCCAATGAAGACGTGGATTCCGCTGAAGGGGACCCGGTACCGTACTCAACTGAGCCGGCGTCGGGACCCCAGCCTTCATCGTTGATGTAGATCTTGCCGCGACGACTCTTGGTCATCCGGCCCACTACATATCCCTTGAGCCCTTTGAAGTTACCGTTCAAGAACTCAAATCCACCGTGCGCTGGCCCCATGGTGGGTGCCAACTGTCGTGGAATTGTCACGTCAGATGTCCTCGTGAAAGGACTTAGTTGTGGAGCCATCGCAACTAGGAAGCTTGAAGGGGTTAATCAGGACAAAGGACATGAGTGGTTTATACTAGTTCAGCCCCTTATGGTGAAGGTAAGGCCTACGTCTAGTTGGGTTGGTATTGATGTTTTCGATCACCAGGGAGCGAGATACGCTATGCCCGGCTCTCGATGAGTTGTTTCTCGCCCTAAGCCACCAGCGGGTCGTCCCCTTATATACACACATTGACGCCCTGTGGCTTACAGAGTCCCGGCCGGCTTATAAACAGTGTCTGGCTCGGTGACTAGTTGAATCTACCTTATGATACAAGTCAAGCCATTATAGCGGTTTACTACAACGGGCCTTAAGCCGCCTGTGGGCCTTAAGCCCTTTATTGAACCGCCATCTTCATGCTTGGTCTTGGGCTTCTCTCTGGTGAATCCTCTTTGCGTAACCCGGCCCCTCCTGGGCGGCTTACACAAATAGTTATATCCCCAACAGGAAGTATCGAGCAGATTGCGATTATCAAGAGAAAGCCGAGCATAAAAATTCTGAATAATCATTTCCCGAGAGAGCTCATGATTGGGGCATGAATATAACATTGATTTAAGCCTCCCCCAAGCTTGAGCGATGCTTTCTCCTTCGCGAGGCCAGAAATTATATATGTAATTACGATCACGATGAACAAGATGCATAGGATAGAACTTCTGGTGAAATTCCAACTTCAATCGCGTATAATTCCAAGATCCCGTATCATCACATAGCCTATACCATGTCAACGCATCTCCCTTCAAAGATAAAGGGAAGACCTTCCTTTTGACAACATCATCGGGAATACCTACAAGCTTAAATAATCCACAGACTTCATCCACAAAGATAAGGTGTAAATCGGGATGCATGTTCCATCTCCTGCAAATGGATTAGCTAGTAGTTTCTCTATCATACCCGAAGGAATCTCAAAGTGAATATTTTCATAAAGTTCAGTAGGTTGAGGAGCAACTCTTTGCTCTTCTGGTTGGGGTGAAGATACCCCAAACAAGCCCCTCAAAGGATTAGTTTCCATAGTAACAAGTAACAGAAAATTTCAGCACACTATATAAATGTTTCCTTACCAAGTTCCACTCACCAAAAGTGCTACGCTCCCCGGCAACGGCGCCAGAAAAGAGTCTTGATGACCCACAAGTGTATGGGATCTATCGTAGTCCTTTCGATAAGTAAGAGTGTCACACCCAATGAGGAGCAGAAGGAAATGATAAGCGGTTTTCAGTAAGGTTTTCTTTGCAAGCACTGAAATAGTAGGTGATAGATAGTTTTGTGATAAGATAAATAGTAACAGGCAACAAGTAAATAAAGTTAGTAAAGTGCAGCAAGGTGGGCCAATCCTTTATGTAGCAAGGATAAGCCTGGACAAATTCTAATAATAATAAAGGAGCTCCCGAGGACACATTGGGAATTATCGTCAAGCTAGTTTTCATCACGTTCATATGATTCGCGTTCGGTACTTTGATAATTTGATATGTGGGTGGACCGGTACTTGGGTACTGTCCTAACTTGGACAAGCATCCCACTTATGACTAACCCCTATTGCAAGCATCCGCAACTACAAAAAGGAGTATTAAGATAAACCTAACCACAGCATTAAGCGTATGGATCCATATCAGCCCCTAACGAAGCAACGCATAAACTAGGGTTTAAGCTTCTGTCACTCTAGCAACCCATCATCTACTTATTACTTCCCCATGCCTTCCTCTAGGCCCAAATAATGGTGAAGTGTCATGTAGTCGACGTTCACATAACACCACTAGAGGAAAAGACAACATACCTCTCATCAAAATATCGAACGAATACCAAATTCACATGACTACTAATAGCAAGACTTCACCCATGTCCTCAGGAACAAACGTAACTACTCACAAAGCATATTCATGTTCATAATCAGAGGGGTAATAATATGCATAAAGGATCTGAACATATGATCTTCCACCAAGTAAACCAATTAGCATCAACTACAAGGAGTAATCAATACTACTAGCAACCCACAGGTACCAATTTGTGGTTTTGATACAAGATTGGATACAAGAGATGAACTAGGGTTTTGAGAGGAGATGGTGCTGGTGAAGATGTTGATGGAGATTGACCTGTTGGAAATATGCCCTAGAGGCAATAATAAAATGGTTATTATTATATTTCTTTGTTCATGATAATTGTCTATTGTTCATACTATAATTGTATTATCCGGAAATCGTAATACATGTGTGAATACATAGACCACAACAAGTCCCTAGTGAGCCTCTAGTTCAATAGCTCGTTGATCAACAAATAGTCATGGTTTCCTGACTATGGACATTGGATGTCATTGATAACGGGATCACATCATTAGGAGAATGATGTGATGGACAAGACCCAATCCTAAGCATAGCACAAAGATCGTGTAGTTCGTTTCGCTAGAGCTTTTCCAAATGTCAAGTATCATTTCCTTAGACCATGAGATTGTGCAACTCCTGGATACCGTAGGAGTGCTTTGGGTGTGCCAAACGTCACAACGTAACTGGGTGACTATAAAGGTGCACTACGGGTATCTCCGAAAGTGTCTGTTGGGTTGGCACGAATCGAGACTGGGATTTGTCACTCCGTATGACGGAGAGGTATCTCTGGGCCCACTCGGTAATGCATCATCATAATGAGCTCAATGTGACCAAGTGTCTGGTCACGGGATCATGCATTACGGTACGAGTAAAGTGACTTGCCGATAACGAGATTGAACGAGGTATTGGGATATCGGCGATCGAGTCTCGGGCAAGTAACGTACCAATTGACAAAGGGAATTGTATAGGGGATTGATTGAATCCTCGACATCATGGTTCATCCGATGAGATCATCGAGGAGCATGTGGGAGCCAACATGGGTATCTAGATCCCGATGTTGGTTATTGACTGGAGAGGCGTCTCGGTCATGTCTGCATGTCTCCCAAACCCGTAGGGTCTACACACTTAAGGTTCTGTGACGCTAGGGTTGTAGAGATATAAGTATGCAGTATCCTGAAAGTTGTTCGGAGTCCTAGATGAGATCCCGGACGTCACGAGGAGTTCCGGAATGGTCCTGAGGTGAAGAATTATATATAGGAAGTGCAGTTTCGGCCATCGGGAAAGTTTCGGGGGTCACCGGTATTGTACCGGGACCACCGGAAGTGTCCTAAGGGTCCACCGGGTGGGGCCACCTATCCCGGAGGGCCCCATGGGCTGAAGTGGGAGGGGAACCAGCCCCTGGTGGGCTGGTGCGCCCCCCCCCCTTGGGCCCCCTCTGCGCCTAGGGTTGGAAACCCTAGGGGTGGGGGGCGCCTCCACTTGCCTTGGGGGGCAAGCCACCCCCTTGGCCGCCGCCCCCCTTTGGAGATTGCATCTCCTAGGGCTGGCGCCCCCCCAGGGGGCCTATATACGGAGGGGGGAGGGAGGGCAGCCGCACCCCAAGTCTCTGGCGCCTCCCTTTCCCCTACAACACCTCTCCCTCTCGCAGAAGCTTGGCGAAGCCCTGCCGTGATCGCTGCTGCATCCACCACCACGCCGTCGTGCTGCTGGATATTCATCAACCTCTCCTTCCCCCTTGCTGGATCAAGAAGGAGGAGACGTTTTCCCAACCGTACGTGTGTTGAACGTGGAGGTGCCATCCGTTCGGCGCTAGGATCTCCGATGATTTGGATCACGACGAGTACGACTCCCTCAACCCCGTTCTCTTGAACGCTTCCGCACGCGATCTACAAGGGTATGTAGATGCACTCCTCTCTCTCATTGCTAGATGACTCCATAGATTGATCTTGGTGAAGCGTAGAAAATTTTTATTTTCTGCAACGTTCCCCAACAGTGGCATCATGAGCTAGGTCTATGCGTAGTTACTATGCACGAGTAGAACACAAACTTGTTGTGGGCGTAGATGTTGTCAATTTTCTTGCCACTACTAGTCTTATCTTGCTTCGGCGTCATCGTGGGATGAAGCGGCCCGGACCGACCATACACGTACGCTTACGTGAGACAGGTTCCACCGACTGACATGCACTAGTTGCATAAGGTGGCTAGCGGGTGTCTGTCTCTCCCACTTTAGTTGGAGCGGATTCAATGAAAAGGGTCCTTATGAAGGGTAAATAGAAATTGGCATATCACGTTGTGGTTTTATGTAGGTAAGAAACGTTCTTGCTAGAAACCATAGAAGCCACGTAAAAATTTGCAACAACAATTAGAGGACGTCTAACTTGTTTTTGCAGCAATTGCTTTGTGATGTGCTATGGACAAAGGATGTGATGAATGATATATGTGATGTATGAGATTATCATGTTCTTGTAATAGGAATCACGACTTGCATGTCGATGAGTATGACAACCGGCAGGAGCCATAGGAGTTGTCTTTATTTTTTACATGACCTGCGTGTCATTGAAGAACGCCATGTAAATTACTTTACTTTATTGCTAAATGCGTTAGCCATAGAAGTAGAAGTAGTCATTGGCGTGACAACTTCATGAAGACACGATGATGGAGATCATGATGATGGAGATCATGGTGTCATGCCGGTGACGAAGATGATCATGGCGCCCCGAAGATGGAGATCAAAGGAGCAATATGATATTGGCCATATCATGTCACTATTTGATTGCATGTGATGTTTATCATGTTTTACATCTTATTTGCTTAGAACGACGGTAGCTTAGATAAGACGATCCCTCGAAATAATTTCAAGAAAAGTGTTCCCTCTAACTATGCACCGTTGCGAAGGTTCGTTGTTTTGAAGCACCACGTGATGATTGGGTGTGATAGATCCTAACGTTCGAATACAACGGGTGTAAGCCAGATTTACACACGCAATACACTTAGGTTGACTTGACGAGCCTAGCATGTACAGACATGGCCTCGGAACATGGAAGACTGAAAGGTCGAGCATGAGTCGTATAGAAGATACGATCAACATGAAGATGTTCACCGATGATGACTAGTCCGTCTCACGTGATGATCGGACACGGCCTAGTTGACTCGGATCATGTTTCACTTAGATGACTAGAGGGATGTCTGTCTAAGTGGGAGTTCATTGAATAATTTGATTAGATGAACTTAATTATCATGAGCTTAGTCTAAAAACCTTTGCAAAATGTCTTGTAGTTCAAATGGCCAACGCTCATGTCCACCTCAACTTCAACGCGTTCCTAGAGAAAACCAAGCTGAAAGATGATGGCAGCAACTATACGGACTGGTTCCAGAACCTGAGGATCATCCTCATAGCTGCAAAGAAAGATTATGTCCTAGAAGCACCGCTAGGTGAAGCACCCATTCCAGAGAACCAAGACGTTATGAACGCTTGGCAGTCTCGCGCTGATGATTACTCCCTCGTTCAGTGTGGCATGCTTTACAGCTTAGAACCGGGGCTCCAAAAGCGTTTTGAGCAACACGGAGCAAATGAGATGTTCGAAGAGCTGAAAATGGTTTTCCAAGCTCATGCCCGGGTCGAGAGATATGAAGTCTCCGACAAGTTCTTCAGCTGTAAGATGGAGGAAAATAGTTCTGTCAGTGAGCACATACTCAAGATGTCTGGGTTGCA
Organism: Triticum dicoccoides; assembly: GCF_002162155.2. Taxonomy (NCBI): domain Eukaryota; kingdom Viridiplantae; phylum Streptophyta; class Magnoliopsida; order Poales; family Poaceae; genus Triticum; species Triticum dicoccoides. Next base: position 389,049,523 of record NC_041393.1, on the reverse strand, counting down.
CAACCGCTTGACTCAGCTGGGAGTTAATCTCCCGGATGACGCGGTTATTGACAGAATCCTTCAGTCGCTCCCACCGAGCTACAAGAGCTTTGTGATGAACTTCAATATGCAGGGGATGGAAAAGACCATTCCTGAGGTATATTCAATGCTGAAATCAACAGAGGTAGAGATCAAAAAGGAACATCAAGTGTTGATGGTAAATAAAACCACTAAGTTCAAGAAAGGCAAGGGTAAGAAGAACTTCAAGAAGGACGGCAAGGGAGTTGTCGCGCCTGGTAAGCCAGTTGCCGGGAAGAAGTCAAACAATGGACCCAAGCCTGAGACTGAGTGTTTTTATTGCAAGGGAAGTGGTCACTGGAAGCGGAACTGCCCCAAGTACTTAGCAGACAAGAAGGCCGGCAAAACCAAAGGTATATGTGATATACATGTAATTGATGTGTACCTTACCAGTGCTCGTAGTATCTCCTGGGTATTTGATACCAGTGGGATTGCTCATATTTGTAACTCAAAGCAGGAGCTGTGGAATAAGCGGAGACTGGCGAAGGACAAGGTGACGATGCGTGTCGGGAATGGTTCCAAGGTCGATGTGATCACCGTCGGCACGCTACCTCTACATTTACCTACGGGATTAGTTTTAACCTCAATAATTGTTATTTAGTGCCAACTTTGAGCATGAACATTGTATCAGGATCTCATTTAATTCGAGATGGCTACTCATTTAAATCCGAGAATAATGGTTGTTCTATTTATATGAGAGATATGTTTTATGGTCATGCCCCGCTGGTGAATGGTTTATTCTTAATGAATCTCGAGCGTAATGTTACACATATTCATAGTGTGAATACCAAAAGATGTAAAGTTGATAACGATAGTCCCACATACTTGTGGCACTGCCGCCTTGGTCACATTGGTGTCAAGCGCATGAAGAAGCTCCATGCTGTTGGACTTTTAGAGTCTCTAGATTATGAATCGTTTCACACATGCGAACCATGCCTCATGGGCAAAATGACCAAGACTCCGTTCTCCGGAACAATGGAGCGAGCAACCAACTTATTGGAAATCATACATACTGATGTGTGCGGTCCAATGAGCATTGAGGCTCGCGGAGGATATCGTTATGTTCTCACTCTCACTGATGACTTGAGTAGATATGGGTATGTCTACTTGATGAAACACAAGTCTAAGACCTTTGAAAAGTTCAAGGAATTTCAGAATGAGGTAGAGAATCAACGTGACCGAAAGATAAAGTTCTTACGATCAGATCGTGGGGGAGAATATTTAAGTCACGAATTTGGTATGCACTTAAGGAAATGCGGAATCATTTCACAACTCACGCCGCCTGAAACACCTCAGCGTAACGGTGTGTCTGAACATCGTAATCGCACTCTATTGGATATGGTGCGATCTAGGATGTCACTTACCGATTTACCTCTATCATTTTGGGGATACGCTCTAGAGACAGCTAGATTCACTTTAAATAGGACACCGTCTAAATTCGTGGAGACGATACCGTATGAAATATGGTTTGGGAAGAAACCTAAGCTGTCATTTCTAAAAGTTTGGGGATGCGATGCTTATGTCAAGAAACTTCAACCTGAAAAGCTCGAACCCAAGTCGGAAAAATGTGTCTTCATAGGATACCCTAAGGAAACCATTGGCTATACCTTCTACTTAAGATCTGAGGGCAAGATCTTTGTTGCCAAGAACGGGTCCTTTCTGGAGAAAGAGTTTCTCTCGAGAGAAGTGGGAGGAAAGTCGAACTTGATGAAGTACTACCTCTTGAACCGATAAGTAGCGCAGCTCAGGAAGATGTTCCTGTGGTGCCTGCACCAACAAGAGAGGAAACTAATGATGATGATCAAGGTACTTCGGATCAAGTTACTATTGAACTTTAGAGGTCCACGAGGACACGTTCCACACCAGAGTGGTATGGCAACCCTGTCCTGGAAATCATGTTATTAGACAACGGTGAACCTTCGAACTATGAAGAAGCAATGGCGGGCCCAGATTCCAACAAATGGCTTGAAGCCATGCAATCTGAGATAGGATCCATGTATGAAAACAAAGTATGGACTTTGACAGACTTGCCCGATGATCGGCGAGCGATAGAAAACAAATGGATCTTTAAGAAGAAGACGGACGCGGATGGTAATGTTACCATCTATAAAGCTCGACTTGTCCCTAAGGGTTATCGACAAGTTCAAGGGATTGACTACGATGAGACATTCTCTCCCGTAGCGAAGCTGAAGTCCGTCCAAATCATGTTAGCAATTGCCGCATACTATGACTATGAGATATGGCAAATGGACGTCAAAACGGCATTCCTTAATGGTTATCTTAAGGAAGAACTGTATATGATGCAGCCGGAAGGTTTTGTCGACCCTAAGAATGCTAACAAGGTATGCAAGGTCCAGCGCTCCATCTATGGGCTGGTGCAAGCATCTCGGAGTTGGAACATTTGCTTTAATGAAATGATCAAAGCGTTTGGGTTTATGCAGACTTATGGAGAAGCCTGCATTTACAAGAAAGTGAGTGGGAGCTCTGTAGCATTTCTCATATTATATGTGGATGACATACTTTTGATGGGAAATGATATAGAACTTTTGGACAACATTAAGGCCTACTTGAATAAGTGTTTTTCAATGAAGGACCTTGGAGAAGCTGCTTACATATTAGGCATCAAGATCTATAGAGAGAGATCAAGATGCCTCATAGGTCTTTCACAAAGCACATACCTTGATAAGATATTGAAGAAGTTCAATATGGATCAGTCCAAGAAGGGGTTCTTGCCTGTGTTGCAAGGTGTGAAATTGAGCTCGGCTCAATGCCCGACCACGGCAGAAGATAGAGAAAAGATGAGTGTCGTCCCCTATGCCTCAGCCATAGGGTCTATCATGTATGCCATGACCTGTACTAGACCTGATATAAACCTTGTCGTAAGTTTGGTAGGAAGGTACCAAACTAATCTCGGCATGGAACACTCAACAACGGTCAAGAACATCCTTAAGTACCTGAAAAGGACTAAGGATATGTTTCTCGTATATGGAGGTGATGAAGAGCTCGTCGTAAAGGGTTACGTCGACGCTAGCTTCGACACAGATCTGGATGACTCTAAGTCACAAACCGGATACATGTATATTTTGAATGGTGGGGCAGTAAGCTGGTGCAGTTGCAAGCAGAGCATCGTGGCGGGATCTACATGTGAAGCGGAGTACATGGCAGCCTCGGAGGCAGTGCATGAACTAATCTAGGTGAAGGAGTTCATCACCGACCTAGGAGTCATACCCAATGCGTCGGGGACGATCACACTCTTCTGTGACAACACTGGAGCTATTGCACTTGCCAAGGAGCCCGGGTTTCACAAGAAGACCAGGCACATCAAGCATCGCTTCAACTCCATTCGTGAAAATGTTCAAGATGGAGATATAGATATTTGTAAAGTACATACGGACCTGAATGTAGCAGATCCGTTGACTAAACCTCTCCCTAGAGCAAAACATGATCAACACCAGAACGCAATGGGTGTTCGATACATCACAATGTAACTAGATTATTGACTCTAGTGCAAGTGGGAGACTGTTGGAAATATGCCCTAGAGGCAATAATAAAATGGTTATTATTATATTTCTTTGTTCATGATAATTGTCTATTGTTCATGCTATAATTGTATTATCCGGAAATCGTAATACATGTGTGAATACATAGACCACAACAAGTCCCTAGTGAGCCTCTAGTTGACTAGCTCGTTGATCAACAGATAGTCATGGTTTCCTGACTATGGACATTGGATGTCATTGATAACGGGATCACATCATTAGGAGAATGATGTGATGGACAAGACCCAATCCTAAGCATAGCACAAAGATCGTGTAGTTCGTTTCGCTAGAGCTTTTACAAATGTCAAGTATCATTTCCTTAGACCATGAGATTGTGCAACTCCCGGATATCGTAGGAGTGCTTTGGTTGTGCCAAACGTCACAACATAACTGGGTGACTATAAAGGTGCTCTACGGGTATCTCCGAAAGTGTTTGTTGGGTTGGCACGAATCGAGACTGGGATTTGTCACTCCGTATGACGGAGAGGTATCTCTGGGCCCACTCGATAATGCATCATCATAATGAGCTCAATGTGACCAAGTGTCTGGTCACGGGATCATGCATTACGGTACGAGTAAAGTGACATGCCGGTAACGATATTGAACGAGGTATTGGGATACCGACGATCGAGTCTCGGGCAAGTAAGGTACCGATTGACAAAGGGAATTGTATACGGGATTGATTGAATCCTTGACATCGTGGTTCATCTGATGAGATCATCGAGGAGCATGTGGGAGCCAACATGGGTATCCAGATCCCGCTATTGGTTATTGACTGGAGAGGCGTCTCGATCATGTCTGCATGTCTCCCGAACCCGTAGGGTCTACACACTTAAGGTTCAGTGACGCTAGGGTTGTAGAAATATAAGTATGCAGTAACCCGAAAGTTGTTCGAAGTCCCGGATGAGATCCCGGACGTCATGAGGAGTTTCGGAATGGTCCGGAGGTGAAGAATTATATATAGGAAGTGCAGTTTCGGCCATCAGGAAAGTTTCGGGGGTCACGGGTATTGTACCGGGACCACCAGAAGGGTCCCGGGGGTCCATCAGGTGGGGCCACCTATCCCGGAGGGCCCCATGGGCTGAAGTGGGAGGGGAACCAGCCCCTGGTGGGCTGGTGCGCCCCCCCCCCTTGGGGCCCCCCTACGCCTAGGGTTGGAAACCCTAGGGGTGGGGGGCGCCTCCACTTGCCTTGGGGGCAAGCCACCCCCTTGGCCGCCGCCCCCCTTTGGAGATTGCATCTCCTAGGGCCGGCGTCCCCCCAGGGGGCCTATATAAGGAGGGGGAGGGAGAGCAACCGCACCCCAAGTCTCTGGCGCCTCCCTCTCCCCTACAACACTTCTCCCTCTCGCGGAAGCTTGGCGAAGCCCTGCCGTGATCGCTGCTGCATCCACCACCACGCCGTCCTGCTGCTGGATCTTCATCAACCTCTCCTTCCCCCTTGCTGGATCAAGAAGGAGGAGACGTCTTCCCAACCGTACGTGTGTTGAATGCGGAGGTGCCATCCGTTCGGCGCTAGGATCTCCGGTGATTTGGATCACGACGAGTACGACTCCCTCAACCCCGTTCTCTTGAACGCTTCCGCACGCGATCTACAAGGGTATGTAGATACACTCCTCTCTCTCGTTGCTAGATGACTCCATAGATTGATCTTGGTGAAGCATAGAAAATTTTGATTTTCTGCAACGTTCCCCAACATGACCCTCTCCCGATGAGAGGATCGTTGGTGATGACGTTGGTGATGATTTCCCCCTCCCGGAGGGAAGTGTCCCCGACAGAACAGCTCCGCCACAGCCCTAGATTGGTTCCACCAAGGTTCCGCCTCGTGGCGGTGGAGTTTCGTCCCGTAAGCTTGCCCACGATTTTTTCCAGGGTAAAAGTGATGATATAGCAGAAGATGGACGCCGGAGGCCCACCAGGGGGCCCAGGAGATAGGGGCGCGCCCTATAGGGGGGGCGCGCCCTATAGGGGGGGTGCCCCTGTCTCCTGGACAGGGTGTGGGCCCCCTGGCCTATTTCTTTCACTCATAATTTCTTATTAAATCCAAAAAGTTGTTTCGTGGAGTTTCAGGAATTTTGGAGCTGTGCAGAATAGGTTTCCAACGTTTGCTCCTTTTCTAGTCAGAATTCCAGCTGCCGGCATTCCCCCTTGATGACCCACAAGTATAGGGGATCTATCGTAGTCCTTTTGATAAGTAAGAGTGTCGAACCCAACGAGGAGCAGAAGGAAATGATAAGCAAGGTATTCTCTGCAAGTACTGAAATAAGTGGTAACAGATAGTTTTGTGATAAGATAAATTGTAACGAGCAACAAGTAACAAAAGTAAATAAAGTGCAGCAAGGTGGCCCAATCCTTTTTGTAGCAAAGGACAAGCCTGGACAAACTCTTATAATAGGAAAAGCGCTCCTGAGGACACATGGGAATATCGTCAAGCTAGTTTTCATCACGCTCATATGATTCGCGTTCGGAACTTTGATAATTTGATATGTGGATGAATCAGTGCTTGGGTGCTGTTCTTACTTGAACACGCATCCCACTTATGATTAACCTCTATTGCAAGCATCCGCAACTACAACAAAAGTATTAAGGTAAACCTAACCATAGCATGAAACATATGGATCCAAATCAGCCCCTTATGAAGCAACGCATAAACTAGGGTTTAAGCTTCTGTCACTCTAGCAACCCATCGTCTACTTATTACTTCCCAATATCTTCCTCTAGGCCCAAATAATGGTGAAGTTCTATGTAGTCGACATTCACATAACACCACTAGAGGTTGGACAACATACATCTTATCAAAATATCAAACGAATACCAAATCCACATAACTACTAACAGCAAGACTTTTCCCTTGTCCTCAGGAACAAACGTAATTACTCACAAAGCATATTCATGTTCATAATCATAGAGGTAATAATATGCATAAAGGATCTGAACATATGATCTTCCACAAAATAAACCAACTCGCATCAACTACAAGGAGTAATTAACACTACTAGCAACCTACTAGCACCAATCCCGGACTTGGAGACAAGAATTGGATACAAGAGATGAACTAGGATTTGGAGATGAGATGGTGCTGGTGAAGACGTTCATCGAGATTGCCCTCTCCCGATGAGAGGAGCATTGGTGATGATGATGGTGATGATTTCCCCCTCCCGGAGGGAAGTGTCCCCGGCAGAACAGCTCTGTTGGAGCCCTAGATTGGTTCCGCCAAGGTTCCGCCTCGTGGCGGTGGAGTCTCGTCCCGAAAGGTTGCCTTCTATTTTTTTCTCATCGAAAGACTTCATATAGGAGAAGATGGACGTCGGAGAGCCACCAGGGGGCCCACGAGGTAGGGGGCGCCCCCACCCTCGTGAGCAGGGTGTGGGCCCCCTGGCCTTCATCTTTGGCGACGATTTTTCTTTATTTATTTAAGATATTCCGTGGAGTTTCAGGACTTTTGGAGTTGTGCAGAATAGGCCTCCAATATTTGCTCCTTTTCCCCAGCTACCGGCATTCTCCCTCTTCATGTAAACCTTGTAAAATAAGAGAGAATAGCCATAAGTATTGTGACATAACGTGGAATAACAGCCCATAATGCAATAAATATTGATATAAAAGCATGATGCAAAATGGACGTATCAACTCCCCCAAGCTTAGACCTCGCTTGTCCTCAAGCGAAAAGCCGATAACAATAAATATGTCCTCATGTTTAGAGGTAGAGGCGTCGATAAAAATAAAATACGGACATGAAGGCATCATGATTATTTCTAAAACAGCAACATAAATAGGTTTTGTCATATGATTACTCATATTCAAGTGATGATCTTTTCACAAAGCCAAAGTATGAATGGGAAACCTTATTGAGCACCAACAAATTATAACCTCAGTCATTGAAGCAATTGCAATTTATCATAACATCGGAAAGAGTCTATGTCAGAGCTTAAAAGCAAGTCCACATACTCAACTATCACTTAGTCCTTCATAATTGCTAACACTCACGCAATACTTGTGGTTACGGAGTTTTAATCGGACACAGAGAAAGATAGGGGCTTATAGTTTTGCCCCACAACCTTTTACCTCAAGGGTAATGTCAACAATAATAATTCATGCTCCCCCACATCCAATTAGGTATATATATCATGTTCTTTCCAACATGCTGAGCTTGCCAAAGGATAAAATGAGAAAGGAAAGGTGAAGATCACCGTGACTCTTGCATAAGGTAGAGGATAATAATAAAAGATAGGCCCATCGCAGAGGGAAGAAGAGGTTGTCATGCGCGTTTAGGGTTGATGCACAAAATCTTAATGCAAAAGAACGTCACTTTATATTTCCCCTTGTATGTAGACCTTTATTATGCAGTCCGTCGCTTTTATTGCGTCCACAACAAGTTCGTACAAAGTTTATTTTCTCCGCACTAATAAGTCATGCATATTTAGAGAGCATTTTTTATTGCTTGCACCGATGACAACTTACTTGAAGGATCTTACTCAATCCATAGGTAGATATGGTGGACTCTCATGGCAAAACTGGTTTAAGGGTATTTGGAAGCACAAGTAGTATTTCTAATTGGTGCTAGCAATTTGGCTGCATGAGGGGGGAAAGGCAAGCTCAACACGGTAGAGGATCCATGACAACATACTTTATCTCAGATGCAAGAAAACATAACTCATTATGTTGTCTTCCTTGTCCAACATCAACTCTTTAGCATGTCATATTTTAATGAGTGCTCCCAATCATAAAAGATGTCAATGATAATATATCTATATGTGAAACCCCTCTTTCCTTATTACTTCCTATTAATTGCAACGATGACCAAAGCTATATTTGCCAACTCCCAACAACTTTTAATCATCATACTCTTTCTATGTGAAGTCATTACTTTCAATAAGATCAATATGAACTCTTTGATTATTTTTATTCTTTTTCTTCTAATCACCCAAGATCATGGCAAAATAATCAAGCCCTTGAATCAACACTAATCTTTATTATATAGCTCACGGACTCGATTACAAAGAAGGATCATAAAGCAAAACTCAAAACTAGATCATGCCATGACTTTATTCTACTGAATCAAGATACTGCTAAAAGGATCGAACTAAGAAAAACAGTAAAGATAGGAGTTTTGATGGTGATACGATACCAGGGCACCTCCCCCAAGCTTGGCAGTTGCCAAGGGGAGTGCCCATACCCATGTGATTATGTCTCCTTCTTTGTTGTTGGCGGTGGAGGTGTTGTTGATGATGCAAGCTTGTCGTCCACCTTCCATGGCATAGGCTCACCATCATAGAAGGATGATCGAGTCTCCGGAATCCTCAAATCTGCAGCCATACTCATCCTTTTGAATCTATATTCATACTCACAGTTTTGGTTTTGCAGATCATAGATTTGGGCTTGGAGGTGCTCGATCTTCTCATGTAGCTTGAAGATGGCCTCCTCGGTCTTCCTGGCATCCGTCTCGTAGTTGTTAGTGAACTCCACGAGCATCTTGTGGTTAGCGTTGATTCCACGCTCCACCATCCCCTGGCACTTGAAAACTTGTTGCTCCATTGCTTCGAGCCTCGACTCCACGCTTCCGGTTCCCTTTGGTCCCTCAACATCGCGGATGTGCAGCAACCCATCACGCATCTCAATGGTTTGAAGGTGTCGCAGCACCTCCGCGAGGTAAGGGTTGATCACCTTCTCGAAGAACTTGTCCTTGGAATCACTTGGGGTCGTCATGGTCATCTAGACCTGTCAGAAAAAACAGCTCGAAACAAGAACAGGGAAGATTTGCGTGATACAAGAGTCAAAACCTTCGGGAGTATATATAATGAATTTTTACCGACCAAAATACGTATCGTGCAAGGAAACGGAGTCCGGAGGGCACACGAGGTGCTCACGAGGTAGGGGGCGCGCCCTCCACCCTCGTGGAGGCCTTGTGTCCTCCCCGGACTGCTACTTATTTTTCTATTTTTCTAAATATTCCAAAACAGAGAAATATTGCCTTAAAAATTGTTTTGGAGTCGGTTTACTTACCGTACAACATACCTATTCCTTTTTGGAGTCTGGAACGTTCTGGAAAGTGTCCTTTATGTATTCCTCCGGGGTTACGGTTTCAATAATATTAGTTTCAACATTTATAGGATTACCTGAGATATAGTGTTTGATCCTTTGACCGTTTACCACCTTCGGATTTCTGCATGCGAAGTTGTTGATTTTTATGGCACCGGAACAATAGACCTCCTCGATAACATAGGGACCTTCCCATTTAGAGAGAAGTTTTCCTGCAAATAATCTTAAACGAGAGTTGTATAATAATACATAATCACCTACATTAAACTCACGCTTTTGTATTCTTTTGTAATTTCATCTTTTAACTTTTTCTTTAAACAACTTGGCATTTTCATAAGCTTGGGTTCTCCATTCATCAAGTGAGCTAATATCAAATAACCTCTTCTCACCGGCAAGTTTGAAATCATAGTTGAGCTCTTTAATAGCCCAGTATGCCTTGTGTTCTAGTTCGAGAGGTAAGTGACATGCTTTTCCATAAACCATCTTATACGGAGACATACCCATAGGATTCTTATATGCAGTTCTATAGGCCCATAATGCATCATCAAGTTTCTTGGACCAATTCTTTCTAGACCTATTGACAGTCTTTTGCAAGATTAATTTGAGCTCTCTATTGCTCAATTCTACCTGACCACTAGACTGCGGGTGATATGGGGATGCAATTCTATGATTAACATCATATTTAGCAAGCATCTTACGGAAAGCACCATGAATAAAGTGTGAACCACCATCAGTCATTAAATATCTAGGGACTCCAAACCTTGGAAAAATAACTTCCTTAAGCATTTTAATAGAAGTGTTATGATCAGCACTACTAGTTGGAATAGCTTCCACCCACTTAGTAACGTAATCAACAGCAACTAAAATATGTGTATATCCATTAGAGGCAGGAAAAGGTCCCATATAATCAAAGCCCCAAACATCAAATGATTCAATAACAAGTGAATAATTCATAGGCATTTCTTGACGTCTACTAATATTACCAATTCCTTGACATTCATCGCAAGACAAAACAAACTTACGGGCATCCTTGAAGAGAGTAGGCCAATAAAAACCGGATTGCAATACCTTATGTTCAGTTCTATCTCCAGCGTGGTGTCCTCCATAAGCCTCGGAGTGACACTTGCGTAGGATCTGTTCCCGTTCATGCTCAAGTACACAACGTCTAATAACACCATCTACTCCTTCTTTATAAAGATGTGGGTCATCCCAAAAGTAATGTCGCAAGTCATAGAAAAACTTTTTCTTTTGTTGGTATGTGAAGCTAGGTGGTATAAATTTAGCAACAATATAATTAGCATAATCAGCATACCATGGAGTGCTATGAGAAGTGCTTATGACATTTAGTTATTCACCAGGAAAGCTATCATCAACAGGTAGTGGGTCATCAAGAACATTCTCTAACCTAGATAAGTTTTCTGCAACGGGGTTCTCAGCTCCTTTTCTATCAACAATATGCAAATCAAATTCTTGTAACAAGAGAACCCATCTAATAAGTCTAGGTTTTGCATCTTTTTTTTCCATAAGATATTTAATAGCAGCATGATCTGTGTGAATAGTTACTTTAGAATCAACAATGTAGGGTCTGAATTTATCACAAGCAAATACAACTGCTAAAAGTTCCTTTTCGATAGTAGCATAATTTCTTTGAGCATTGTCTAGAGTCTTACTAGCATAATGGATAACATTTAATTTCTTATCGACTCTTTGCCCTAGAATAGCACCTACAGCATAATCACTAGCATCACACATAATTTCAAAGGGTAAATTCCAATCAGGTGGCTGAACAACAGGTGCAGAGCCTAATGCTTTCTTAAGTATTTCAAATGCTTCTACGCAATCATCATCAAAGACAAATGGTACATCTTTTTGTAATAAATTAGTCAGAGGCCGAGAGATTTTTGAGAAGTCCTTAATGAACCTCCTATAGAATCCGGCGTGACTAAGGAAACTTCTTATACCTTTGATGTCCTTGGGACATGGCATCTTTTCAATAGCATCAACCTTGGCTTTATCAACTTCAATACCTCTTTCAGAAACTTTGTGCCCCAAGACAATACCTTCATTAACCATAAAGTGGCACTTTTCCCAATTCAAGACAAGATTAGTTTCTTCACATCTCTGCAAGACTCGAGAAAGATTGCTCAAGCAATCATCAAAAGAGGAACCATAGACGGAAAAGTCGTCCATGAAAACCTCACAAATCTTTTCGCAGAAGTCAGAGAATATAGCCATCATGCATCTTTGAAAGGTAGCAGGTGCATTACATAAACCAAAAGGCATACGTCTATAAGCAAAAGTACCAAAAGGGCATGTAAAAGTAGTCTTTGATTGATCTTTAGCCGACACAGGTATTTGAGAGAAACCAGAATAACTATCTAGAAAGCAATAATGTGTGTGTTTGCATAATCTTTCTACAATTTGATCAATATAAGGTAAGGGGTAATGATCTTTCTTAGTAGCTTTATTTAATTTGCGGAAATCAATTACCATCCTATAACCTGTGATAATTCTTTGCGAAATCAATTCATCTTTATCATTAGGGACAACAGTAATACCTCCCTTCTTAGGGACACAATGGACAGGACTTACCCACTGACTATCAGCAACGGGATAAATTATACCTGCCTCCAGAAGCTTGAGTATTTCCTTTCTTACCACTTCTTTCATTTTAGGATTCAAACGTCGTTGAGGATCATAAACTAGTTTAGCATCCACTTCCAAATTTATTTTATGTTGACATAGAGTGGGACTGATGCCCTTAAGATCATCCAGAGTATATCCAATAGCGGCACGGTTCTTTTTCAGAGTTTTCAATAATCTTTCTTCTTCATGCTCTGAAAGGTTAGCACTAATAATGACAGGATATATTTTCTTTTCATCAAGATAAGCATATTTAAGATTATCGGGCAACGGTTTAAGCTCACACACGGGATCACCCTTGGGTGGAGGAGGATCCCCTAGGATTTCAACAGGCAAATTGTGTTGCAGAATAGGTTCCTGTTTAATGAATACTTCATCTATTTCCCTTCTTTCATTCATGAACATATCATTTTCATGGTCTAGCAAATAGTGTTCTAAAGGATCACTAGGAGGTACGGCAATAGAAGCAAGACCAATAATTTCATCCTTACTATGCAATTATTCCTCACAATGTTGTTTACTAAATTTAGAGAAATTAAACTCATGAACCATATCATCCAAGCCAATAGTAACAACATTCTTTTTGCAGTCTATCTTAGCATTAACAGTATTCAAGAAGGGTCTACGAAATATAATGGGACAAAAGCTATCTTGTGGAGAACCAAGAACAAGAAAATCAGCGGGATATTTGGTTTTTCCACACAAGACTTCAACATCTCTAACAATTCCTATTGCAGATATAGTATCTCTATTGGCAAGTTTAATTGTAACATCAATATCTTCTAACTCAGCAGGTGCAATTTCATGCATAATTTCTTTGTATAAGTCAATGGGTATAACACTAGCACTAGCACCCATATCACATAAGCCATGATAACAATGATCTCCTATCTTAACAGAAATAACAGGCATGCCTACCACAGGTCTATGTTTATCTCTATCACAGGGTTTAGCAATTCTAGCAGTTTCACCAGAGAATTGAATAACATGCCCATCAATATTATCAGACAAGAGATCTTTAACAATAGCAATATTAGGTTCTACTTTGACTTGCTCAGGAGGTACATAAGTTCTAATATTGCTTTTACGAACAACAGTTGAAGCTTTAGCATGATCCTTCATTCTAATAGGGAAAGGTGGTTTCTCAACATAAGCAGTGGGAACAATAGGATCATTGTAGGTGACAGTCTTTTCTTCAACTTTAATAGGTGCAACTACTTTTACTTCTATGGGAGGATGATATTTAAACCACTTCTCCTTGGGGAGATCAACATAAGTAGCAAAAGATTCACAGAAAGAAGCTACTATCTCAGAGTCAAGTCCATATTTAGTGCTAAACTTACGGAAAATATCGGTGTCCATAAAAGATTTAACACAATCAAACTTAGGTGTCATACCTGACTCCTTACCTTCGCCGAGGTCCCAATCTTCAGAGTTGCGTTTAATTCTATCCAATAAATTCCATCTAAATTCAATAGGCTTCATCATAAAAGAGCCAGCACAAGAAGTATCGAGCATGGTGCGATTGTTATCAGAAAGCCGAGCATAAAAACTTTGCATAATTACTTCTCTGCGGGCTCATGATTGGGGCATGAATATAACATTGATTTAAGCCTCCCCAAGCTTGAGAAATGCTTTCTCCTTCGCGAGGCCAAAAATTATATATATAATTGCGATCACGATGAACAAGATGCATAGGGTAATATTTTTGATGAAATTCCAATTTCAATGTTTTATAGTTCCATGATCTCATATCATCACATAGCCTATACCATGTCAATGCGTCTCCCTTCAAAGATAAAGGGAAGGCCTTCTTCTTAACAACATCATCGGGTATACCTGCAAGCTTAAATAGTCCACAAACATCATCCACATAGCGTAGATGTTCATCAGGATGCTTTGTTCCATCTCCTGTAAAAGTGTTAGCTAGCAGTTTTTCCATCAAACCCGAAGGAATTTCAAAAGGAGTTTCATTTTCAATAGGTTCAGTAGGTTGAGTAGGTTGAGGAGCAACTCTTTGCTCAACTAGACGGGGTGAAGATACCCCGAACAAGCCCCTCAGACAATTACTTTCCATAGCAACAAGTGACAGAAAATTTTAGCACACTAAATAAATTTTTCCTTACCAAATTCCACCTACCAAAGGCGCTTCACTCCCCGGCAACGGCGCCAGAAAAGAGTCTTGATGACCCACAAGTATAGAGGATCTATCGTAGTCCTTTCGATAAGTAAGAGTGTCGAACCCAACAAGGAGCAGAAGGAAATGATAAGCAGTTTTCAGCAAGGTATTCTCTGCAAGTACTGAAATAAGTGGTAACAAATAGTTTTGTGATAAGATAAATTGTAACGAGCAACAAGTAAAAAAAGTAAATAAAGTGCAGCAAGGTGGCCCAATCCTTTTTGTAGCAAAGGACAAGCCTGGACAAACTCTTATAATATGAAAAGCGCTCACGAGGACACATGGGAATATCGTCAAGCTAGTTTTCATCACGCTCATATGATTCGCGTTCGGTACTTTGATAATTTGATATGTGGGTGGACCGGTGCTTGGGTGTTGTTCTTACTTGAACAAGCATCCCACTTATGATTAAACTCTATTGCAAGCATCCGCAACTACAACAAAAGTATTAAGGTAAACCTAACCATAGCATGAAACATATGGATCCAAATCAGCCCCTTACGAAGCAACACATAAACTAGGGTTTAAGCTTCTGTCACTCTAGCAACCCATCATCTACTTATTAATTCCCAATGCCTTCCTCTAGGCCCAAATAATGGTGAAGTGTTATGTAGTCGACGTTCACATAACACCACTAGAGGTTAGACAACATACATCTTATCAAAATATCAAACGAATACCAAATTCACATGACTACTAATAGCAAGACTTCTCCCTTGTCCTCAGGAACAAACGTAATTACTCACAAAGCATATTCATGTTCATAATCAAAGGGGTAATAATATGCATAAAGGATCTGAACATATGATCTTCCACCAAACAAACCAACTAGCATCAACTACAAGGAGTAATTAACACTACTAGCAACCTACTAGCACCAATCCCAGACTTGGAGACAAGAATTGGATACAAGAGATGAACTAGGGTTTGGAGATGAGATGGTGCTGGTGAAGATGTTGATGGAGATTGCCCTCTCCCGATGAGAGGAGCGTTGGTGATGACGATGGTGATGATTTCCCCCTCCCGGAGGGAAGTGTCCCCGGCAGAACAGCTCTACCGGAGCCCTAGATTGGTTCCACCAAGGTTCCGCCTCGTGGCGGCGGAGTCTCGTCCCGAAAGGTTGCCTTCTATTTTTTTCTCATCGAAAGACTTCATATAGGAGAAGATGGACGTCGGAGAGCCACCAGGGGGCCCACGAGGTAAGGGGCGCGCCCAGGGGGGCGCCCCCACCCTCTTGAGTAGGGTGTGGGCCCCCTAGCCTTCATCTTTGGCGACGATTTTTCTTTATTATTTTAAGATATTCCGTGGAGTTTCAGGACTTTTGGAGTTGCGTAGAATAGGCCTCCAATATTTGCTCCTTTTCCAGCCCAGAATTCCAGCTGCCGGCATTCTCCCTCTTCATGTAAACCTTGTAAAATAAGAGAGAATAGCCATAAGTATTGTGACATAACGTGGAATAACAGCCCATAATGCAATAAATATTGATATAAAAGCATGATGCGAAATGGACATATCACCCCTCTTCATGGTAAACCTTGTAAAATAAGAGAGAATAGCCGTAAGTATTGAGATATAATGTGTAATAACAGCCCATAATGCAATAAATATTGATATAAAAGCATGATGCAAAATGGACGTATCACTATACCGTCGTCGTTCTTTGTCGGGTCATCCGTGGGCCGCTTTGCCACGACTGCATCTCCACTCAGCCTCCGTTGGTGGTGAGAATCTCCGTTAGCCGCAGATGCCGCCTCGTCGTTTCGCCTCCGCGTTGCTCCACTACCAAACTGGCCACCTCCGCAGTGGTCAGACCGGTCGAGCCGCCCAGTGCCGTCAAGCGTCTGCCGCTGCAGGTCAAACGTCAGCTCCGCCGAGCCGTCTCCACGCCGGGTCACCTCTATCAAAACAGCCGTTGTGGGCCTGCCTTGACCCGCCATCGATGCGTGGTCCGGTAACCCGAGCCGTGCCTGCAAGCCGCCGCGGACACTCGCCCCAATTGTAGTCAGGGAGAGCCGCTGGCCGCCTCACTTCCCTTCACCTCAGGCTGGTTTCCGCACAGCTCTTCCCGACGTTCCTGTGGTGGCGGCTCGCCTCGCGCCATGGCTGCGCCGAGCTGCTGCCTTCGCTCTTGCCTGGCGCCTCTCCTCTCCTCCGCGCAGCTGCAACGGCTGCTCCACCGCTTGCTTGTTGGCCCACCGGCTCCACAGGCCGCCCAACCACTTCAGCACACCAAGCTTCTCTCAAGTTGCCCTGCTCTGTCAACCCGCTGGTGTGTACCGCCTTTGTCCCGCTTGCCGGGTCATAGAGAGCCCCCGCCTCATGTTGTGAGGAGAGTTGTCGCTGCCTCCGTGACCTTGTCACATCGCTGACCCACCGCTGCCATGAGCTATTGCGCCAGTTTATATCCGTAGCAGGCGGGCCATCTGATACCAACCATTGTCTCGTGCAAATGCGTGATGGGAGCAGCAGATCAGTAGGCGCATCGCAGAAAGCTCAAGTATTCTTTCATGCTTGCAATATATGGGAAGGAGGAAGACGACTGCTATGTCTTGAGCTTGCGTTGGTTTTCCTTGAAGAGGAAAGGGTGATGCAGCAATAGTAGCGTCAGTATTTCCCTCAGTTTTTGAGAACCAAGCTATCAATCCAGTAGGAGGCTCCTCAAAAGTCCCACGCACCTACACAAACAAACAAAGAACTCACAACCAACGCAATAAAGGGGTTGTCAATCCCTTCACGGCCACTTGCGAAAGTGAGATCTGATAGAGATAGTACGATAAGATAAATATATTTTTGGTACTTTATAATATAGATTAGAAAAATAAAGATGCAAATAAAAGTAGATTGAAAGCTTATATGATAAAAAGATAGACCCGGTGGCCATAGGTTTCACTAGTGACTTCTCTCAAGATAGCATAGGTATTACGGTGGGTGAACAAATTACTGTCGAGCAGTTGATAGAAAAGCGAATAATTATGAGATTATCTAGGCATGATCATGTATATAGGCATCATGTCCGCAACAAGTAGACCGACTCCTGCCTGCATCCACTACTATTACTCCACACATCGACCGCTATCCAGCATGCATCTAGAGTATTAAGTTCATAAGAACAGAGTAACGCATTAAGAAAGATGACATGATGTAGAGGGGTAAACTCATGCAATATGATATAAACCCCACCTTTTTATCCTCGATGGCAACAATACAATACGTGCCTTGCAACCCCTATTGTCACTAGGTAAGGACACCGCAAGATTGAACCCAAAGCTAAGCACTTCTCCCATGGCAAGAAAGATCGATCTAGTAGGCCAAACCAAACTGATAATTCGAAGAGACTTGCAAAGATAACTCAATCATACATAAAAGAATTCAGAGGAGATTCAAATATTTCTCATAGATAAACTTGATCATAAACCCACAATTCATCGGATCTCGACAAACACACCGCAAAAAGAGTTACATCGAATAGATATCCACAAGAGAGGGGAGAACATGGTATTGAGATCCAAAAAGAGAGAATAAGCCATCTAGCTAATAACTATGGACCCGAAGGTCTATGGTAAACTACTCACAACTCATTAGAGGGGCTATGGTGTTGATGTAGAAGCCCTCCATGGTCGATTCCCCCTCCGGCGGAGTATCGGCGAAGGCTCCAAGATGGGATCTCGCGGATACAGAAGGTTACGGCAGTGGAAATAGTTTTTCGTTGGCTCCCTGGATGTTTTCGGGGTACGTGGGAATATATAGGAGGAAGAAGTAGGTCGGTGGCCGCCCGAGGGGCCCACAAGACAGGGGGCGCGCCCTGTAGGGGTGGGCGCGCCCTCCATCCTCATGGCCGCCTTGGCTGCTTCTTGTCACGACCGGTTTTTCAATAAAAATATTTATTCAGAAAACCAATCTTTAAGTCCCAGTATAGGAAAAGTCATCCTTTCTGGTAGACAAAAGCTTGATAAGCAGAGAACCAGTAGCATCAAATATATTACAGGGTTGAGCCGAAGCTGCTCAACAATTTATTACAGACTCGCCAATATTGTACATATGGGCGGATATGACACAGGGATGGGGTGGCATGCTACTAGCTCGAGGGAAAAGTGGTGGTGGATAACTTGACTTCTACTGGCAGTACATCGAGCGTCGGGGTGAGGCTTGATGAATTTATTCGGGGTTGCGGAAGCGGATAATACAATGATCAAGACAGGATCGCACTGGACTGACTGGGACTCCTCTAGGCGTCGGACTCGCTATCAAACTCGTCATCCAAGAGATCGCCTTCATCAGCATCTGGCCAAATCAACAAGCTAGGTGAGTACTTGAAAGTACTCGCAAGACAGTTCGGACAAAAGATATAATCAATGAATGCATGCATGCGTCATGAATAAAGGATGATGCTCATAACAATGATAAGAATTTCAGGACTTGATAAATAAAATAAAAGCTGAAAAAAATGATCGGGTGTCTGGAGCGACGCCTCGAAAGGTAAATAAATAAAATGCATGCCGCAGTCGGGCGTCTAAGCGACACCACATAAAGGGCTTAAAGTAAATGCCGCAGTCGGACGTCTGGGCGACATCACATAAAGGGCTTTAAAAGAAATGCCACAGTCGGACGTCTGGGCGACATCACATAAAGAGCTTTAAAAGAAATGCCATAGTCGGACGTCTAGGCGACATCACATAAAGGGCTTTAAAAAGAAAGGCCACAGTCGGACGTCTGGGCGACATCACATAAAGGGCTTTAAAAGAAATGCCACAGTCGGACATCTGGGCGACATCACATAAAGGGCTTTAAAAGAAAGGCCACAGTCGGACGTCTGGGCGACATCACAGACAGGGCTGTAAAAGAAATACCACCGTCGGACGTCTGAGCGACATCACAGACAGGGCTTATAACAAAAGAAAATAACAAGTCCGCCACCGTCGGACGTCTGAGCGACATCGCAGACAGGGCTTATAATAAAAGTAAATAAAAATTAGTCCATCCACAAGAATAATCTTTAACCGGATTTATCACACATAAATCCCACCGGAGTTTTGTCACTGAGGCTGATACCTGACAAGATAAGATAGTTATAGTACTCGAACAAAGTACAAGATAATCGAAAGGTTGAGACTCTGCAGAGTTTGGAAGAACTGAACACAGCCAACGGATTTCCGTAGTCACGAAGGACTAGTTCCGTTTATGGTTTTTTCGGTAGAAACATATTTAACTAGTACACACCCATTTCACCTCACGTTGCCAGGAATCACCCTGGCCAACGTCCAAGAAAAACTTTGAGACGGGGAGGCCACAACCTCGAATAGCATGGGATCAAATTTCTTTACGCGCGCTCTAAGGGGTGCCCCCCTCTCGGTCCCAACCGAAAACACCCATGCCCCCTAACCGGATGATGGGCTTTAATCTAGGGCCATGGAACCCTCATCCCGGCCTCTCCACTTGGTGTGTACCAGGAAAACGATTTGCAACTTACTATGCTATATTCCTTTCGGAAAACATGTGACAGTATAGGGTGGAATGAATGGGAATGTGAATGGTGTCATGACGACACGGAAGTCAAATAATCCGGCATAAGACTGGCATGTCACAACACTGCCATCTTACCCATCCTCATACCAACACATGGCTTTGCAAATATGTATCCAACAACATAATGCTTTCCGAAAACATACTCTCCGATTATGTGCATGAGATATATCATGCAAAGTGATGTTCATAAACATGCCATGACTATACTAAAATGCAAACATGCAAAAACACTCATCATATCAAGAGTTCAAACATGCTTGCCTGGTTCGGAGTAGTCAGAGTCTAACTGTGCGAAGTTTGCCGCTCCATCACCTCCTCCGGTATCTACGGTATAAAGAAAATACGCACGTAATGTAAATACCGTGAGTGTACATAAAAGTGTTTCAAATATTCTTCAAATAAATATGATAAAAAACTAGACAAAAATCTAAAGAGAACAGAAGAAGAATCACTAAAAAATTCCCTTCTGTTAAAAAGTTATAAGTGTTTTAACCCAAGGACTCATCTGTAATGAAACAGACAACTTCCAGGGGGTTCTGCGGAAAAGTACAGATAACGTTTCGTTCAAGCAAAATAAAAACAACGGCTATGAGGCTGATAGGCGGGCCCCACCTATCGGGTTTGAAAGTTCAAACAGAGGAACAGAGCGCGACGGCGCCCGAGAGGTGCGGTGGTCGCCGGCGGCGATCCACGGCGAGGCAAGGTGATCGGAGTGTACCTTCGAGATCAGTGCACTGTTCCGCGTCCGTGGGTGGTGGTGGTGGTCGCCGGCGGGCACTGTGTCGACGGTGGCCCTAGCTCCGGCGGACGGCGGTTCGGGCAGTCGTGGGTCTCGTCGGAGGGTGCTGCGGAGATGAAATTGAGGAGGGGGTTAGACTTGCGGTAGCAAGAGGGGGTAGTTGACGTGATTAGGGCGCCGGAGATGGCCTCAACGGAGTGAATCATGGTGGAGGCCGAGGCAGAACGGGGCGGCCGGAGCTGGGGAAGAGGACCTCCTCGGGGTCCCCTTGGTGGCCTGGCAGGGTGCTGGTGAGGTGCAAAGGGGGTGTGTGCTCGAGGGCGAGCTCGGGAGCCCTTTATATAGGCGGTCCAAGGCGGTGGCCGAGAATAGGATTCTCCGGCAAAGTTTACGGCGGCGCAGGGCATTGGTCGGGATGGTTTAGAGGTTGAGCGCCGTCGTGCGGGTCCACTGACTCCATTTTGGTGCTAAGCACGTCGGGATACGGAGGTTTAGGGGGAGCTCGACGGAACGGGGCTGCGCGGGCCCGTCGGCGGCAGGGAGCATGCTCTGCGCGTGCCGCGCCACGGCGACGGCGCTGCATGCGTGTGCTGGCAAGGAGGTGGCCACGCGGAGCCACCAGGTCGCTCGGTTTGCACCGAACGGCGTTGAGCCGCCGTTCTGCTTCCTGTCGGCCGCTACGGCGCTACGGCTGCCGCAGGACACGCCGGCGCAGGCGGGCCAGGGCGCAACCGACGCCAAGAAGGCGCCAAATGCGCATGCGGGGTGCTGTCCAGGGGGAAGGGGCCGTGCGCAACGTGCCAGAGTGCACTGTCGACGCGTGACTGAGTTCTGACGAAGGAAAAAGACACTGAATGTCTGAATTTTTCTGAATGTGGCTAGAACAGTGCATGCAAGGTGTTCGACAGAATGTTCCAGGTATGTAGGGATTTTTCCTTGAGCTGGTTTTTGGTGGAGGGGCCTCTCATTGCACCTAGAGGCTGCCTGAATATTTGTGGAATTTTTGGAGAGGTATAGATATGAATTTCACCAAATTTGGCAAATCTGGTCCAAACTTGTAGTGAGTGAAATTTGAAATATTTGAACAGAAGAAGAGTGGATCAAGATGGTTCTGGGTTGTGGGTTCAAGGGACTATCTAGGGGTGTTGAGTTGAGATCAAAAATCAAGAGCATTAGGGTACTTGCTTTGTAATCCACCTAGGTTCAAAAGAGAAGACAGAATTATTTTGGGAGGAGAAGTAATTGGAATAAAATCCCAAAAATGGATTTTATTAGTTTGGACAGAATGATAGGGTTGAACTATAGTGGGAGGAAAGGTTTTGGGAAAATTTTACCATTAGTGGCATGGTAAAATTGGAAGGGATCAAAACCAAATAAAAACCCAAAACAAAAAGGGGCTTTTCAATTCAAAAGAAACCAAAACCAGAAAAAGGATTTTTGAGAGGGCAAACTTAGAAGATGGTTTTTTGGAAGGGTTTTAAATGACCTTCTTTCAAACCAAGCAAGGCTCTCTTCAAAAAAAACACCAAAATTTTTGGAGTGTCACAGCACCTACCCCCTTAGGAAAAATCTCGTCCCCGAGATTTCAGCTGATCCTTAAACAGGTGTGGGTGCTCTGTCCGAAGAAAGTCCTCGCTCTCCCAAGTTGCTTCCTTCTCGGTGTGATTGCTCCATTGAACTCTGAAAAACTTAATGGTTTTCTGTCGGGTCCTCCTCTCAGCTTCTTCCAATATTTTTATCGGGTGCTCCCGGTAAGTGAGGTCTGGTTGTACGTCAATATACTCATGTGAAACTTGCTTCTCTGGGTTGCTTATGTATTTTCTCAACTGCGAGATGTGAAACACGTTGTGGATACCGGATAAGTCTCCGGGCAGGTCCAGCTGGTAGGCTACCTTGCCTTGCCGGGCCACTATATGAAATGGTCCGATGAATCTTGGTGCTAGTTTCCCTTTAATCTTGAATCTTTGCAGACCCTTCATAGGAGAAACTCTCAGGTATACCAATTCTCCGGGTTCAAAACTGATTTCCCGATGCTTTCAGTCGTAATAACTCTTTTGTTGACTTTGAGCTGTTTTCAGTCGTTCTCTAATCGTCTTAACTTTCTCCTCGGCCTCTCTAAGCATATCTGGGCCAAAAATATGGCTGTCTCCTGTCTCTGACCAATTTAGCGGGGTACGACATCTTCTCCCATATAGAGCTTCAAAGGGTGCCATTTGTAAGCTGGCTTGATAGTTGTTGTTGTATGTGAATTCTGCATATGGCAAACTTTCTTCCCAACTGTTCCCGTAGGTGAGGACACAAGCTCTTAGCATGTCTTCTAAGATTTGGTTTACGCATTCTGTTTGTCCATCGGTCTGGGGATGGTATGCGGTACTGAAGGCTAGTTGGGTTCCCAGTGCCTGTTGTAGGTGATCCCAGAATGCAGAGACGAACTGTGTGCCTCTATCTGAGATAATAGTCTTAGGGACTCCATGAAGGCAGACGATACGGGCAAGATAAAGTCTGGCTAGTCTCTGAGTGGTGTAAGTTGTTTTTACCGGAATAAAATGTGCCACCTTGGTTAATCTATCGGTTATGACCCATATGGCATTGTTTCCTTGTTGTGATCGGGGCAATCCAACGATAAAGTCCATTCCAATCTCGTCCCATTTCCACTCGGGTATCTTATTTGGCTGTAACAGTCCGGCTGGTTTCTGGTGCTCGGCCTTGATACGCTGACAAGAGTCACAGCATGCAATGAACGTAGCTATATCTCTCTTCATACCATGCCACCAAAAAATTTCCTGAAGGTCTTTGTACATCTTTTTCCCTCCAGGATGAATTGAATACGGAGCTGTGTGACTTTCAGTTAATATCTGCTGTTTGAGGTCCTTGACATTTGGTACGCATAGCCTTTCTCTGTACCACAATATTCCCTGCTCATCTATGTTGAATTCTGAGACTTTTCCCAAACTCACTTTTCTTTTTATGCCCTCAATGCTGGGGTGTCCGTGCTGGGCTACCTTGATACTTTCCATTAGTGTAGGCTGTAGCTCTATATTCGTCACATTGCCCTCGGTAACCATTATTAGATTGAGTTGGGCAAATTCTTGTTGAAATTCTGGCCTCAATTTTGGGATATTGTCATTGTCTGTGCTGGGATTTCGACTAAGTGCATCTGCCACAACATTTGCTTTTCCGGGATGATAGTGGATTCCAACATCATAGTCTTTCACCAATTCTAACCAGCGTCGTTGCCGTAAATTTAACTCTGGCTGTGTGAAAATACACTTAAGAATCTTATGGTCTGTGTATATCTCGCAATGATTCCCAAGTAGGAAGTGTCTCCATTCCTTGAGTGCATGGATGACTGCTGCCAATTCCAAGTCATGAGTGGGATAATTTTCCTCATGCTCGCGTAGTTGTCTGGAGACATACGCAACTACCTTGCCTTCTTGCATTAATACGCATCCGAGGCCTTTCCGGGATGCGTCACAATACACCTCAAAGTTCTTGTGTATATCTGGCACAATTAGCACTGGTGCCGTTGTTAATTTTCTTTTTAGCTCTTGGAAGCTTTTCTCACATGCTTCTGTCCATTCAAATTTCTTGCCTTTCTTGAGCAATTGTGTCATGGGCTTTGCTATAGTGGAGAATCCTTCAATAAACCTCCTATAATAGCCTGCCATTCCCAAGAAACTTCGTATGTCCGTTACGTTAGCTGGCGGTTTCCAGCCAAGTACGGCCTTGACTTTTTCCGGATCTACTGCAATACCTTCTTGGGTTAGCACGTGGCCCAGAAAACCCACTTGGCTAGCCAAAACTCACATTTGCTGAATTTGGCGTACAGTTGATGTTTCCTGAGCTCTCCGAGTACAATCCTGAGATGTTCAGCATGCTCTTCTGGTGTTTTGGAATATATCAGAATATCATCGATGAACACCACAACAAACTTGTCCATATACTTCATAAATACTTTGTTCATGAGGTGAACAAAATATGCGGGGGCGTTGGTTAGCCCAAAAGGCATTACGGTGAACTCATACAGTCCGTATCTGGAGGTAAATGCGGTCTTGGGAATATCTTCTGTCCGTACTTTTAACTGGTGGTATCCCGATCTCAAATCAATTTTCGAGAAAACTTTGGCCTGTGCGAGCTGATCGAATAAATCATTTATTCGGGGCATTGGGTATTTGTTCTTGATTGTGACCATGTTGAGAGCTCGATAATCAATACACAACCTCATTGTTCCATCCTTCTTCTTGGCAAATAAAATTGGAGAACCCCAAGGTGAGGAGCTGGCTCGTATGTATCCTTTCTCCAATAATTCTTTTATTTGCTTCTTCAACTCTACCAATTCGTATGGTGCCATTCTGTAAGGTTTCTTGTAAATAGGAGTGGTTCCGGGTGCTAGCTCAATGCTGAATTCTATCTCTCGGTCTGGTGGCATGCCTGGTAGTTCTTCTGGAAATACATCTGGAAATTCACATACCACTGGAACCTTGTTCAGCTCAGAGACATCCACCTTGTTTAATCTAGGTTGCCGAGGTATTTGTCTCTCTTTGGCTGAAGCTTTTATTTTCTTCCCTTGATGGTGGGTGAGGATTACGATACGGTTGAAGCAGTCAATAAAACATTTGTTGGTTGTCAACCAATCCATACCTAGGATGACATCCAGTCCTTTGCTCTCCAGTACAATAAGGTTGGCGTAAAAATTCAACCCTTCAAATTCAATAACCACACCTTGACAGTAATTCTGGGTCACTTGCTTAATTCCAGGGGACTTGACTATCATTGATTTTTCCAAGGGAAGCATCGAAAAATTATTTTGCAAAGCAAAACTTTTCGAAACGAATGAGTGAGAAGCTCCAGAATCAAACAAAACCATGGCAGGTATTGTGTTGACGGGGTATGTACCGAGTACGGTATCTGGGGTGTTCTGTGCTTCCTCTCGGGTCACGTGGTTCAAGTGACCTTTCCGGTGGTTGTTGTTGGGGTTGAAATTGCTTCGCTTTGGTGCTGAATTATTTCCACCATTATTGAGCTTCGGGTTTGAGTTCCTTGGATTGGGACACTGCTTGGCATAGTGCCCTCCTTCTCCACAAGCATAACAGGTAACACCTGGGCGATAGGTGAATTCCTTGTCCCTTGCATGGAAATTCTTGGTTGGACGTGAATTATTCACCGGGGTTTTGCGTGAATCCCCCTTCTGAAATTCCTTCTTGCTCCTGTGATTGCGAGAAAAATTAGTCTGGTCCCTTTTCCGTTTGCGGATATCTTCCAGGCTACGTCACTCATTTTCCAGGGTAATGGCCTTATCCACCAGTGTTTTAAAATCTGGAAAGGTGTGCACAACTAGCTGGCACTTAAGGGCGGGTGCCAGGCCTTCCAAGAATTTTTCCATCTTCTTGCTCTCGGTCATGCGTTCTTCATTTCCGTAGCGAGACAGCAGTGTGAATTGGCTGTTGTATTCTGACACTGTCATAGCTCTTTGCTTGAGTTCATCAAATTCCTTCTTCTTGATTTTCATGACACTTTTAGGAATGTGTGCCCCATGAAAACCTTCCTTGAAATTTTCCCAGGTGATTTCATTTTCATTGGGGTGCATGTGCAGAAAGTTTTCCCACCATGATGCAGCTGCACCAGTGAGATAATGTGGTGCATACAGTACTTTTTCACGGTCGGAACACTGTGCGATAATTAATTTTCTCTCCATGTCCCGAAGCCAGTCTTCGGCCTCAAGAGGCTTGTCAGTGTGAGAAAATGTTGGAGGACGCGTCTTTTGTAACTCAGATAATTTGGATTGCGGTAGATACTGACCACGGTTACTTCCCATATTAATGAATTGGTTCATCATTTCCTGGTGTTGTTGCTGACTCTGTTCATACAAACGACAAACTTGTGTAAAAGCTGTTTCACTATCCTGTTGACTTGTCTGACCCTAAGTGAAATTCTGGTTCTACGGTGTGCCATAACTTTCTTCTGGCTGGGTTGGCACGGAGCGCGTCCAAGGACGAGAAATCTTTCACTCTGGGGATATATTTTGTGAACTCGTAAGACAAGAAGAAGAGTCGCGAAAGTCAATAAAATCACACACAAAGCACATTTTTAAATTCCAGGGTAGTTTTGGAACACACGATTGTGCGCGGAGAAGGACTAGTGCATATCTTACACGCGGGCATAATTATACATTACATCACTCAGGATATGCGTACATAATCCTGACATGTTATTTAAACTAGTGCACTCCTCCAGATCCTACATGATGCGCAAACAGGCTACTTCTCACAACCTAAGTACATAAAAACATATTACACAAGTTGATGCATCGCATGGCGCCTATGCGCACTTAGTCGGAGACGGTGAGGATCTTCCTTTGCCTGCCGAGGGTGAGACGTAGAGACGCTGGGGAATCAGCCTCCTCCTCGCTAATAGGTTCCAGACGAGAAATGTTGTGCTGAGCTGATGGAGCAGGTGCCTTAGGCGGAATAACACGAATACGAGTGGGTGGAATAGGTGGGGTAGCACGTATGGGAGTGGGCGTAACAAGTGGTGCAGAGCGGACGGGAGTGGGTGCAATAGCCTGGTTAAATTCCTCTGTGGTAGGCAGACGACAAGCAGTGGCGAGTATGGTGGGTGAGTGAGATGTTGTGGATGACACAAAAGTCAGTGGTGGAGCGGTGTGCAGGAGTTCCCTCCTGTTAGCAGCACAGCCATGAACTGAGTCCATGCGTGCAGCTACGAGGTCATCCACCATACAGTCGAATGCTGCCTCCAGGGCTCGGAGGTACTCGACAAGCATCTCAAAGGCTTCGTCTCGCTCTCCTCTGGGGCAAGAGAAAGAGTAGTGACATGTGTAAGGCACATGGCATGGAAGGTAGCGGTAGCGACGGGTCTTCATTGCCGGAAGGACATCCCGAAGACGGGCTATCGTCTCGCGGGCAGCCATCTGCATAGCATCCCTTTCTGTAGGCATGGCTCTCCCCACGAATCGGAGACGGCGTACTTCAGCATGGCCTCCCCTGAATTGCACCGCGGCCTGGTGCATAGTCAGACTGTCGTTGATCTTGTGTGGATAAAGCGTGAAGACTGGGCGCACAGATGGCCCCATCGCGACCTGAACGATGAAGAAGAGGAGTTTGACGAACCCCTCAGGCACGTTGGCGAACATCTGAGACTCGCAGTCGTTGCCGGCCATCTACAAAAGTAGGCAAAAATTCTGAGTGGTCAGATCATAAATTTTATGCTGACTCCCAGAAAATGACTACATTTGTAAAAACATGAATAACTCTACTCTGCTAAAACCAATTAGCGATCGCACCTAGTGGCTTCCTACAGTCAGCCTGGCTATGGTTACCAAGTCTGTCACGACCGGTTTTTCAATAAAAATATTTATTGAGAAAACCAATCTTTAAGTCCCAGTATAGGAAAAGTCATCCTTTCTGGTAGACAAAAGCTTGATAAGCAGAGAACCAGTAGCATCAAATATATTACAGGGTTGAGCCGAAGCTGCTCAACAATTTATTACAGACTCGCCAATATTGTACATATGGGCGGATATGACACAGGGATGGGGTGGCATGCTACTAGCTCGAGGGAAAAGTGGTGGTGGATAACTTGACTTCTACTGGCAGTACATCGAGCGTCGGGGTGAGGCTCGATGAATTTATTCGGGGTTGCGGAAGCGGATAATACAATGATCAAGACAGGATCGCACTGGACTGACTGGGACTCCTCTAGGCGTCGGACTCGCTATCAAACTCGTCATCCAAGAGATCGCCTTCATCAGCATCTGGCCAAATCAACAAGCCAGGTGAGTACTTGAAAGTACTCGCAAGACAGTTCGGACAAAAGATATAATCAATGAATGCATGCATGCGTCATGAATAAAGGATGATGCTCATAACAATGATAAGAATTTCAGGACTTGATAAATAAAATAAAAGCTGAAAAAAACGATCGGGTGTCTGGAGCGACGCCTCGAAAGGTAAATAAATAAAATGCATGCCGCAGTCGGGCGTCTAAGCGACACCACATAAAGGGCTTAAAATAAATGCCGCAGTCGGACATCTGGGCGACATCACATAAAGGGCTTTAAAAGAAATGCCACAGTCGGACGTCTGGGCGACATCACATAAAGGGCTTTAAAAGAAATGCCACA
>NC_041393.1:389003147-389020480 GCF_002162155.2 Triticum dicoccoides | reverse complement strand
AGTCGGACGTCTGGGCGACATCACGTAAAGGGCTTTAAAAAGAAAGGCCACAGTCGGACGTCTGGGCGACATCACATAAAGGGCTTTAAAAAAATGCCACAGTCGGACGTCTGGGCGACATCACATAAAGGGCTTTAAAAGAAAGGCCACAGTCGGACGTCTGGGCAACATCACAGACAGGGCTGTAAAAGAAATACCACCGTCGGACGTCTAAGTGACATCACGGACAGGGCTTATAACAAAAGTAATAACAAGTCCGCCACCGTCGGACGTCTGAGCGACATCGCAGACAGGGCTTATAATAAAAGTAAATAACAATTAGTCCATCCACAAGAATAATCTTTAACCGGATTTATCACACATAAATCCCACCGGAGTTTTGTCACTGAGGCTGATACCTGACAAGATAAGATAGTTATAGTACTCGAACAAAGTACAAGATAATCGAAAGGTTGAGACTCTGCAGAGTTTGGAAGAACTGAACACAGCCAACGGATTTCCGTAGTCACGAAGGACTAGTTCCGTTTATGGTTTTTTCGGTAGAAACACATTTAACTAGTACACACCCATTTCACCTCACGTTGCCAGGAATCACCCTGGCCAACGTCCAAGAAAAACTTTGAGACGGGGAGGCCACAACCTCGAATAGCATGGGATCAAATTTCTTTACGCACGCTCTAAGGGGTGCCCCCCTCTCGGTCCCAACCAAAAACACCCATGCCCCCTGACCGGATGATGGGCTGTAATCCAGGGCCATGGAACCCTCATCTCGGCCTCTCCACTTGGTGTGTACCAGGAAAACAATTTGCAACTTACTATGCCATATTCCTTTCGGAAAACATGTGACAGTATAGGGTGGAATGAATGGGAATGTGAATGGTGTCATGACGACACGGAAGTCAAATAATCCGGCATAAGACTGGCATGTCACAACACTGCCATCTTACCCATCCTCATACCAACACATGGCTTTGCAAATATGTATCCAACAACATAATGCTTTCCGAAAACATACTCTCCGATTATGTGCATGAGATATATCATGCAAAGTGATGTTCATAAACATGCCATGACTATACTAAAATGTAAACATGCAACAACACTCATCATATCAAGAGTTCAAACATGCTTGCCTGGTTCGGAGTAGTCGGAGTCTAACTGTGCGAAGTTTGCCGCTCCGTCACCTCCTCCGGTATCTACGGTATAAAGAAAATACGCATGTAACGTAAATACCGTGAGTGTACAGAAAAGTGTTCCAAATATTTTTCAAATAAATATGATAAAAAACTAGACAAAAATCTAAAGAGAACAGAAGAAGAATCACTCAAAAATTCCCTTCTGTTAAAAAGTTATAAGTGTTTTAACCCAAGGACTCATATGTAATGAAACAGAAAACTTCCAGGGGGTTCTGCGGAAAAGTACAGATAATGTTTCGTTCAAGCAAAATAAAAACAACGGCTATGAGGCTGACAGGCGGGCCCCACCTATCGGGTTTGAAAGTTCAAACAGAGGAACTGAGCGCGACGGCGCCCGAGAGGTGCGGTGGTCGCCGGCGGCGATCCACGGCGAGGCAAGGTGATCGGAGTGTACCTTCGAGATCAGTGCACCGTTCCGCATCCGTGGGTGGTGGTGGTGGTCGTCGGCGGGCACTGTGTCGATGGCGGCCCTAGCTCTGGTGGACGGCGGTTCGGGCAGTCGTGGGTCTCGTCGGAGGGTGCTGCGGAGATGAAATTGAGGAGGGGGTTAGACTTGCGGTAGCATGAGGGGGTAGTTGACGGGATTAGGGCGCCGGAGATGGCCTCACCGGAGTGAATCGTGGTGGAGGCCGAGGAGGAACGGGGCAGTCGGAGCTGGGGAAGAGGACCTCCTCGGGGTCCCCTTGGTGGCCTGGCAGGGTGCTGGTGAGGTGCAAAGGGGGTGTGTGCTCAAGGGCGAGCTCGGGAGCCCTTTATATAGGCGGTCCGAGGCGGTGGCCGAGAACGGGATTCTCCGGCAAAGTTTACGGCGGCGTAGGGCATTGGTCGGGGTGGTTTAGAGGTTGAGCACTGTCGTGCGGGTCCACTGACTCCATTTTGGTGCTAAGTGCGTCGGGATACGGAGGTTTAGGGGGAGCTCGATGGAACGGGGCTGCGCGGGCCCGTCGGCGGCAGGGAGCGCGCTCTGCGCGTGCCGCGCCACGGAGACGGTGCTGCATGCGTGCACTGGCAAGGAGGTGGCCACGCGGAGCCACCAGGTCGCTCGGTTGGCGTCGAACGGCGTTGAGCCGCCGTTCTGCTTCCTGTCGGCCGCTACGGCGCTACGGCCGACGCAGGACACGCCGGCGCAGGCGGGCCAGGGCGCCACCGACGCCAGGAAGGCGCCAAGTGCGCGTGCGGGGTGCTGTCCAGGGGGAAGGGGCCGTGCGCAACGTGCCAGAGTGCACTGTCGACACGTGACTGAGTTCTGACGAAGGAAAAAGACACTGAATGTCTGAATTTTTCTAAATGTGGCTAGAACGGTGCATGCAAGGTGTTCGACAGAATGTTCCAGGTATGTAGGGATTTTTCCTTGAGCTGGTTTTTGGTGGAGGGGCCTCTCATTGCACCTAGAGGCTGCCTGAATATTTGTGGAATTTTTGGAGAGGTATAGATATGAATTTCACCAAATTTGGCAAATCTGGTCCAAACTTGGAGTGAGTGAAATTTGAAATATTTGAACAGAAGAAGAGTGGATCAAGATGGTTCTGGGTTGTGGGTTCAAGGGACTATCCAGGGGTGTTGAGTTGAGATCAAAAATCAAGAGCATTAGGGTACTTGCTTTGTAATCCACCTAGGTTCAAAAGAGAAGACAGAATTATTTTGGGAGGAGAAATAATTGGAATAAAATCCCAAAAATGGATTTTATTAGTTTGGGCAGAATGATAGGGTTGAACTATAATGGGAGGAAAGGTTTTGGGAAAATTTTACCATGAGTGGCATGGTAAAATTTGGAAGGGATCAAAACCAAATAAAAACCCAAACCAAAAAGGGGCTTTTCAATTCAAAAGAAACCAAAACCAGAAAAAGGATTTCTGAGAGGGCAAACTTAGAAGATGGTTTTTTTGGAAGGGTTTTAAATTACCTTCTTTCAAACCAAGCAAGGCTCTCTTCAAAAAAACACCAAAATTTTTGGAGTGTCACACTTCTTGGCTTGCACTCCAAGTCCTCTGGATCACGTTTGTTCCAAAAATCACGCTCCCGAAGGTTTCATTCCGTTTGGACTCCGTTTGATATTCCTTTTCTTCGAAATACTGAAATAGGCAAAAAACATAGCAATACGCGCTGGGCCTCCGGTTAGTAGGTTGTCACGCCCAATATGTTTTGGGGAACATAGTAATTTCAAAATTTTCCTACGCACACGCAAGATCATGGTGATATATAGCAACGAGAAAGGGAGTGTATCTTCATACCCTTGAAGATCGCTAAGCGGAAGCGTTTATCAACGCGGTTGATGTAGTCGTACGTCTTCACGATCCGACCGATCCAAGTACCGAACGCACGGCACCTCCGAGTTCTGCACACGTTCAGCTCGATGACGTCCTCGCCTTCTCGATCCAGCGAGACGGGCGAAGTAGTAGATGAGTCCCGGCAGCACGACGGCGTGGTGACGGTGTTGGTGAACAACAATCTCCGCAAGGCTTCGCCTAAGCACTACGGAAACTATGACGGAGGATAAACTAGAGGGTACGGGGTTGCCGGCACACGGCTTGGTGTTTCTTGATGTGTCTTTGGTGCTAGCCCTGCCCCTCTATTTATATGTTGAGCCTTGGGGTCGAAACTTGGAGTAAAAGCCTCCACAAAGTCGGTTTCACCCGAAAGGCAAGAGTCCTTCTCGGACTCCAGGGCCAGACGCCATGGTTCCCGGCGTCTGGACCCAGACGCCAGGGACCCTGGCGTCTGGCCCCTGGACTCCGCAAAACTTCCTTTTGCGCTTTCCAAAAACCTTGTGGGCTTTCCCCTTTGGCCCAAATAACGTGTTCTCGTACCCAAACATTTCGGGAAACATCCGGAACCCCTTCCGGTGAATTCCGGAACCCTTCCGGAGATCAAACTGAAGGAAATATGCCCTAGAGGCAATAATAAAGTTATTATTTATTTACTTATTTCATGATAAATGTTTATTGTTCATGCTAGAATTGTATTAACCGGAAACATAATACATGTGTGAATACATAGACAAACATAGTGTCACTAGTATGCCTCTACTTGACTAGCTCGTTAATTAAAGATGGTTAAGTTTCCTAACCATAGACATGAGTTGTCATTTGATTAACGGGATCACATCATTAGGAGAATGATGTGATTGACTTCACCCATTCTGTTAGCCTAGCACTTGATCGTTTACTATGTTGCTATTGCTTTCTTCATGACTTATACATGTTCCTGTAACTATGAGATTATGCAACTCCCGTTTGCCGGAGGAACACTTTGGGTGCTACCAAACATCACAACGTAACTGGGTGATTATAAAGGAGTACTACAGGTGTCTCCAAAGGTACATGTTGGGTTGGCGTATTTCGAGATTAGGTTTTGTCACTCTGATTATCGGAGAGGTATCTCTGGGCCCTCTCGGTAATGCACATCACTATAAGCCCTGCAAGCAATGTAGCTAATGAGTTAGTTACGAAATGATGCATTACGTAACGAGTAAAGAGAGTTGCCGGTAACGAGATTGAACTAGGTATTGGATACCGACGATCGAATCT
The DNA here is from genome assembly GCF_002162155.2 of Triticum dicoccoides. NCBI lineage: Eukaryota > Viridiplantae > Streptophyta > Magnoliopsida > Poales > Poaceae > Triticum > Triticum dicoccoides. The sequence continues at coordinate 389,015,757 of NC_041393.1, read as the reverse complement.
CGGGCAAGTAACATACCGATGACAAAGGGAAAAAGTATGTTGTTATGCGGTTTGACCGATAAAGATCTTCGTAGAATATGTAGGAACCAATATGGGCATCCAGGTCCCGCTATTGGTTATTGACCGAAGACGTGTCTCGGTCATGTCTACATTGTTCTCGAACCGTAGGGTCCGCACGCTTAAGGTTTCGATGACAGTTTTATTATGAGTTTATGAGTTTTGATGTACCGAAGGAGTTCGGAGTCCCGGATGAGATCGGGGACATGACGAGGAGTCTCGAAATGGTCGAGACGTAAAGATCGATATATTGGACGACTATATTCGGAGTTCGGAAAGGTTCCGAGTGATTCGGGTATTTTTCGGAGTACCGGAGAGTTACGGGAATTCGTATTGGGCCTCTTTGGGCCATACGGAAAAGGAGAGAAAGGGCCAAAAGGGTGGCCGCACCCCTCCCCTTGGACTAGTCCGAATTGGACTAGGGAGGGGGGGGCGCCCCCTTCCTTCCTTCTCCTTCTCTCTTCCCTTTCCTTCTCTCCTACTCCTACTACATGGAAGGGTTCCTAGTTGGACTAGGAAAGGGGGAATCCTACTCCCGGCGGGAGTAGGACTCCCCTAGGGCGCGCCATAGAGAGGGCCGGCCCTCCCCTCCTCCACTCCTTTATATACGGGGGCAGGGGGCACCCCATGGACACACAAGTTGATCTTCGTGATCGTTCCTTAGCCGTGTGCGGTGCCCCCCTCCACGATATTACACCTCGGTCATATTGTAGCGGTGCTTAGGCGAAGCCCTGCGATGGTTGAACATCAAGATCGTCACCATGCCGTCGTGCTGACGGAACTCCTCCCCGAAGCTTTGCTGGATCGGAGCCCGGGGAGCGTCATCGAGCTGAACGTGTGCCAAGAACTCGGAGGTGCCGGAGTAACGGTGCTTGGATCGGTTGAACTGGGAAGACGTACGACTACTTCCTCTACGTTGTGTCAACGCTTCCGCTTCGGTCTACGAGGGTACGTAGACAACACTCTCCCCTCTCGTTGCTATATCATCATGATCTTGCGTGTGCGTAGGAAATTTTTTGAAATTACTACGTTCCCCAACACAAACACTATTATCCCATATATCAAACTTTATCTCCGGACCATTCCGGAGTTCCTCGTCATGTCCATGATCTCATCCGGGACTCCGAACAACATTCGGTTACCAACATGCATACCTCATATAATACTATATCATCAACGAAACGTTAAGCGTGCGTACCCTACGGGTTCGAGAACTATGTAGACATGACCGAGACATGTTTCCGGTCAATAACCAATAGCGGGACCTGGATGCCCATATTGGCTCCCACATATTCTACGAAGATCTTTATCGGTCAAACCGCATAACAACATACGTTGTTCCCTTTGTCATCGGTATGTTACTTACCCGAGATTTGATCGTCGGTATCCAATACCTAGTTCAATCTCGTTACCGGCAAGTCTCTTTACTCGTTATGTAATGCATCATTCCGTAACTAACTCATTAGCTACATTGCTTGCAAGGCTTATAGTGATGTGCATTACCGAGAGGGCCCAGAGATACCTCTCCGACAATCGGAGTGACAAAACCTAATCTCGAAATACGCCAACCCAACATGTACCTACGGAGACACCTGTAGTACTCCTTTATAATCACCCAGTTACGTTGTGACGTTTGGTAGCACCCAAAGTGTTCCTCCGGTAAACGGGAGTTGCATAATCTCATAGTTACAGGAACATGTATAAGTCATGAAGAAAGCAATAGCAACATACTAAACGATCAAGTGCTAAGCTAACGGAATGGGTCAAGTCAATCACATCATTCTCCTAATGATGTGATCCTGTTAATCAAATGACAACTCATGTCTATGGCTAGGAAACTTAACCATCTTTGATTCAACGAGCTAGTCAAGTAGAGGCATACTAGTGACACTATGTTTGTCTATTTATTCACACATGTATTATGTTTCCGGTTAATACAATTCTAGCTTGAATAATAAACATTTATCATGAAATAAGGAAATAAATAATAACTTTATTATTGCCTCTAGGGCATATTTCCTTCAGTCTCCCACTTGCACTAGAGTCAATAATCTAGTTTACATCACCATGTGATTTAACACCAATATTCACATCTGTATGTGATTAATACCCACAGTCCACATCCTCATGTGATCAACACCCAAAGGGTTTACTAGAGTCAATAATCTAGTTCACATCACTATGTGATTAACACCCAAAGAGTACTAAGGTATGATCATGTTTTGCTCGTGAGAGAAGTTTAGTCAACGGGTCTGTCACATTCAGGGCCGTGTGTATTTTGCAAATATTCTATGTCTACAATGCTCTGCACGGAGCTACTCTAGCTAATTGCTCCCACTTTCAATATGTATCCAGATTGAGACTTAGATTCATCTGGATTGGTGTAAAAGCTTGCCTCGTTGTAACCTTTTACGACGAGCTCTTTTATCACTTCCATTATCGAGAAATATTTTCTTAGTCCTCACTAAGGATATTCTTGACCGCTGTCCAGTGATCTACTATTAGATCAAAATTGTACTCCCTTGCCAAATTCAAAGCAAGGTATATAATAGGTCTGGTACATAGCATAGCATACTTTATAGAACCTATGACTGGGGCATAGGGAATGTCTTTCATTCTCTTTTCTATTTTCTGCTGTGGTCGGGATTTGAGTCTTACTCAATTTCATACCTTTGCAACATAGGCAAGAACTCTTTCTTTGACTGTTCCATTTTGAACTACTTCAAAATCTTGTCAAGGTATGTACTCATGGAAAATCTTATCAAGCGTCTTGATCTATCTCAATAGATCTTGATGCTCAATATGTAAGTAGCTTTGCCAAGGTCTTTCTTTGAAAAAACTCCTTTCAAACACTCCTTTATGCTTTGTATAATAATCCTACATTATTTCCGATCAACAATATGTCATTCAGATATACTTATCAGAAATGTTGTAGTGCTCCCACTCACTTTCTTGTAAATACAGGCTTCACCGCAAGTCTGTATAAAACTGTATGCTTTGATCAACTTATCAAAGCGTATACTTGCACCAGTCCATAGATGGATTGCTGGAGCTTGCATATTTTGTTAGCACCTTTAGGATTGACAAAACCTTCTGGTTGCATCATATACAACTCTTCTTTTAAGAAAACCATTAAGGAATCCAGTTTTGACATCCATTTGCCAGATTTCATAAAATGTGGCAATTGCTAACTTGATTCAGAGACTTTAAGCCTCGCTACAGTTGAGAAAATCTCATTGTAGTCAACAACTTGAACTTGTCAAAAACCTTTTTGCGACAAGTCGAGCTTTGTAGATAGTAACACTACTATCAACGTCCGTCTTCCTCTTGAAGATCCATTTAATTTTCTATGGTTTGCCGATCATCGGGCAAGTCCACCAAAGTCCACACTTTGTTCTCATACATGGATCCTATCTCAGATTTCATGGCCTCCAGCCATTTTGCGGAATCTGGGCTCATCATCGCTTCCTCATAGTTCGTAGGTTTATCATGGTCTAGTAACATGACTTTCAGAACATGATTATCGTACCACACTGGTGCGGACCGTACTCTGGAAGACCTACGAGGTTCTGTAGTAACTTGATCTGAAGTTTCATGATCATCATCATTAGCTTCCTCACTAATTGTTATAGGAATCACTGGAACTGATTTCAGTGATGAACTATTTTCCAATTCGGCAGAAGGTACAATTACCTTATCAAGCTCTACTTTCCTCCCACTCACTTCTTTCGAGAGAAACTCCTTCTCTAGAAAGGATCCATTTTTAGCAACGATATCTTGCCTTTGGATCTGTGATAGAAGGTGTACCCAACAATTTCCTTTGGGTATTCTATGAAGACGCACTTCTCCGATTTGGGTTTGAGCTTATCAGGATGAAACTTTTTCACATAAGCATCGCAGCCCCAAACTTTAAGAAACGACAACTTGGGTTTCTTGCTAAACCACAGTTCATATGGTGTCGTCTCAACGGATTTAGATGGTGCCCTTTTAACGTGAATGCAGCTGTCTCTAATGCATAACCCCAAAACAATAGTGGTAAATCAGTAGGAGACATCATAGATCGCACCATATCCAATAAAGTGCGGTTACGACGTTCGGACACACCATAACGTTGTGGTGTTCCAGGTGGCGTGAGATGTGAAACTATTCCACGTTGTTTTAATTGAAGACAAAACTCGTAACTCAAATATTCGTCTCCGTGATTAGATCACAGAAACTTTATTTTCTTGTTATGATGATTTTTCCACTTCACTCTGAAATTCTTTGAACCTTTCAACTATTTTAGACTTATGTTTCATCAAGTAGATATACCCATATCTGCTCAAATCATCTTGTGAAGGTCAGAAAATAATGATACCCGCCACGAGCCTTAATACTTATTGGCCTGCATACATCAGTATGTATTATTTCCAATAAGTCAGTAGCTCGTTCCATTGTTCTGGAGAATGGAGTTTTTGTCATCTTGCCCATGAGGCATGGTTCGCAAGCATCAAGTGATTCATAATCAAGTGATTCCAAAATCCATCAGCATGGAGTTTCTTCATGCGCTTTACACCAATATGACCTAAACGGCAGTGCCACTAATAGGTTGCACTATCATTATTAACTTTGCATCTTTTGGCATCAATATTATGAATATATGTATCACTACAGATCCAACAAACTATTTTCATTGGGTGTATGACCATTGAAGGTTTTATTCATGTAAATAGAACAAGAATTATTCTTTGACTTTAAATGAATAACCATATTGCAATAAACATGATCAAATCATATTCATGCTCAACGCAAACGCCAAATAACATTTATTTAGGTTTAACACTAATCCCGAAAGTATAGGGAGTGTGCGATGATGATCATATCAATCTTGGAACTACTTCCAACACTCATCGTCACTACACCTTCAACTAGTCTCTGTTTATTCTGTAACTCCTGTTTCGAGTTACTAATCTTAACAACCAAACAAGTATCAAATACTCAGGGGTTACTATAAACACTAGTAAGGCACATATCAATAACCTGTATATCAAATATACCCTTGTTCACTTTGCCATCCTTCTTATCCACCAAATATTCAGGGCATTTCCGCTTCCAGTGACCATTTCCTTTGCAGTGTAAGCACTCAGTTTCAGGCTTTAGTCCAGCTTTGGTCTTCTTCACGGGAGTGACAACTTGTTTGCCATTCTACTTGAAGTTTCCCTTTCTTTCCCTTTGCCCTTTTCTTGAAACTAGTGGTCTTGTCAATCATCAACACTTGATGCTCTTTCTTGATTTCTACCTTCGTTGATTTCAACATCACGAAGAGCTCGGGAATCATTTTTGTCATCCTTTGCATACTATAGTTCATCACGAAGTTCTACTAACTTGGTGACGGTGACTAGAGAACTCTATCAATCACTATCTTATCTGGAAGATTAACTCCCACTTGATTCAAGCGATTGTAGTACCCAGACAATCTGAGCACTTGCTCACTAGTTGAGCGATTCTCCTCCATCCTTTAGCTATAGAACTTGTTGGAGACTTCATATCTCTCAACTCGGGTATTTGCTTGAAATATTAACTTCAATTCCTGGAACATCTCATATGGTCCATGACGTTCAAAACGTCTTTGAAGTCCCGATTCTAAGCCGTTAAGCATGGTGCACTAAACTATCAAGTAGTCATCATATTGAGCTAGCCAAACGTTCATAACGTCTGCATCTGCTCCTGCAATAGGTGCATCAAGGACATAATTCTTCTGTGCAGCAATGAGGATAAACCTCAGATCACGGATCCAATCCGCATCATTGCTACTAACATTTTTCAACACAATTTTCTCTAGGAACATATCAAAATAAACATATGAAAGCAACAACGCAAGCTATTGATCTACAACATAATTTGCAAAATACTACCAGGACTAAGTTCATGATAAATTTAAGTTCAATTAATCATATTACTTAAGAACTCCCACTTATATAGACATCCCTCTAATCCTCTAAGTGATTACGTGATCCATATCAACTACACCATGTCCGATCGTCACCTGAGATGGATTAGTTTCAACGGTGAACATCAATATGTTGATCATATCTACTATATGATTCACGCTCGACCTTTTGGTCTCCGTGTTCCGAGGCCATATCTGTTATATGCTAGGCTCGTCAAGTTTAACCTGAGTATTCCGCGTGTGCAACTGTTTTGCACCCGTTGTATTTGAACGTAGAGCCTATCACACCCGATCATCACGTGGTGTCTCAGCACGAAGAACTTTCGCAACGGTGCATACTAAGGGAGAACACTTCTTGATAATTTAGTGAGAGATCATCTTAAAATGCTACCGTTAATCAAAGCAAGATAAGATGCATAAAGGATAAACATCACATGCAATCAATATAAGTGATATGATATGGCCATCATCATCTTGTGCTTGTGATCTCCATCTCCGAAGCACCGTCGTGATCACCATCGTCACCGGCGTGACACCTTGATCTCCATCGTAGCATCATTGTCGTTACGCCATCTATTGCTTCTACGACTATCGCTACTGCTTAGTGATAAAGTAAAGCAATTACAGGGCGTTTGCATTTCATACAATAAAGCGACAACCATATGGCTCCTGCCAGTTGCCGATAACTTCGGTTAGAAAACATGATCATCTCATACAATAAAATATAGCATCACGTCTTGACCATATCACATCACAACATGCCCTGCAAAAACAAGTTAGACGTCCTCTACTTTGTTGTTGCAAATTTTACGTGGCTGCTACGGGCTGAGCAAGAACCGTTCTTACCTACGCATCAAAACCACAACGATAGTTTGTCAAGTTGGTGTTATTTTAACCTTCGCAAGGACCGGGCGTAGCCACACTCGGTTCAACTAAAGTTGGAGAAACAGACACCCGCTAGTCACCTGTGTGCAAAGCACGGCGGTAAAACCAGTCTCGCGTAAGCGTACGCGTATTGTCGGTCCGGGCCGCTTCATCCAATAATACCGCTGAACCAAAGTATGACATGCTGGTAAGCAGTATGACTTGTATCGCCCACAACTCACTTGTGTTCTACTCATGCATATAACATCAACGCATAAAACCTAGGCTCAGATGCCACTGTTGGGGAACGTAGTAATTTCAAAATTTTCCTACGCACACGCAAGATCATGGTGATGTATAGCAACGAGAAAGGGAGTGTATCTTCATACCCTTGAAGATCGCTAAGCGGAAACGTTTATCAACGCGGTTGATGTAGTCGTATGTCTTCACGATCCGACCGATCCAAGTACCGAACGCACGGCACCTCCGAGTTCTACACACGTTCAGCTTGATGACGTCCTCGCCTTCTCGATCCAGCAAGACGGGCGAAGTAGTAGATGAGTTTCGGCAGCACGACGGCGTGGTGACGGTGTTGGTGAAGAACAATCTCCGCAGGGCTTTGCCTAAGCACTACGGAAACTATGACGGAGGATAAACTAGAGGGGATGGGGTTGCCAGCACACGGCTTGGTGTTTCTTGATGTGTCTTTGGTGCTAGCCCTGCCCCTCTATTTATATGTTGAGCCTTGGGGTCGAAACTTGGAGTAAAAGCCTCCACAAAGTCGGTTTCACCCGAAAGGCAAGAGTCCTTCTCGGACACCAGGGCCAGACGCCATGGTTCCCGGCGTCTGGACCCAGACGCCAGGGACCCTGGCGTCTGGCCCCTGGACTCCGCAAAACTTCCTTTTGCGCTTTCCAAAAACCTTGTGGGCTTTCCCCTTTGGCTCAAATAACGTGTTCTCATACCCAAACATTTCGGGAAACATCCGGAACCCCTTCCGGTGAATTCCGGAACCCTTCCGGAGATCAAACACTATTATCCCATATATCAAACTTTATCTCTGGACCATTCCGGAGTTCCTGTCATGTCCATGATCTCATCCGGGACTCCGAACAACATTCGGTTACCAACATGCATAACTCATATAATACTATATCGTCAACAAAACGTTAAGTGTGCGGACCCAACGGGTTCGAGAACTATGTAGACATGACCGAGACACATTTTCGGTCAATAACCAATAGCGGGACCTGGATGCCCATATTGGCTCCCACATATTCTACGAAGATCTTTATCGGTCAAACCGCATAACAACATACGTTGTTCCCTTTGTCATCGGTATGTTACTTACCCGAGATTTGATCGTCGGTATCCAATACCTAGTTCAATCTCGTTACCGGCAAGTCTCTTTACTCATTACGTAATGCATCATTCCGTAACTAACTCATTAGCTACATTGCTTGCAAGGCTTATAGTGATGTGCATTACCGAGAGGGCCCAGAGATACCTCTCTGACAATCGGAGTGACAAAACCTAATCTCGAAATACGCCAACCCAACATGTACCTACGGAGACACCTGTAGTACTCCTTTATAATCACCCAGTTACGTTGTGACGTTTGGTAGCACCCAAAGTGTTCCTCCGGTAAACGGGAGTTGCATAATCTCATAGTTACAGGAACATGTATAAGTCATGAAGAAAGCAATAGCAACATACTAAACGATCAAGTGCTAAGCTAACGGAATGGGTCAAGTCAATCACATCATTCTCCTAATGATGTGATCCTGTTAATCAAATGACAACTCATGTCTATGGCTAGGAAACTTAACCATCTTTGATTCAACGAGCTAGTCAAGTAGAGGCATACTAGTGACACTATGTTTGTCTATTTATTCACACATGTATTATGTTTCCGGTTAATACAATTCTAGCATGAATAATAAACATTTATCATGAAATAAGGAAATAAATAATAACTTTATTATTGCCTCTAGGGCATATTTCCTTCAATATGCGACCCTATCCAAAAGGAACTCGAAGGTCCCACCAAGGATAGACCCGCATATTGAAATGCTTTTGCAGGGTGGAAATCATTACATCAACATTACATAATAGATGGGGATACATACATAAGGCATACAATGCCACACGAATACAATATCATCTTACATAAGAGCACCATCCGACTACGGATGAAACACAAACATAAACTCAAACGACATCCACCCTGCTAGCCCAGGCTGCCGACCTGGAACCTATCCCCTGATCGAAGAAGAAGCAGAAGAAGAACTCCAAAACAAGCAAACATCGCTCTCGCGTCATGATCATCGCATAACCTGTACCTGCAACTGTTGTTGTAGTAATCTGTGAGCCACGAGGACTCAGCAATCCCATTACCATGGGTATCAAGACTAGCAAAGCTTAAAGGGAAAGGAAGGGTTAAAGTGGTGAGGTTGCAGCAGTGACTAAGCATATATGGCGGCTAACATACGCAAATAAGAGCGAGAAGAGAGCAAACGGAACGGTCGTGAAGCTAGCAATGATCAAGAGGTGATCCTGAACTCCTACTTACGTCAAACATAACCAAAAACCGTGTTCATGTCCGGACTCCGCCGAGAAGAGACCATCACGGCTACACACGCGGTTGATGCGTTTTAATTCGGATCTGGTGTCAAGTTATCTACAACCGGACATTAACAAATTCCCATCTGCCACATAACCGCGGGCACGGCTCTCGAAAGTTTATACCCTGTAGGGGTGTCCGAACTTAGCCCATGATAAGCTCTCGCGATCAACGAAGGATATTCCTTCTCCCAGGAAGACCCGATCAGTCTCGGAATCCCGGTTTACAAGACATTTCGACAATGGTAAAACAAGACCAGCAAAGCCGCCCGATGCGCCGACAATCCCGATAGGAGCTGCACATATCTCGTTCTCAGGGCAACACCGGATAAGCGAAGCATACAGGTACCGACGTAACCCAAGTTGCCAAGGGATGGTCCCGCATGGTGCTCTAGTTTGGACCAACACTTAGACAAGCATTGGCCTAGGGGGGCTAAAATAAGATGACCCTTGGGTTAATTACTCCCAAGGGTAAGGTAGGTGGTGGTGAGGCAAATGGTAAAACCAAGGTTGGGCCTTGCTCGAGGAGTTTTATTCAAAGCAAACTGTCAAGGGGGTCCCATAAATCACCCAACCGCGTTAGGAACACAAAATACGGGAACATAACACCGGTATGACGGAAACTAGGGCGGCAAGAGTGGAACAAAACACCAGGCATAAGGCCAAGCCTTCTACCCTTTACCAAGTATATAGATGCATTAATTAAATAAGAGATATTGTGATATCCCAACATAATCCTGTCCACCATGGAGCAATCTTCAACTTCACCTGCAACTAACAACGCTATAAGAGGGGCTGAGCAAAGCGGTAACATAGCCAAGCAACGGTTTGCTAGGAAGGGTGAAAAGGTTAGAGGCTGACATGGCAATTTGGGAGGCTTGAAGAGCAAAAGATAGGTAGCGCAACATAGCGATAGAACGAAGCAACTAGCATAGCAATGATAGTAGTGAGATCCAGGGTAGCGGTCATCTTGCCTGAAATCCCGCTAGGAAGAAGAACGAGTCCATGAAGAAGATGAAGCCACGAAGACGAACCAAGCGTAGACGAACGAATCATCACGATCGCAACAAAAATGGGAACTATCGAGAAGAAGCACACAACATGGTAAACACACCACACATAGACAAGACATGATGCACAACAAGCATGATGCATGACAAAGCTACATGAAGCTACTCATGGCAAGAGACGATGCAAACAAGAGCAACACATCAAAGCAAGTTTAAATGAGGCCGGGAACAACATATAACAATTCCGGTAAGTCCTCATATGCAAATTTCGAAATTTGTCCAGATCTGAATAAACCTTATGTTCAAGTTGTTAAACAGCAAGTTAATATGAACCAAGATGATCTACACGAGATTCTAGTCAAGTTACATATAAAGTTCGTTTAATTCGGAGCTACGGTCTAGATGATATGAGCAAAACAAGTTCAACATGGCATTGATACAAAATGCATACAAACATCAAGCAAACACCTCAAAACAAGGATGCAACATGATAATATGAAACTACATGCAATTCTAAGCAAGTTTCATATAGAGCACTCTCAAAACGGAGCAACGGTTCAACACACACACATGAAACAAGTTTAAAGGACAAGCTGTCCAAAATAGCAACTAGGCATATTGAAAGCACCAAAATAACATGCTACAGTACCAAAATATGAGAACAAAAGGCATAGACATGATGTACAGGTAAAGCATAACAAAATATGAACACTGAGCTATCTCCAGAAATCACTAGAACATGCTCAAAAACATACGGCAAGATTGCATATATTAACAGTTTCAGACTTTGCAGAAATAACATCAGGTTGCAATGTTTAGAGCTATCAAACAACATGCTACAGGAACATATCATGGCAAACAAAGGCATGGCATGCTAATACTAAAGACAAAGAACAAATCTCCCTTACTGAACTAATTCCAAAGATCAACAAAAAAGATGGTAGCACCCATGAAAACATGGCAAATGATATGACAGATTCCGACATGGCAGCAACAACAGAAAGTAGGCATGTTGGTGAGCTTGTACAGCTCACCACAGAGCAATACATGGCATGAAAAGGTAATCAACACTAAGAATACATGTTTATGAAGCTAAACATGGCAAGAGAAAGTTCATAGCATGCTTGGATCACTAACAACAATCATGGCAACATGAACTTAATGTTAACAGGTTGACAGCAACATTATTTAGCAAATTTGGAGCAAGATTACAGCAAGCTACAGCAAGCTATAAATGCAACCAGGGGCATAGATGAATAGAGCATGACATGTATAACAAATCATCCTTAGTGAACATCTCCAGATTATGCATAGAATGACTTGTAGCAGCAGGTTAACATAGCATCATGATATAGCAGATTCAGACTAGCAAAACAGCAACAGCGAGTACCCTACTTAACAAGCTTGATGCACTCACCACACAACTCATAAAAATACATGGATAGCACCTCTGTAAATATGGCATGACATAGTTCAAAACACATGTAGAGCTCATGCTCATAGGATGCACACATCAAACATGGCAAACTGACAAATGAGCATGTTCTGTTAACAGACAGCAGACAACATTATATAGCACTCTTGCAATGATGATTAGGGCATCAAGATGATCTCAAACAAACATGGCACAATGGAATGAAATGAAGAGCATCTCTTGATGAACATTTTGATATATTACACGCACAAAACGGAGCAGTATGCGACAAATTATGGCATGTCAAAGTATGCACCAGAATGCAACAATTTCGGGGACTTAGAGGAAAAATCACCTCTGCGAAAGTCAACGCGGGACGGAGGCGTGCGGGACGAGGAGATCCGGGATCGGGGGCACCTTTTGGTTGGACTCCCGGTGGATCTCATCCACCCGCAGTGGATCTTGACAAGAGATAACTTCGGCGAGCTCGCGAGAGCTCCGGCGAGGCGCGCGACACCGGGCAGGCGCAAGGGAACGGCGGATCCGGCGGGAAGAGGGCGCCGATGCAGAGGGCGAGGAGCGGCGGAGCACGGCGGGGCGCTTGGGCGCGCGGTGGCCGGTGCGGGATCCGGCGAGGCTCAACGGCGCGGTCCGGCGACCTGGGTAGACGGCGGCGGGGCAGAGGCGCCAAGGCGCATGGCGGCAGGGACGGCG
>NC_041393.1:388982409-389002729 GCF_002162155.2 Triticum dicoccoides | reverse complement strand
CGGCGCGGGAGAGAGAGGAGGCCGCGAGGAACACATGGCAGCGCGGGAGAGGGCGGACGGCGGTGGCGGACATGTCCGGCGCCGGGCGGACGTGTCCGGCGCGCGGAGGAAGAAGGGGGCTTGGGTTTGCACCGGGATTTTCGGGGGGAGAGGCATATTTATAGATAGAGGGAGCTAGGAGAGTCCAAATGAGGCACGGTTTTCGGCCACGCGATCGTGATCGAACGACCGAGAGGATGAAGGGGGTTTGGATGGGTTTTGGGCCAATTTGGGGGGGTGTTGGGCTGCAACACAAAGATGGCTTTTACGGTTACCCGGTTAACCGTGGGAGTATCAAACGACCTCCAAATGGCACGAAACTTGACAGGCGGTCTACCGGTGCTATACCAAGGCCGCTTGGAAAACCTCGGGCCATTCCGAGAATGTTTAACACCCGCACATGAAAATAGGCAAAAGGGGGACGCCGGAGGGCATAGGAGTGCCGGATTGCAAAACGGAGAACGGGGAAAAAGCTCGGATGCATGAGACGAACACGTATGCAATGCAATGCACATGATGACATGATAAAATGCAACACACAAGAAAATGACATGGCAATGACGGCGAATAACTGGCGGACACCTGGCGCAACGAATCTGGGGCGTTACAACACTCCTCCACTAACAAGAGATCTCGTCCCGAGATCTTAGGACCGAGACAGAAAGGTAAAAGGGATGAGGTGAAACAAGAACTTAAGAGAAGAAGCAAAGAATCGAGAGCATCGAGAAGAAGAGAGGAACAACGAGAATGATGAGAATCGAAAGCTCGCGGAATCAGATAGACTAAGAAACAACTCCGATTAGAACGAGATAAGAAACGAATAAGACTGAAAGGATTTAGGCAGCACTCCGGCTGAAACATGGAGGAATAGAACACGAGCTTGAGAGGATGGAATTATACTTGATGGAGACATGACACAAAACCTCCGGAAGAATTGAAAGAGTTGAATGAAAAGAACGGAGAAGAAAATGACAACTTGTGCCACGAATGAAATAGAAAGCATCTTTAGAAGGAAAGGTTTGAACGGAGTTGTTGAGAAAATCAACAATGAAAAGAATAAGCTTGTTGTGGTCTTATAGGTAACATCTCAAGATCATAAGGTGATAACCGGCCACAAACGGAAATGATTGGATAGCTGAGAAGAACGAAGAAATGCAAAACTCCACTTCAAAATAATACGGAGATTTAATTACACCTCGAGATGCAAGAACAAAAGATACTAGAACTCCTTGAACAAGAATCTTGATGAACACTTGAAAGAATGAATTAAATCATGAAGAACCACCATGAAGAACTCCGGTAACAAAAGGACGATGAGATATAATGAAGGATGAAAGAATAAGATGAGCCTTGCGATGATTTAGATGGAGGTTCCGACAAAATGGCGGAGGAAATTTGAACTCCGGAAAAGAAAAGATGAAAACACTTGAAACTAGAATTTAATCCTCAAGAACAAACTCTGAAGGAAGGGATTACTCGCTTGGAGGATATAAGAATAAGATTTATTGTATGCTTATCCTTGATCAAATTAAATTGATGACAAGCAATGGATTTTTCGTACTACTTATTCTTCTTGAAAAGGATTAAGGGGTATAGCACAAAACTTGAGAGAGTCTTCATGAACCACCGGTAGGATTCAAAAGAACGAATGAATTGATATGATAATCAAAGAAAAAGAATCTTGAACGAACCACCGAAAGAATTAGAAAAAATGACTGATGAAAGAGAATGAATCACCGGGAAGAATTAGAAGAACCAATACACAAGAGGAGATTTAGATGCACAAGAACGAAGAGATAACGAGCTGATTAAAGAACACTTGAATGAAACACCGATTGGATAACGGTAGATGAAATGTGAGGACGAAGAATTCTTCTGGAATGATGGCCTCCGGTGAAATGAAAAGAAATCAACTCCTGAAATACTCCGGATGGGTAAGAAAAGAATATCTGATGATTGGAATAATTCGAGAGGATGAATGAAGCTAGAATCACGAATATTCGAGAGAACGGACAAGATTTAGAGGAAAAACTCTTCTTTGGTCTTCAAATGACGACGAGATAACACCATCAAAATTTACTGAGATACTCCAGGAAAAAGAAAAGCGAAGAGGTTGAGCCAACAATGAAAAGAATTTGAAAGAGATCTTGGAGAAGGCATCTGACTGATGAAATCCATTCTTACGTCACACTTGAAAAGAATTGAGAATAACTCCGGGGGAATTAGAAGAGTCAGGTAAGATCCTAGGAAAAGACCTGTGGGTTAGGGCCCACTAAAATAGAACACCGTTTGAAAAGGGATGTTGAACAGATAGAAGAAGCACCGGAACAATTGAAATAATTGAATGAGGTGACAACCACGAATTAATTGGAACATAGACGAAACTCCTGAGATGTCTTCCGAACCCCGGAATGATTGAATGGCGAGAGGCAAATGAGCAAGGAGAACACTTGATCCTAGAAAAGAATGTGATCAACCCAAAAAAACTTGAATTGAGTCCACCGGAAAAGAAAAGAGATGAAGAATGACGAACGAGACGAGAATTCACTGGTTGAAATAATTTACGAAAGACTAAAGAGGTTCCGCACGAATGAAATTGATGGTCGAAACAGACTCAGACTCCGGGAAGAAGAAAGGGTGGGAGGGCGGGAAAACAAAGGCACCTGGAAGGGAGAACCAACGAATATCTTGAAGAGAAAACACCGGTTAAAATCATTGAGGAAAGAAGGCAAAGACTTCGCCCGAGTAGGATGGATACTCGATTACGGACTAGGACTCCGAGATGAAAAAGGGGTGGGCGAGTGGGAAAAGAAAACAACTGAGGATTGAACTTGGCAAAGATGAAGAGGCTCGAGTCAACTTGACGAGGAATGCACCGGATCAAAAGAGCTGAGAACCAACGATCGAAAAACCAACTGCGTGAACCTAAAGAAAAATTTGAACGGGAAGAGGAGTAATTCAAAACACCTACGTCAAGATTCCTTACCAGAGCGACGAAGGGGCTGAGGAGTAAAAAGAATTCCTACTCTCCGATATAACTAGACTCCAAAAACGGTTTTCTTCTAGACTCAACAACGGCCAAACTACACGATCAATCAAGTGGGCTCCTAAGGTCGGTCGAGGCTCTGATACCAACTTGTCACGCCCAATATGCGACCCTATCCAAAAGGAACTCGAAGGTCCCACCAAGGATAGACCCGCATATTGAAACGCTTTTGCGAGGTGGATATCATTACATCAACATTACATAATAGATGGGGATACATACATAAGGCATACAATGCCACACGAATACAACATCATCTTACATAAGAGCACCATCCGACTACGGATGAAACACAAACATAAACTCAAACGACATCCACCCTGCTAGCCCAGGCTGCCGACTTGGAACCTATCCCCTGATCGAAGAAGAAGCAGAAGAAGAACTCCAAAACAAGCAAACATCGCTCTCGCGTCATGATCATCGCATAACCTGTACCTGCAACTGTTGTTGTAGTAATCTGTGAGCCACGAGGACTCAGCAATCCCATTACCATGGGTATCAAGACTAGCAAAGCTTAAAGGGAAAGGAAGGGGTAAAGTGGTGAGGTTGCAGCAGCGACTAAGCATATATGGTGGCTAACGTACGCAAATAAGAGCGAGAAGAGAGCAAACGGAACGGTCGTGAAGCTAGCAATGATCAAGAGGTGATCCTGAAATCCTACTTACGTCAAACATAACCCAAAACCGTGTTCACCTCCCGGACTCCGCCGAGAAGAGACCATCACGGCTACACACGCGGTTGATGCGTTTTAATTCGGATCTGGTGTCAAGTTATCTACAACCGGACATTAACAAATTCCCACCTGCCACATAACCGCGGGCACCGCTCTCGAAAGTATATACCCTGCAGGGGTGTCCCAACTTAGCCCATGATAAGCTCTCGCGATCAACGAAAGATATTCCTTCTCCTAGGAAGACCCGATCAGTCTCAGAATCCCGGTTTACAAGACATTTCGACAATGGTAAAACAAGACCAGCAAAGCCGCCCGATGCGCCGACAATCCCGATAGGAGCTGCACATATCTCGTTCTCAGGGCAACACCGGATAAGCAAAGCGTACAGGTACCGACGTAACCCAAGTTGCCAAGGGATGGTCCCGAACGGTGCTCTAGTTTGGACCAACACTTAGACAAGCATTGGCCCGGGGGGGCTAAAATAAGATGACCCTTGGGTTAATTACTCCCAAGGGAAAGTTAGGTGGTGGTGAGGCAAATGGTAAAACCAAGGTTAGGGCCTTGCTGGAGGAGTTTTATTCAAAGCGATCTATCAAGGGGGTCCCATAAATCACCCAACCGCGTTAGGAACGCAAAATTCGGGAACATAACACCGGATGACAGAAACTAGGGCGGCAAGAGTGGAACAAAACACCAGGCATAAGGCCGAGCCTTCCACCCTTTACCAAGTATATAGATGCATTAATTAAATAAGAGATATTGTGATATCCCAACATAATCCTGTCCACCATGGAGCAATCTTCAACTTCACCTGCAACTAATAACGCTATAAGAGGGGCTGAGCAAAGCGGTAACATAGCCAAGCAACAGTTTGCTAGGAAGGATGAAAAGGTTAGAGGCTGACATGGCAATTTGGGAGGCTTGAAGAGCAAAAGATAGGTAGCGCAACATAGCAATAGAACGAAGCAACTAGCATAGCAATGATAGTAGTGAGATCCAGGGTAGCGGTCATCTTGCCTGAAATCCCACTAGGAAGAAGAACGAGTCCATGAAGAAGATGAAGCCACGAAGATGAACCAAGCGTAGATGAACGAATCCTCACGATCGCAACGAAAACGGGAACTATCGAGAAGAAGCACACAACATGGTAAACACACCACACATAGACAAGACATGATGCACAACAAGCATGATGCATGACAAAGCTACATGAAGCTACTCATGGCAAGAGACGATGCAAACAAGAGCAACACATCAAAGCAAGTTTAAATGAGGCTGGGAACGACATATAACAATTCTGGTAAGTCCTCATATGCAAATTTCGAAATTGGTCCAGATCTGAATAAACCTTATGTTCAAGTTGTTAAACAGCAAGTTAAGATGCACCAAGATGATCTACACGAGATTCTAGTCAAGTTACATATAAAGTTCATTTAATTCGGAGCTACGGTCTAGAAGATATGAGCAAAACAAGTTCAACATGGAATTGATGCAAAATGCATACAAACATCAAGCAAACACCTCAAAACAAGGATGCAACATGATAATATGAAACTACATGCAATTCTAAGCAAGTTTCATATAGAGCACTCTCAAAACGGAGCAACGGTTCAACACACACACACATGAAACAAGTTTAAAGGACAAGCTGTCCAAAACAGCAACTAGGCATATTGCAAGCACCAAAACAACATGCTACAGTACCAAAATATGAGAACAAAAGGCATGGACATGATGTACAGGTAAATCATAACAAAGTATGAACACTGAGCTATCTCCAGAAATCACTAGAACATGCTCAAAAACATACGCCAAGATTGCATATATTAAAAGTTTCAGACTTTGCAGAAATAACATCAGGTTGCAATGTTTAGAGCTATCAAACAACATGCTACAGGAACATATCATGGCAAACAAAGGCATGGCATGCTAATACTAAAGACAAAGAACAAATCTCCCTTACTGAACTAATTCCAAAGATCAACAGAAAAGATGGTAGGACCCATGCAAACATGGCAAATGATATGACAGATTCCGACATGGCAACAACAACAGAAAGTAGGCATGTTGGTGAGCTTGTACAGCGCACCACAGAGCAATACATGGCATGAAAAGGTAATCAATAGTAAGAATACATGTTTATGAAGCTAAACATGGCAAGAGCAAGTTCATAGCATGCTTGGATCACTAACAACAATCATGGCAACATGAACTTAATGTTAACAGGCTGACAACAACATTATTTAGCAAATTTGGAGCAAGATTACAGCAAGCTACAGAAGGCTATAAATTCAACTAGGGGCATTGATGAATAGAGCATGACATGTATAACAAATCATCCTTAGTGAACATCTCCAGATTATGCATAGAATGACTTGTAGCAGCAGGTTAACATAGCATCATGATATAGCAGATTCAGACTAGCAAAACAGCAACAGCGAGTACCCTACTTAACAAGCTTGATGCACTCACCACACAACTCACAAAAATATATGGATAGCACCTATGTAAAGATGGCATGACATAGTTCAAAACACATGTAGAGCTCATGCTCATAGTATGCACACATCAAACATGGCAAAAATGACAAATGAGCATGTTCTGTTAACAGACAGCAGACAACATTATATAGCACTCTTGCAATGATGATTAGGGAATCAAGATGAACTCCAAAAAACATGGTACAATGGAATGAAATGAAGAGCATCTCGTGATGAACATTTTGATATATTACACGCACTAAACGGAGCAGTATGCGATAAGTTATGGCATGTCAAAGTATGCACCAGAATGCAACAATTTCAGGGACTTAGAGGAAAAATCACCTCCGCGAAAGTCAAGCGGGATGGAGGCGTGCGGGACGAGGAGATCCGGGATCGGGGGCACCGTTTGGTTGGACTCCCGGTGGATCTCATCCACCCGGAGTGGATCTTGACCGGAGATAACTCCGGCGAGCTCGCGAGAGCTCCGGCGAGGCGCGCGACGCCGGGAAGGCGCAGGGGAGCGGCGGATCCGGCAGGGACGGGGCGCCGGTGCGGAGGGCGAGGAGCGGCGGAGCACGGCGGGGTGCTTGGGCGCACGGTGGCCGGCGCGGGATCCGGCGAGGCTCGACGGCGGGGTCCGGCGACCCGGGCAGACGGCGGCGGGGCGGAGGGGCCGAGGCGCATGGCGGCGGGGACGGCGGCTCGCGGGGACGCCGCGGTGGCGGGCGGTGGTGGCCGTGGACGGGCGGCGCGAGCGCCGTCATGGGGAACGGGCTGGGTGACGGCGTCGCCGGCGGGCAGAGGCGACGGGGGCGCGGGGGCACCCGCGGGCGGGTGGCGATGCTCGGTCGGCCGGGCGGGCCCCGGATGGGCCCCGGCGGGCCGGCGGCGCGGGAGAGAGAGGAGGGCCGCGGGGAACACGTGGCAGCGCGGGAGAGGGCGGACGGCAGCGGCGGACATGTCCGGCGCTGGGCGGACGTGTCCGGCGCGCGGAGGAAGAAGGGGGCTAGGGTTTGCACCGGGATTTTCGGGGGGAGAGGCATATTTATAGATAGAGGGAGCTAGGAGAGTCCAAATGAGGCACGGTTTTCGGCCACGCGATCATGATCGAACGACCGAGAGGATGGAGGGGGTTTGGATGGGTTTTGGGACACTTTGGAGGGGTGTTGGGCTGCAACACAAAGATGGCTTTTACGGTTACCCGATTAACCGTTGGAGTATCAAACGACCTCCAAATGGCACGAAACTTGACAGGCGGTCTACCGGTGCTATACCAAGCCCGCTTGGCAAACCTCGGGACATTCTGAGATCGTTTAACACCCGCACATGAAAAGAGGCAAAAGGGGGACGCCGGAGGGCATAGGAGTGCCGGATTGCAAAACGGACAACGGGGAAAAAGCTCGGATGCATGAGACGAACACGTATGCAATGCAATGCACATGATGACATGATAAAATGCAACACGCAAGCAAATGACATGGCAATGACGGCGAATAACTGGCGGACACCTGGTGCAACGAATCCGGGGCGTTACATAGGTTAGTCCCAAAAATGATATAAATGTGTAAATTAAAGCCCATAAACATCCAAAACAAGTAATATAATAGCATGGGATAATCCAAAATTATAGATACGTTGGAGACGTATCAAGCATCCCCAAGCTTAATTCCTGCTCGTCCTCGAGTAGGTAAATGATAAAAACAAAAAATTTGATGTGGAATGCTACCTAGCATAATTCTCAATGTAATTTTCTTTTATGGAGATGCCCATCAATTGATGTCAATGCGAGGAGTAGTGATTGCCATGCAACGGATGCACTAGAGCTATAAGTGTATGAAAGCTCAAACTAAAAACTAAGTGGGTGTGCATCCAACTTGCTTGCTCATGAAGACCTAGGGCATTTGAGGAAGCCATCGTAGGAATATACAAGCCAAGTTCTATAATGAAAAATTCCCACTAGTATATGAAAGTGACAACATATGAGACTCTCTATATGAAGAACATGGTGCTACATTGAAGCACAATAAATGAGACTCGCTATATGAAGAACATGGTGCTACTTTGAAGCACAAGTGTGGAAAAATAGATAGTAACATTGCCCCCTTTTATTTATTTTCTTTTTTTTCTTTTTTTCTTTTTTTCCCTTTTTCCTTTTTTTTCTTTGGCCTTTCTTTTTTTTGGCCTTTCTTTATTTATTTTTCTTTTTGGGACAATGCTCTAATAATGATGATCATCACACTTTTATTGATTTACAACATATGAATTACAACTCAAAACTAGAACAAGATATGACTCTATATGAATGCCTCCGGCGGTGTACCGGGAAGGTGCAATGAATCAAGAGTGACATGTATGAAAAATTATGCATGGTGGCTTTGCTACAAATACGATGCCAACTACATGATCATGCAATGGCAATATGACAAAAGTAATGCATGTCATGATGATAAACGAAACGGTGGAAAGTTGCATGGCAATATATCTCGGAATGGCTATGGAAATGCCATAATAGGTACGTATGGTGGCTGTTTTGAGGAAGATATAAGGAGGTTTATGTGTTATAGAGCGTATCGTATCACGGGGTTTGGATGCACCGGCGAAGTTTGCACCAACTCTCAAGGTGAGAAAGGGCAATGCATGGTACCGAAGAGGCTAGCAATGATGGAAAGGTAAAAGTGCGTATAATCCATGGACTCAACATTAGTCAAAAGAACTCATATACTTATTGCAAAAATTTAGAAGTCATCAAAAACCAAGCACTACGCACATGCTCCTAGAGGGATAGATTGGTAGGGAAAGACCATCGCTCGTCCCCGACCGCCACTCATAAGGATGCACAATCCAAGGACACTTCATGTTTCAAATTTGTTACACAACTTTAACCATACGTGCATGCTACGGGACTTGCTAACTTCAACACAAGCATTATTTAAATTCATAATCACCCAACTAGCATGACTTTAATATCACTACCTCCATATCTCAAAACAATTATCAAGTATCAAATTGATCATTAGCATCCAATTCACTTCCTATGATAGTTCTTATTATACCCAACTTGGATGCCTACCATTCTAGGACCAATTTTATAACCATAGAAAATACCATGCTGTTCTAAGAGACTCTCAAAATAATATAACTGAAGCATGAGAGACTAGCAATTTCTACAAAATTAAGCCACCGCCGTGCTCTAAAAGATATAAGTGAAGCACTAGAGCAAAAACTATCTAGCTCAAAAGATATAAGTGAAGCACATAGAGTATTGTAATAAATTCCAATCAAGTGGGCTTCTCCCAAATGGTGTGTACAGCAAGGATGATTGTGGAAAACTAAAAACCAAAGACTAATATCATACACGACGCTCCAAGCAAAACACATATCATGTGGCGAATAAAAATATAGCTCCAAGTAAAGTTACCAATGAACGAAGACGAAAGAGGGGATGCCTTCTGGGGGCATCCCCAAGCTTAGGGTTTTGGCTACTCTTGAATATCTTGGGGTGCCATGGGCATCCCCAAGCTTAGGCTTTTGCCACTCCTTATTCCATAGTCCATCAAATCTTTACCCAAAACTTGAAAACTTCACAACACAAAACTCAACAGGAAATCTCATAAGCTCCGTTAGTGAAAGAAAACAAAACCACCACATAATGTACTGTAATGAACTCATTCTTTATTTATATTGGTGTTAAACCTACTGTATTTAAAGTTCTCTATGGTTCATCCCACTTAATACTAGCCATAGATGCATCAAAATAAGCAAACAACACACGAAAACAGAATCTGTCAAAAACAGAAAAGTCTGTAGCAATCTGTAACTAAAGCAAACTTCTGGAACTCTAAAAATCCTACCAAAATAGGAAGTCCTGGGAAATTTGTCTATTGATCAGCAGAAATACGAATTAACGCAAAATCGCGTTTCTGTGATTTAACAAAACTAATTTCGTGCGCGTAAAGTTTCTGTTTTTCAGCAGAATCAAATTAACTATCACCATAGGTTATCCTATAGGTTCTACTTGGCACAAACACTAATTAAACCATAAAAACACATCTAAACATAAGGTAGATGAAAATTTATTACTAAACATCAACAAAAACAAAAAACACAAATAAAATTGGGTTTTCTCCCAACTAGCGCTATCGTTTAACGCCCCTAGCTAGGCATAAAAGCGAAGATAGATCTAAGTAGTGTCATCTTTGGCACTTGGAAAGAAAAGAGCAAATTTCCTTTCTATGGCATTCATCCTTCTATTTTGGGAAAGCACATTGCCATTAATGGAGGAATTAAGATTAAGCAAGTTACGAAAATTTGCATCTAAACTAGACTTCATCTCTTTGATAATTTTGTTTTGATAAAAGCATATGAGGGTGGTAGATTCAACCTTATTATTCATGGGGTGCCCAAATATAGTTTTCATTCTTTCATAGGTATCTATATCATCCCCTTCAAGAAAACCTTCTTCAAAAATAGAATCTAGGACTTGCTTGATAGAAGCGGGTAGGCCAACATAGAAACTTTTTAAGTAAACTTCAATTTGATATTGTGGCACATAGCTAGCCCGAATCCTTAATAACCTATCCCAAGCATCTTTTAAAGACTCATCAAGCAAATAGCGAAAAAATTCGGAGTCATCTTAATCAAAATTATTAAAGCTCTCATTGGTGACCCTAGTGGGTCTTTTCATAGCATCATTATTTATGAGCTTACTAAGGATAGAGGGGTTATCCAAGGTACTAGAACGCTGGAGAGGACCCCTAATTCTTTTTGATTCGGCCATGGCAACGGGAAGGCAAATGTAAAAGAGAGAGGAGAAGATTGGGAAAGAGAGGGCGAATAAAACGGCAAGGGTGAAGTGGGGGAGAGGAAAACGAGAGGCAAATGGCAAATAATGTAAATGCGAGGGAGATGAGTTTGTGATGGGTACTTGGTATGTCTTAACTTGAGCGAAGACCTCCCCGGCAACGGCACCAGAAATCGTTCTTGGTACGTCTTGAGCTTGCGTTGGTTTTCCTTGAAGAGGAAAGGGTGATGCAGCAATAGTAGCGTAAGTATTTCCCTCAGGTTTTGAGAACCAAGGTATCAATCCAGTAGGAGGCTCCTCAAAAGTCCCACGCACCTACACAAACAAACAAAGAACTCGCAACCAACGCAAAAAAGGGGTTGTCAATCCCTTCACGGCCACTTGCGAAAGTGAGATCTGATAGAGATAGTATGATAAGATAAATATATTTTTGGTATTTTATAATATAGATTGGAAAAGTAAACATGCAAATAAAAGTAGATTGAAAGCTTATATGATAAAAGATAGACCCGGCGGCCATAGGTTTCACTAGTGGCTTCTCTCAAGATAGCATAAGTATTACGGTGGGTGAACAAATTACTGTCGAGCAATTGATAGGAAAGTGAATAATTATGAGATTATCTAGGCATGATAGGCATCACGTCCGCAACAAGTAGACCGACTCCTGCCTGCATCTACTACTATTACTCCACACACCGACCGCTATCCAGCATGCATCTAGAGTATTAAGTTCATAAGAATAGAGTAACGCATTAAGAAAGATGACATGATGTAGAGGGATAAACTCATGCAATATGATATAAACCCCACCTTTTTATCCTTGATGGCAACAATACAATACGTGCCTTGCAACCCCTATTGTCACTGGGTAAGGACACCACAAGATTGAACCCAAAGCTAAGCACTTCTCCCATGGAAAGAAAGATCAATCTAGTAGGCCAAACCAAACTGATAATTCGAAGAGACTTGCAAAGATAACTCAATCATACATAAAAGAATTCAGAGGAGATTCAAATATTTCTCATAGATAAACTTGATCATAAACCCACAATTCATCAGATCTAGACAAACACACCGCAAAAAGAGTTACATCGAATAGATCTCCGCAAGAGAGGGGGAGAACATGGTATTGAGATCCAAAAAGAGAGAAGAAGCCATCTAGCTAATAACTATGGACCTGAAGGTTTGTGGTAAACTACTCACAACTCATCGGAGGGGCTATGGTGTTGATTTAGAAGCCCTCCGTGGTCGATTCCCCCTCCGGTGGAGCGCCGGCGAAGGCTCCAAGATGGGATCTCGCGGATACAGAAGGTTACGGTGGTGGAAATTGTTTTTCGTTGGCTCCCTGGATGTTTCCGGGGTACGTGAGTATACATAGGAGGAAGAAGTAGGTCGGTGGCCGCCCGAGGGGCCCATGAGATAGGGGGTGCGCCCTCCGCCCTCGTGGCCGCCTCGGCTGCTTCTTGGCTTGCACTCCAAGTCCTCCGGATCACGTTTGTTCCAAAAATCACGCTCCCAAAGGTTTCATTCCGTTTGGACTCCGTTCGATATTCCTTTTCTTCGAAATACTAAAATAGGCAAAAAAAACAGCAATACGGGCTGGGCCTGCGGTTAGTAGGTTAGTCCCAAAAATGATATAAATGTGTAAAATAAAGCCCATAAACATCCAAAACAGGTAATATAATAGCATGGAACAATCAAAAATTGCAGATACGTTGGAGACGTATCAACGACATGCTTGTACTGCCAAGAGATTAGTCAAAGGAAGAAAACGACAAGTTTCCCCGCAGCCTCCTGGCGAGTCACTGGACATATTTCAAAATGCCTTTCCCGCTACTTTGCCAGCGTAGCGCAAGTTGCTTCACCGCTGTCGGTCTCTCCCGGTTCAAGAAAACATGCAGGCATGCATATTCAGCATGGCACTATTTCTATGGTTATATTAACCAGAAGACGGCTGTGTCTGCGCGGGAAAACCAACGCGGCAACACGGTAGTGGGCAGAGGTGTTGCAACCGGTTTGTCATCATATAAAGGAACATGGGCTACGGTGCTAGGGCAACATCAGAATATGTTTTTGATCCAGTATCCACGTTCATCCGACAAAAAATACCAGGTGCTATCCTTTCTATATATTTTATCGATACATTTTTATTCCTCTGAGCACCATTACACTGCCCTATTTGTGTTTTTATATACAGGTAAAATCATTGTTATACTGCGGGTATAGAGCAGGCACTGGTAACGTTCTACAACGGCGTTTTCCTCCGTGTCACATTACCCGATGAACGGACGGTCGGTTCACGCGTCCGCACCGGTTACAATACGGAGGACAACTTGCTCGTCCGGACCGGTTTACAACATTCCCGCCGATTCATTTATCTGCTCCCACGGCCGACACGGCCGTAATTGATTTTAGTTTTACTGGGGTGATCATCAACTCCGCGGTGGATAATTTATGGCCTAACATATCAGGTGAAATCCATCCAGTATATTTTTATATTATGCTTTCTTTAAAAGAGCACTTACTCCGGCTTGCAACCTTATCTAATGCAGGACCCTAAATTGCCACATTGGTGAAAATTTAAAGGCCCTCAATTTCGGCTTAAAAAGAAGGATTCCGATTTAAAATCCGGCTCAAGGGAAAGCTATCTCCCACAAAGCTTTGTAGCTCTCAGTAGCCGGTTTAAGAATTTCCGGTTCAAAAAGAATAATCTCTCGCAAGTTCGAGTTCTTAGGAAAAATTAAAGGGACCAAAGAGAGTCTGTTGCAAAAGCACAGCTCAAACATAGGTGCCCCTTGAGTACAGCTCACAGTATCATTTGGGGGCTTGGTCATATTCGAACCATAGCTACATCTCTTGATCTGGCTATCAAGCCAATATTATCATAAGAGCACAGCTCTGGTTACTTCGGTAACCCGGCTATCAAGCCAATATTATCATAAGGGGCCAAAGAGAGTCTGCTGCACAACACGGCTCAAACATGGGTATCCCTTGAGCACAGCTCACAATATCACTTGGGGGCTATGTTCGAACCATAATCACACCTCTTGATAGGCTTAAAGCCACCAGGGAAATCACTTGGGGGCTCTGGTCATATCCGAACCATAGCTTATACCCTCTTGATCGGCATAAGGCCACCAGGATAATCACTTGGGGGCTCTGGTCGTATCCGAACCATAGCTTATACCCTCTTGATTGGCGTAAGGCCACCAGGGAAATCACTTGGGGCTATGGGTTCGAACTATAGCTACACCTCTTGATAGGCATAAGGGCACCAGGGAAATCACTTGGGGGCTTGGTCGTATTCGAACCATAGCTACACCTCTTGATCGTCACAATGCCACAATTATGACTACTTGGGGGCTCTGGTCGTATCCGAACCATAACTTAAACCCTCTTGATCATACACATACATCATCATATATTGCATCATATATTGCATCATCATTACATCATCATAGCATGTATCATATGTCTACGGATATACCGATTTATATGGCAGGAATCAGTTTTCAAACCAGGTTATATTATTCAAATCTTTAATAGCCAACATGGCTGGATTTTTATTATGGTTATTAATAACCAATATTATGATTGAGGTTTCCAAGTCGCTTCAGCGCAATGGCTATTATTTTAACAGTGGATATAATTTATTCTACAAGGGAAGGAACAGTCCCGAGTCGCTGCAGGCTTACAACCCGGCACCTGGGGGCTACATTATTTAAGTTGAGATTACATCAAATACATAGGTCTCATGTCGCTGCAAGCATGCACCATGACAC
This sequence comes from Triticum dicoccoides, assembly GCF_002162155.2. Lineage (NCBI taxonomy): Eukaryota > Viridiplantae > Streptophyta > Magnoliopsida > Poales > Poaceae > Triticum > Triticum dicoccoides. The sequence continues at coordinate 388,987,905 of NC_041393.1, read as the reverse complement.
TTGGGGGCTAATGCAAAGTCATTGTTTGCTCACCTTATTGAAGACCCGACTCCTCACATCGTAATGAGTTGGCCCTTGGGGGCTACCAATTGCTCCTATCAACAATTCAAGGTACAAAGCTTTTAGTCCATTATATTGAAGGGTCCACTGCTCAGTTGGTAAAGCACAAGGCTCTTAACCTTGTGGACGTGGATTCAAGCCCCATGATGGGGGTTACATCATATGATGTTATTTTCATTGAAGTGTCCCAGCTCAATATTATCTTACTGAGTCGGCCCTTGGGAGATACACGTTGTTGTTCAAAGTTTACATGACTATATTTACAAAGTCCCTGCTCATTATTGCATAATGACCCGGCCCTTGGAGGCTACACCGGTTGAAGTTTTTATGAGCATCAGGCAAATACAAGTCCCAGGTTGCTGCAAGCATAACAACCCGGCACTTGGGGGCTACATATGTGGAATACTCAGTTCTGACTGGTGATTGAGATGAACAACCTGGATTTCTTCAATCTTGTGACATTCATATTGAAGCAAATCTTAAGTTGTTACTACGTTACCTTCTGAAGACTTGGGGGCTACAAGTAATAGGCATATAAGAGGTATATTTTCAAGCCTGATGTTAACTACAATTATGACCCGGTGCTATCAATATTTATAAACCAGCAATCTTGGCAATGATAAACCGGCCAGTTCTACATCCTTAAACCGACTGATGATCAGATGAGTATTTCAAGGACCAATATTTCTGTCAAGCATTGGGAGCTGAGTCAAATGAATTATTCTTCTGTGACAAACCAATGTCAGCAAATTGATTATGAAGATGGCCTATTGACCAGGATTTTCTAGAAGAAGGAAATGACAAGGACTTAAGGAGGATCAAGATCAGTTTAACATGGATAAATCCAAATTAAATTGGGGGCTAATGTCGGGGATATACCCCGCGGTATGACCCGGCCGAAGATGATAACCCGGCAGGAGTAAGTCAGATGATAACCCGGCAGGAGTTAAGTCAGATGATAACCCGGCAGAAGTTAAGTCAGATGATAACCCGACAGGAGTTAAGTCAGATGATAACCCGGCAGGAGTTAAGTCAGATGATAACCCGGAAGGAGTTAAGTCAGATGATAACTCGGTAGACAATCATAAACCAGCAGGAAGTCATGACCCGACAGACCATCATAAACCAGCAGACCATCATAAACCGGCACCAGTCATAACCCGGCAGACAGTGATAACTCGGTTGCCAGGGGTTATGAAGACCGAGACGTTATGAAGCCCAAGACGTTAAGAAGCCCATGAAGAGAAGTCAGAATAGTTTAAGTCTTAATCCGAGTTGGACTCTACATGTAACCCGCCCCTTCAATATATATAAGGAGGGGCAGGGCACCCCAAGAGGGGGAGAGAGAATCTTAAGGGTTAGACATAACTGGGAGATCCGGTTTACGGCGACTCCCTCGTGATGATAATGAGACCTAGCCACAAACAGCATGTAGGGTTGTTACCGGATGATGTTTCCTGGGGCCCGAAGCTGTCTAAATCTTTGTTTTGTGTTGCGTTTTCTCGATTCCGCTCAACCCCTATCAAGCTACCACATAGATGCGTTGGCCTCACGACTAAGTTCTCACACTAGGACATCTGCCGTGACAATTCCACGGAACTACTGGAATCTGGCATTTTGCCATCCGCCGCATCTTTGCCGTCTGCCAGCGGCAAAGAGGCTCTTTGTCGTCCGCTTTCACAAAGCGGGCGGAAAGAAAGTGCAGATGGCAAAAATGCTATTTGTCGTCAGCTGCTTCTTTGTCGTCGGCTAGCAGACGACAAAGAGCCAGGTGGGGCCCACAGGGCATGGCATGGCTAGGTCAGATTCTTTGCCGTCCGCTAGCGGACGACAAAAGAGGTCGCTTGTTTCTTGACCGCCTGTGTGAAACTTAACATCACCGCTCCTTTCTTGACCGCCTGTCTGAAACTTAAAGGAATTTCACCGTTGCTTGTACTCACCCCGAGTCAAATTCGCAGTTGTCTCACCACATGTATGACCACCAATGCCCTGGCCCGTCTCCATGCCCCATGCATACCGCACGCCTCGCCGCGATTACCACGTCGAGCCTCCGCTGTCCCGTTCGAGTCTCAAGGGTCGCAAACCTACACCACTCAACCCTCATCGCAAAGTACCATCGATCATCATCGACCGATGATGAGTTTCACGCTTCCATCAGACCACTGAGCTCCAGTCCGAACTGCGTGCCTCTCGCTTTTTCCCCACTGAAATAGGCTCCGACTCTCTGTCGACTTACGCCGTAGCCCCTCAATCAGCACCGAGTGAAGTCTTCCTGACTCCAGCTCCACCTTCAACATGACTCCATGGTAGATGATCAATCCACCCTCGCGCCTCGTTGACTTCAAGCTCTCATGTGCACACCGTCTTGAATCAACCCCGCGCCATAGTCTTGTCAAAGCCACACAAGCCATCAGGCCTACGCCACATGTTTCCACACCCCAGAAGTCGGTCACCATCAGCATCACGCTCCAATGTCACTGTCGCCGATCCACCACCATCTTCTGTACCAACCAACTTGCGTTGATCCGTCAGACTGTCCAGGCCAACTGCCCTTTGTGTCTGACCTAAGCCGAACATTCTTGACTGCAACCATCTGCAACTCCTCACAACCCTCATCGTCCATCTTAACTGGCTTGACATCCTGCAACGCCTTCAAGCATCCTTGTTGTGCCAGCAAATTTTCACCCTTGTCCGTCATAGCCCAAGGTTTTGAGTTATGTCAAACTTCTCCACCTCAAACCTGATACCATTGGCGCCAGATTCTTCGTACGACTAACCCTGTGAAAAAACAACTGAGCTTCCTTCCACGATGCCAAAGTACACGAAGCAAACCTATGTGCTCGCCTCCCAGTAGTAGTAGCAATTTCACGTGGTGTAGCTCCTGGCTCAATCCCAATGCTAGCTTGCTTTGTCCTTCTGATGGATTTTCCTTGGATCTGCTTAGGCTACCTTGATGGTGCACATCTACCATTCGGACTCGGTCTTTTTTTGTCAAAACAAATCTCCTCGAGTATATCAATCGAACCTGCATCACAGACCTTCCGCGCCTGGTCCACCAGCACAACACGTCCACGCACCAACTAGCCTCGTTGGGCCAGCCCACACCGCGTGCACTTCGGCTTCAGATAAAGGCATGCCACGCGCGTGTGTCTGCTTGCCTGATCGATCCTGATCGACCGCCGCACGTCCTTGCTGCTGCAACGCGCATGCAAGCCTTCTGCCGATCCGATGCCTGCTGCAACTGCTGCTTTCGATCTTGCTGAGAACTCCGTAGGCTTCCGATTACCTCTTTTTTAATCTTGTCGAGAACCACACCGCATCTGGCTGCATCTCGAACTTGATACTTTCTCTGAATCAACAATTCATGGCCTCCGAACAAGCAAGCTCATGATACCACTTGTGAGAATAAATCCAAGGCATAATGTTGATCATCCGAGGACCAAGCAATTACACGAGCACGACACCAAGATTTGTTAACGAGGTTCACCGATATGGCTACATCCCCGAGGCCTGACTATGGTGCTCCTCCCCATGACACCGTCACAATACCGCACATCGGCCACCCGGGCGCCGGCACACGCCGCCGGCTCCCCCTTGCGCGCCTGTGCTATTATGTTGGCATAGGTTACATCGTGTGTCTACCCCGCTATATATGAGAGGCTTAGGATACAAGTGTCCTACTAGGACACGACTCCACATCCTATGTAAACACAATACAACTCATAGTCCAACTATAACCTACCTTATGCACTATATTCGACACAATTCCAACAGTAGCAAAGCGAGCGAAGTGCAGGACGCGGGAGCAGGGAAGCGTCCGGCGGCGCTCCGTCTCCGCGCGACCGCGGAGCTCAGGGTGGGCTAACGAGACGTGTGTTAGAAAGAAGGAAAGTTAAGGTACTATACGTTCTCTAACTTTCTACCGCCCGGTCACTAACTGGTCACGTTTTTTCCACCTAGACAGACGCCTCAAACAGGCCTCAAACGCCCGAGCTGACCAACACCGCCCATATCCAGCCCAAGTATGGGGTAGATATGGGGCGCCCGGGCACGCCCGCCGTGTCGGACCCGGCCATGCTGGCCCACCCGACCCCACTTATATTCGGCCTCATTCGCTCGCCAGAGCAAACCCTAGCCACTTTGCTCCACTCCCCTCCCCTCCGCCACCCAAACTCATCTCCAGCGCTATCTCCGGCATGGCGGGCAGCGGATCGGGCTCCGACTAGTCCGGATCCGTCCACTGGGGTGTCATTCTGTGTGGGTTGGAGGAGGCAATGACAGACCGCATTGCATTTCGCCGCTCCCGGGAGGACAGCGCCTGACCGACTAACGGATTCATCCGCCACAACGCCATAGCATCGACTCACCGGGCCTCGGGTCCTCTGGTGCTGGATCCTCGCGGTCCTGGCAGCCGGAACACCTCTCCTTCCCCATCACCGGTCAGGCAGACTATGAGTCCCACCAGGAACGGGCGGCCCACCATGGGAAGGAGAGGATAAGGGCCGCCGAGGCCCATATCACGATGGAAATGGCGGCAGCACGGGTGGCCGTAGAGGAGGAAGCAATCCCATCCGCGCCCGCATTATGAAGAAACGGCAGCGGAGGGACACGCCGCCCTCGCCCGAGAGCAGAATCAGGCGGTCCGTGCCATGGCCGGACTGCCACCAAAGGAGGACAGCGATGTCGAGGGCAGCTCCGACGACGAGCAGACTCGGCTCGATTTGTACTGCGTCTTCGACCGGTACTTCCGTGATAAGGACGACAAGGGCGTCGGGAAGGGCAAAAGGGCAGCCGTGGATGAACTCCACCATAGCCAAACATGCCAAATTTTGGTAGTCCGATAGCATGTTTAGTGTAGTGTGATAGAGTAGTTGGACGATGCGTGTGCGTCGACGTAGTTGCATGTGTTTGTATTAATTTGAGATATGGTAATTGAGGTGTCCAGATGTAAATTACATTTTTTTGAGGGGTGCCCGGTCAGTGCCCACGGACGCCCCCGGACGCGTCCGCTGGCGTTTGAGGGTCCAGATTTGCCAAGTCCGGCTGTAGATGCTCTTAGTACATTTTTCTCCAAGCATTTTGCAATCTCTTTTATCTTAGCGGCATAGTGATGACTTTGTTACAAAGGTCTAACTATCTACGATGCTTGAGTTATTTACCCAAAACCATCACACTTGAGGATAGGGTAATAACTTGGTACCACATTTGTGTCGGGGCACAAAAAATCACCAACTATGCGACTAATTAGTAACGCAGAGCACTGATGCTCGGATTTGGTTGCCAAAACAGCCAAACCGACAAGTAGGGCCCGCATGTCAGGCTGACGTGGCATGTTTATGTGGACAATATGCTGAGTTGGACCAAGGTCCCACCTGTCAATGACTGAAGTGTTTTCTCCAATCCCTTCTTCATCCTCCGGCTAAGGGACGCACAGAG
>NC_041393.1:388977451-388981994 GCF_002162155.2 Triticum dicoccoides | reverse complement strand
GGTTACCTCCCCCTCCATGCACTCCTCCCCGCCGCCAGTGGACAGCCAAATCTGGTGCATTGCAGCTATCTATGCACGCCGCGCCCGTGCCGATCCACCCATGGCGCCGCCCGCGCTGATTCAGCCAAGCCCCGGGAACCTAGCTAATCCCCTCCAAAGGCTAGGCTCTCCTCCCTCCAACGCCGCCTCTCTCTTCCTCCCTATTCTTTGTTGCCGCTCAAGCTCGCGCACAGAGCGCTGCCATGGCCACGAGTCATCAGCCACCATGGCGAACGACCACAAACAGCCCCGCCTCGTTGCCTTAAAACCTCGACTCGATGCGCTACTTCGAACAGACACGTAAATAGAACGTAGGAGGTCCGACGGGGACGAGTTCGTTGTCTTACTCCGGTTCGGCCGCCGCCGCGTCACCTTCAAATTCGTCGGCTCTACCGCACCCCGGCCACTTCCGTTCTCCTGGTATGCTGTGAGACATCTCTGCTGAGCTCCTGGACATTCCCCCTTCGACCTCTCCGACCTCGAGTGCACTCGCCCGCCACGCCATGCTCTGACAGCCGTTGGCGAGCTCTGTGGCCTCGAATCTGACCGTCCTCGGCACCCCAATGACCTTCCTCGGCCTCGTGGGCCTCCCTTGGTCACGACACTCTTCCCCATGCTCTGGCCGCGTCAAGCTCATCCCCATGCCTGCAAGAAAAAGCTCCCCAACGGCCGCCCAGAAGTTGTTTGATGAAATGCCCCATAGAAATAGAGATGGGAAGAAGATGGCCGTTTACTCATAGACAGGTGGGTTCCGCGTCTTATTTGCCACATCAGTCGGTCAAACTTTTTGGTCTTCGCCATGTCAGCCTGACATGCAGGCCCTACTTGTCGGGTTCGCTGTTTTCTGGAGCAATCTCGACGATTAGTGCTCCGCGTTACTGGTTAGGCACAGAGTTGGTGGTTTTTTGTGCCCTGAAACAAATGTGGCATCAAGTTGTGACCCTAGCCTCAAGTGTGATGGTTTTGAGTAAATAACTCACGATTCTTCTATGTTGCTTCTAAGTATGCTGGTTTTCTGATCAATGATGTGCTTGAGTCTGAGTTTTGAAGTTTTCCACATTTATAGAGCTCGGCCTCTATTTGGTATTTTCGTGAAATATACTACTGCATTAAAAGTTGGACGAAACATATGTTACTCCCTCTGAATTAATAGACGCAGCCTCTATACAATGTTGCTTCTTTTGTATAGAGGTTGCGTCAATTAATTTAGATAAGAGGAATTATTACGATCTCTTTTTTATGTTGCCCCCCTTTAAATACCCCTTCACTCTTTTACCAGCCCGATTATCGTCCCACTTTTGCATTTCCCGACCTGCGTGCACCCGAAGCAGAAGCAGCGAGAGCCGAGAACGCCCGCCCATCGCCCGATTTCATCCAGCCAGCCTCAACCAGCCGTAAGTTCTTCTCCTCCCTTCCGCTGCTGGCCATGCGAGGGACCATAATCCGAACGAGTTGTTGTTCCGATCTCGAGCCCGTTCGTCGCAGTGCAGCATCGCTAGCTCTTCTTGGTTTCTTGCTGCGCGTTTGCCAAGATTTTCGCTTCCCGTGTGGTTTGATGCTGATCGTCGTTGTGCGTGCAGGCAACCTGTTCGAGAAAATGCTTCAGGCGGGCGCGGGGCGGGGGCCGCCGCACGACGCGGCAGCGGGGGCCACCGGCGCGGGAGGCGGTGGACGCGACCGCATCAGCGACCTCACGGACGACCTGTGCCACCACGTCTTCTCCTACATGAAGGCGTGGGAGGTGGTCCGCACGAGCGCGCTCTCGAGGCGGTGGCGCCGCACCTGGGCCTCCGCGCCGTGCCTCGACATCCGCTGGCTGTGCGCCTGCTCCCGCCGCGTTGACCAGGATTGGTACGCCGAGTTCGTCAAGCACCTGCTTCTCCGGCGGGACCGCAAGCCGTTGAACACGCTCCGGCTGCACTGGAACCACGACGACGCCAACACGTGGATCGTTCATGCTCTCAGGCGCAATGCCACAGCTATCCAGCTCTCCGCCAAGCATCACCGCCCAATCCTCAAGCTGGATTGCACGGTCTTCCTTTCTGGCAACCTCAACATCTTGCAGCTCGCCAACGTGTCCTTGCACAGCCGCTCCCTCTCGGGGCTCCGTTCTAGGTGTACTTCTTTGGAAGAACTAGAGCTCAGGAAAGCTCTCATATTTGCCTCGGAGATTCGATCAACCTCACTCAAGCGTTTGACTATGGTCAACTGTGGAATCTTTAACGGCCTCACGGTTGACGCTTCGAACCTTGCAGCCCTGCGATGCATCAGACCTCGCAGTTTTGTTCCTCAGATCGAGAACTCGGGGTCACTAGTGACGGCCACTATCATGCTTGATGACGCTTGCTTGCAACATGCTCGCCCATGGTCAGTACAGGATGATGAGAACGATGGCGACACATATACTGATGCTGAGGACTCTGACATCAATGAATCTCAATCTCAATCTGATGATGATAGCTGTGCAGTTGCTGATGAGCATGCAAGGGATCGTGAGCATCATGGAAGCGGTGATATTGTAGTTTATGGTGGCAAACGTATTTTTCACAGCCTCTCGAATGTCAGAACAATGAACTTGTCAGCTCATCGAGGAGAGGTACGTTTAGTCATGTCGCTGATGCTATCACCTTCTCGTTCTTTTATGCTTTCTGCATGGGAAGGGGGTAAGGGGTTAGAGTACTATCGTGAAATGTAATGCGTGAATAACATTTTGGTATTTCTTCTTCTGGTGGTGAATCTCTCAAGTCATTATGAATCTGTCTAGATGAAGAACTGAAATTACATCGTTGAGACGTATATTAGCTTTAGCATTACCTTGTAAACTTTGGTCAAAGTCCGCATATTAGTTTTGGTCAAATATATTAACATATACAATAACAAAAATATTAACTTTGGTCAAATATATTAGTTTCAATTTAGTCCGCATATTAGATTTGGTCAAAGTCAAGCCTTGTAAACTTTGATAAAGTTTATAAACAAAAATATTAACATATACAATAAAAAATCAATACCATTAGATTCATTATTGAATGTATTTTCACGTCATATAGATTTATTATGATAAATGTTTATATTTTTTTCTATAAACTTGATCAAACTTTACGAAGTTTGACTTCAGTCAAACCTAATACGCAGAGTAAATAAAAACGGGGGGAGTATCATTTTACTAGTGGATCAGCCTATTGGATAGTTGCCTACTGCAAGAAAAAAGAACATTGAAGTTACTACCTTCAGAGTCTTAACATCTTATCTCTACAAAGGTTTCAACCACTAGTCTCTGGCTTTTTGAACTTTGAGCCTAACTTACTGTTTGCTCTTTGGTGTCCTACGTGATATCTTAAATATGAAATGCCATAGAACTAGCTTGGTTGGTTATTTTCTAGTCGGTAGATCTAACATGTGCCCTAGATGTCACATGTCAGTGGACCATCAGTACCAACTTCAACACTAATGTGCAGGTTCTGCTGACTACGGAACTGGAGAACTGCCCTGTGTTCGAAAACCTGAGGACCCTATCCCTTGGTGAATGGTGTATAGATAGCGAGTTTAATGCATTATCAACCATGCTTGAGAAATCTCCCAACTTAGAGAACCTTTTCGTTCACCTCGAGAAGGTATGCACAATGTATTACTTTGATGAATGTTTGCTACGAGAGTTTAAGCATGTGGCCAATCCTTTACACCGGTTCATTGTTCTATACAAGGCCTGCAACAGCAGAGATAACAGCAACCCAAGTGAAACATCATGTACTTACAACAACCTGAAGGTGAAGATCTCATATTCAGGGGATGGCATGATTGCCCGTCAGCTCGAAGACTTCTTCCGCACCAATAATGGCTCATGGGAGAAGCGCAAGGCGCAAGGCAAAGCTGCCGAGAGTTCAGCGAAGCAGAGGAGGATAAGGAGCCCAGAGGGAGGGCAAGGTGGTGGGAACTAGGTTGATGTTGTTGCATACTGCTTCTAGACCAGGGCCAGCTTGAGCTTGTTGCTGTTCCACTGTGTCAGTAAGACAGTAAAATATGGCGCTGGGGTAAAATTGCAATTTGCACCATTGATCAAATGTCGAACATGGTAAATGGCACAGGTGCATCGGCATCAACTTGTTAGTACTGGTAAGTCAGTAGACGTGTCTGTTTGTTTGTTCCATGGAAACGGTAGATAAAACTGTATAGTGGCTCTGAAGCTTGCGGTCTTCTCACAAGGAGCAGTGCATGGAGTGACTGGCACTGAATGAGCCTGGAGCTGCAAACTGACCTGAGTTCTGGAATGCTGTTGAATGGTTGGTGACCTGAGTTTCTGAAATTCGACCAGTAAATGTCTATAAAAGTCATGTGCCATTTTCATTATTAGATTTTGCATGAATGAATGGTACTTTTATCGTATTTCATTTTCTCAAAATTTACTGACATGCAAACTCTGTCAGATGTGCATACTTGGATACCATATCAAATGGAAAAATAACAAGCAAGTATGAACTGAGCTAGCATATTGTCAAACAGTTAC
>NC_041393.1:388970924-388977143 GCF_002162155.2 Triticum dicoccoides | reverse complement strand
TTCTTATTCCCCTTGAGTGCTTTTGTGAATTCTATAAAAGAACCTCCAGGGCACCAATCTGGAGCTGTGATTTGTTGGCAAAAATAAGTCTAAAAAGGAACAACTGGAGTTGTGACATGATGGCTTCAAATGTGTCTTATACTAGTAAAAACTAACCAGTTGAACACCAAATATAAATTGAAAATCCCAAGAGCCAAGTTTTTGTTGATGGCATAAACGGTCAATTATTATTATTATTTTCGAAACGGAGGCAAAAGATAAAAAAAACTGCTAAGGTAAGGGTTAGCGAGTCATATGGGATAAACGGTCAATTATAATAGTTGGACAGATATGTTGTAGTTGAACGTCCAAGCAGAATCCCAACTGCCAGTCATAGTGTGTTGTTATCAATTTATTGTGGGGAATTAAGTTTTTTTTTCGAAAAGGGGGAATACCCCGGCCTCTGCATCTGGACGATGCATACGGCCACTTTATTGATTATTAACACAAGACCTTACAAAGTCGTACAACAGTAAGACCAAAGCCACCATCTTCGCAACCTCTGTCGCTACTCCTATCTAACTGATGAAGGGGCGCTGATGGTCTGGGCCTAATACCAAACAGACCTCGCAGCCAAACCTAACATCTTAGACCTGAGGTCCCAACCAGGACTCCTTCCGGGTATGGGTACCCACCAGTCCGGCGTGCTCGTCAACCAGGCCCCCTGCCGGGTATGAGGCCGCCGCAGCCACATACCATCAATCCATCTTCAGAGCTGAACTGTTGCATGAACCGTGCCAGGCCTCACTGCCATCGACGCCACCACGACGCCAGACAGCGTCGTCCTCCTGCGCGAGTCCATCCTCCCACATCGAACTCCGAATCTGCATTGTGCCACGCCGTCAAGATCCGTCGCCATCAATGTATGGATGAAGCACCGCTCCACCTAAGAAACTGTCCGCTGGTCCCGTGAAGCAAGGCGCGGCACCAAGTAGAAGGCCGAAGCACACCGCCACCACGCCACCAGCAGCCCCGCCACCAAGAGCTGTTCCCAGCCGCCGCCTTCAAGAAGGAGCACGACACCAGGGTGCCGTCGACGCCCAGACCAGGGGAACAAAAGCTTTCGCCATAGCTCGAGGAGGAGGCGGAAGGGAGAGGATCCACCCCGAAGCCTTCAGGAAGGGAATCGGCGCCAAAGGCGTCGACTTTGGGGAGGCTGCCGCGCCAGCCAGGGGTTTCCCCCGGAACCTCACCCGCACGCCAGATCCGCCAGGCCGGCCATAGGGGACGCCGAAGCCGCCGCCAAGGACCGGCACCAGCACGGATCGGGACAGATCGAAGCAGGGGCGGATCTTCTACATGGAGCCATGACGGATTGCGAGGAGCCGCCACTGCGCCAGCGTCCGCAGCCCCCACGCCGCCCGCGCGGCCGTGGGAGGCTGCCCACCAGAGCCCGCCGGCACAGCCCGCCGGCTGCACCGCGCCCATCGGCCGGGGCCGCCGCCCCGGGGAGTAGGAGGCGCCAAATCACCCCTGCAAAACGGATCTGGATAGGGACCCCAGATCCGCCGCCACCGGAAGCCACGGCCGGCCACCCACGCTGCCCACGCAGCCGTGGTTGCCCAGCCCCGCCAAGAACCCCTGGGGCCGCCGCCCCAGCATCCAGACTCCGCCGCCCCGCATGGCGCCCAGGGGCACCGCTGCGCGCCAGTCAGAGGCCCCCTCGAGGAGAAAAGGAGGCGAGCCCGCCACCGCCGTCCGCCGGACGAGCTTCGCTCGCCGGCTTCCTCCGGCGGCGGCGGGGGAAGCAAGTGGATGGGGGTCGGGGGCGGCGGCGGCTAGGGTTCGCCCGAGCCGCCCCCCTGGAGGCAGCGCGAGCGAAAGTCCTCTGGCTAGTTCTGGGGAATTAAGTGATAGTATTTGAAGGAAATAATTTGCCTACATACGTGGGGATGCTTCATATTGACAACATGTTTAGCGCACTGAAGAACAATTTATCACACCATGTTTCAGAATGACAAATAGGGGTTATCCACATATTTACTTCCAGCTGGAGGTTACATTACATTTGGAGAGTAGAAAGAAAGAGTAAAACTAAAATAGGACATTTCTTAGCATTCCTATGTACAGATGCTATATCAAGCCATTCCACTAATCTACTGGTTTGTAAATCAACACACACTTCCATCAAATCCCTGGGAACAGACACTGCATCAACCAGTAGTCCAATACTACTCCAATATCATTAGAAAGAATAGGTCATCTAATTACTTACTAGTCACCACCACACTTCAACTAGTACAGTAGCACAATAATCTCATATCAAGATTCAGAGGGGTGTCCACATCTGTGACAAGCCGTTCTCCTGGCTCCAGTTTGGGGTCAACTCCAACTTGGAATTGCTGTTACTTGACATGTTGCTCAGTGCTGTCCTGATGGCCTTCTTCTCAGGGTTGTCCCAGCCCAACAGGTCCCCGAAGCTCACCGATCCCCTGAGCGGTAGTGCCGGTAGGCCGGAGAAGCAGGACACTTGCTCGATGGTGTTCATCGCGGTGCCGCTGTCGTAGGCGATGTAGGCGTCGATAAGGGGGGCAAGTGGCGGCGGCACAGTCGGAAGGCCCAGCTCGCTGAAAAATGTGCAGGCTTCTTCAGATGGTGGCCTTGGGCTGGTTGTTCTGCTCTTGTAGAACACCCTGCATAGCACCCAGTCTTCCTGTATTTTTTTTAAAGGATGGCAAGGTTCAAATGGTAAGTGTGAGTTCATGTATGTAACAATTGAAACTGAAAAAGTATTCATTCCTTGAACTGTCAATCTCATATGAAGTACTAGGTTATGCTGAGAAGGCTCCCATTGATTACACTAATTCAGTAGCCAATCTCGGCAGCAATCTGGTTACTTTATGAAATTCTTTTTCTGGAAGTTAGTTAACTTGAAGAAATAGCAATCACAGGGACATCAATAATTTTAAACTGTCACCTTGGAGTAAAGAACTAGCACATGCGAGTCAGATTAATCCTTATCAAGGGAATGTTTAGTAAATTATTAATTGATCTCATTTAGTTAGTTAGTTGCCAGACGTAAACACTGGAACGATCATTTCAGTGACATGGACTGTGGAGTTGACCTGAATGTTAAAATTGGCAACTTGCAGGCTGTACAATTAATTAGAACGGTCCGAGTCAGAGAAGATCACTCGTTCAACAGAAACAGTAGAGATCATACGAAATTCCAGCATGACAGACATGACGACGACGACGACGCGTATGATGACAGTTATATAAATGGGCTAACACGTGGAATACATATGCCTCATTCTAAAATACACGCGTAGATCAATAGATGCAGCTTTGATTGTTTTTTTTTCTTTTGCGGGTAATAGATTCAGCTTTGACTGTTCTTATACGAATATGTTACTTACTAGTTAAGAATTTTGAGAGTTCCCTAAAAAAAAATTTGAAAGCATACATTTACATAATATATTTTTATTGCAATCAAATTTACAGAAACTTAAATTGCACACTTTGTAGAACGAACTTAGTTTCGTGTGGAAAAAAACAGGTAGTGATATCCATCTTAGCCACAAAATTATGCATTTTCTGTTTTTTTCGTACTAAAAACTGTGCAATTTTCACTTGTAATGAAATAATGAACCGAAAATGAAAAAGGAAAGAGAAACTCTCTTCTCTCTCTCTCCTCCTCAATTCCGCATGAGAGTGGCGTGTCCTAATACCGCCGGGGTCACGCGAACCAGATGAACCCAAGAAAGAAAAAAAGGAAGAGAAGAAGCAGATATGCATATGATCCTACGTACCTTGAGCTGGCACCTCGGCTCGGCGGCGGCGGCGGCACCGCCCTTCTGCTGCTGCTGGTGGTGGCGGTGTCGTTCCTCCTCCAGGCGGAACTCGTGCATGACCCACTCCGTCCTCGTCCCCTTGGGGGCCCTCCCCTGGTAGAAGACGAGCGTCTTGCGCATCCCCACCAACGCCTCGCCGTGCGCGAGGATGGCGCGGTCCTTGCCGGTGGCCTTCCAGTAGCCGGAGCGCGTGGCGCGGTTGGTGCGCTGGCCGGTGGCGTACTTGCGGTCGCGCAGGCTGAAGAAGTACCACTCCCTGCCGCCCACGCACGCCGCCTCTGCACAAGGAGAAGAGAGACGAATCCATCAAAACATTTTCTTTTAGCATGCAACCAATCTGTCCAAATATATTTTAATAAATTAGACGAAAATATGATTTCAGCGAGGTGTAGTTTGTTATCACGTCAGTCTAACACACCCAAGGTCTCCGGATTGTTTTCACTTGCATGCAGAAGCAGAATTAATCGATCAACCTTCCTTTCCATGAAGAAATCATGAAGTTCTTTTTTTCCACAAAAAATAAGTTGGTCGCCAGCGCCATGAACTGCATGCACGAACAAGAACCAACGGAGCTCGATCCGGCGCCGGCCGGGCTAATGAACGAAGGGAGGTTGCCACGAACAGACAGCAGTGACGTTGAGAGATGAGTAGGCACGTACTAGCAAGTAGGAACTTGGGTACGTACCTGGAAGGTCCCATGGCTCGCACTTGTTGAGGTCGACGTCCACGATGTCGACGCCACCGTATGCGCGCCGGCCGGTGAGCTTGTGGAGGAGGTAGTCGAGGACCAGCTCCTCGTCCCGTGGGTGGAACCGGAACCCCGGCGGCATCCTCGCCTCCATCATGCCAATAGAGCTCATCTTCTAGACCGGAACGCTACACTGCTACCTTAGCCAGAGAGAGGGAGAGATGGAGGCAGGGAGGGAGAGAGAGTTTTGAGACGGGACGATGAAGGGGAGGTACGTACATGTATTAATAGTGCACGCTAGTCAACTAGTGAACAATGCAACCTGCTACTACCACTATACTTTTGCATTGATGCTTACGGTTTGAAACCGTAAGTCTTCAACGACTCCTCATTTTTGGGACATCCTCCTATATCCAGTATATAAAAGGCTATATTCAAAGGAAAAAAACCTTTATCCCGCTTTATTTATAATGCCACACGTTAAAATGATATATACAAGGTGATGAGAAAAAAAAAACTCTCGCAAAGTAGATTAAAGAAAAAGAATGAGACAACAAAGAAAACAACACAAAAGCAATGCACAAGATATGCAGTACCGGACTCCATCAACTTGCCATCGAGCATGAGCACAAAGATTAGCCCAACCCATGCAAAAAACACCGGTGGCCACCGAAGAAGAACGAATTTGCATCTCATTAAGAAAGCTCCAGACATCGTTGCACAACCACGACCAAACTGTCGCCAAAGAGGACCCTCTGCCCTCTTGCTCTGGTTTGAGGAGCGCTGATCTTGCCTACAATCAGCAAGGGCCGACAATATGGACGATGCAGTCACTTGTAAAAGGTAGGAGGCAAACTAAATCACCTCACACCAAAGCCGAAGAATCTTCGAACTACGAGTCCAGCTTGCCTGAAGGTACTAAACTCCACGATGCCACCCCAAGAGGTTGACAATACCACAACATTGCTGCTGCCGAAACCAATAAGATGGACTTGGGTTTCTATCGGAAGCTCTGGTATGGGGAGGGGGGCTACACGCCGTCCTTCAGAGAGACACGACACCCACACGCGTCACCACCGACTGCTTCGAGGCTCAGCATCTCGCTCGTGCCACGTCAAGATACCTAGGCCATCAAACCCGCCCCGTGGGAAGGCCCACTGCCATTGTCGACCACAAAGACCTTGCTGGATCACTAGTCGACACACTCCTCGTCATCCACACAATCAAGAGGAGTAGCAACCAATGCGTCCACACTGCTAACCGGTGAGCCAATCATGCAACTGTGCCATCCAGGATCCCCGCCCTAGGATTCATGACCGACACCCACAACCTCTAAAGCACATGGTCGTCGCCTGGTGAAGGAGGGCAGAAGGCATCCCCTTTCAGCCCCTAGAGCAACTCAATGTGGATGGCATTCGACTGGGGCTGGGCTGCCTCCCCTTGCCCCACAACAGCCGGTACTAGGCAGCACCGATGTTGACCCACAAGCATAAGAGACGCCTGGCCCGGGCATATCTGGTTAGAGACCAAGATAAGCCAAAGGACACGCCCCCTACATCGACGAAGCTGGATGGGGGTGGGCATCATCGGCGCCCGCCAGCACTACTTCGTAGGCCACATGCCCACTCATCGCCACCAGAAAAGCGAGCCGTCGCCGCACCGGACCAAGCCTCTCGAGATTCGGCCGATGGCTAGCCC
>NC_041393.1:388877835-388970456 GCF_002162155.2 Triticum dicoccoides | reverse complement strand
GGATTAATTGGATCTTAGGGAACGATCATAAGTACAGTCGGCTTATAGAACAAGAATGTCGCGTCGTCGAGCAGAGCTTAGAAGAAGATGACCCGAATCCTAAGGAAGGTGACTTGCAATCGCCGAGACCCGCCACTATAACTCCAAGACCTATGCCCCACCTGACGAACCATGCGAGGAAACAATCGCCGATAGAGACGTCGCCTCTGTAGTCAGTTACACAGACTTTACGGGGGGGGGGTGTTGGAGGGATGGATTTGAACTATGGATGGCCGCCTGGCGGGGTTATTTTGTTGGCTAAAGGGCTATATCAGATATATTATAGTGTATCTTCATTTATGTACTTGTCAAAGCCTTTTTTTTATCAAAGAAGGGCTTGCCCCTTCCGATTTTCATTACTGAAAACCACACAGTTCTACAAAAGAGTTTGAAAGTAAACGAAACGAAAAAAACCAACCGGACTCCACAGGATCAAATAGCTAACCGCCAGACCGAGTTCAAACTACCCTGAGAGCCATTACATCAACGCAGAAGCAAAAGTAGCAAAAAAGGAGCCAAGGATCATCTACAGGAGCACCAAACATTAGGTTCACCCCCCGCAGGAGAGATTTTCTTCATTTCAATCTAGCAACATTGATCCTCCACCCTTGCTTGGCTGTGAACACTTCATTTGCTGCCTGTTCTAGCACCCTTGCTCCCAGCTCCAGCGTTTTTCTTGGCGACTCCTTTATCTGCAAGATAGCCCAGTTAATTAACCACCTGCACATTAGCTTGACAACATATAAAGGATCATTTATCCTTTTATTCTCAAAGATAATTGCATTTCTGCTTTTCCAAATTGACCAAAGCAGGGCTGAAATCCCCACCGGCACCAGTTTCTTATTATCTTTGTTAAATTTTCTAATCCAGTCTCCAAAACAATCTTTCACACTAGATGGCACAGTTTTAAAACCACACACACATCTGACCAAACTCCATAACAATGAAGCAACCAAGCAAGAGAAGAATAGATGATCAATTGATTCATCTTTCCCACATAAAACACATCTTTTCTCACCTTTCCAACCTTTTTTAAGCAATACATCTCTAGTCAGGATGCTCTTTTTATTGATCAACCATAAAAACACTTTCAGTTTCGTAGGCACTTTAATCTTCCATAAGTATTTCTGTGGGAATATTATCCCAACAGCTATCAATTTCCTATATAAGGATCCCACAGAGAATTTATGATCAGCAGTGAGGGTCCAGAGGATTTTGTCCTCCCCTCCTTGCATTTGAATTTCCTCACATTTTTTTTGAGACTATTCCAAAGTTCCACAGTCTCTCCATGCAGGGTTCTTCTAAATCTAAATCCATGCCAACCTTTCTGTATGGCCTCCTCCACATTAATATTGTGGTCAAAGGATATATCATATAGTCTAGGGTAAGCCTCCCTCAAAGGTTTATCATCAACCCATGAATATTCCCAAAACCTAGTGTTTCTCCCATCCCCCACCTTTTTCTTTACAAATTTATAAAAGATTTCTTTGATTTTTAGAAGACTAACCCAGAATTGTGAGTCCCCTGGCTTTTTACATATTAAAGCCAAACACCCCCCCCTTTTCTATATTTGTCTTCCAAAATATCCTGCCATAGACCTTTTTCATTTTCCATTTTCCAAAACCATTTAGCTAGAAGTGCAATATTCATTATTTCCAAATTCAATATCCCCAAGCCCCCCATTTCTTTGGGCAAACAACAATCTTTCCAATTCACTAAGTGGTATTTTTTTATATTCTCATCCTCTTGCCATATCAGCCTGGATCTGAAGAAATTAGCTTTCTTTATAATCCCTTTAGGCACAGCATAAAAGGACATCATAAACAAAGGTATATTAGTTAGGCAGGCTTGCACCAAAGTTATTCTCCCTGCAATGGAACCCAGTAACTTCCCCTGCCAACACCCACATCTTTTTTCAATTTTGTCAGTCACACATCCCCAATGAGAGTTCCTGATTCTGTTCTCAGATACAGGCATCCCCAGGTATTTTATGGGCAAATCCCCCATCTTACATGTTAGTATTTCTTGGTAGATCATTTGTTTTTCCCTGGCTTTGCCAAACAACAGCAGTTCACTTTTATGAAAGTTTATTTTAAGCCCAGACATTTGCTCAAAAGCTCCTAGTATGAGTTTAAGGTTTTTAACACTTTCTATCTCATCCTTTATCAGGAATATGGTATCATCAGCATATTGTAATATATTAATCCCCTTCCCTCTATCACTTTTTAATACCCCTTTAACCAAGTCATGTTTCAGGGCATTACTCATTATAAAGGCTAGGGCATCAGCAGCAATGTCAAACAGCAGAGGTGACATGGCATCTCCTTGCCTCAATCCTTTGAAGGTTTTAAAGTATGGGCCAATTTCATCATTCACTCTAATTCCAACATGTCCCCCTCTCATAGTTTCCATCACCCAGTCACACCATTTGTCAGGAAATCCCTTCATTTTCAACATTTGTATAACAAAGGGCCACTTAATTTTGTCATATGCTTTCTCAAAATCTACTTTAAAAACTAGAGCATCTTCTTTATTCTTATGAAAGGAATTTAGAGCCTCATGTAAAATCACAATCCCTTCCATAATATACCTGCCCTTAATGAAGGCAGTTTGGGTTTTAGAAATCACAGGGGCCACACACTTAGCCAGCCTGTTCATCAGAATCTTACTGATGATTTTAAAGCTAACATTCAGCAGGCAAATGGGCCTAAACTTCTGAATTTGTTTAGCATCATTATTTTTTGGGATCAAAGTAATTATGCCATAGTTGAGTCTAGCAATATTAATTTCCCCTTTAGCAAAACTATCAACTAGGTTTTTCAGATCCCACTTGACCACTTCCCAAAAATCTTGGTAGAAGTCAGCAGAGAATCCATCAGGGCCAGGGCTTTTATTCCTCTTCATCCCAAATACCACTTGATGAATTTCACTTAAGGAGAAAGGTGTCAAGAGCTCCTCTCTTTCTTGTTCATTGATTTTATCCATCTCCATCTCTATTAATGAGATACTAGATTCTTCAGGATGTCCAAATAATTCTGTATAGAATTTGGTGATATATTCCATCAACTTATCATCTCCTTCTATAATCCCTTCCTCCTGTTCAAGGGAAACAATTTTGTTCTTTCTTCTTCTCCCATTTACCTTAGCATGATAATATCTAGTATTTCTGTCTCCATCTTTAATCTCCGAATCTTTATATCTTTGCAACCATTTCATCTCTTCTTGCATCATTACTCTTTTCAGTTGGGCTCTAAGCTCTTTCTGTTCACTTCTATCCACCGCACTCAACCCCATGATCTCAGCTCTCTTATCTAAATCATCAAGCTCCTTTATTATTTCCATTTTTATTTTTCTGTACCAGGCATCAATATTTTTATTCCATCCCTTAGCTTTTTGCCTCAATTTCCTCAACCTTGATTGCCATCTATCCAGAACATCCCCTAAGTATCTCTCATTCCAGGTTTTATATACCAACTCTCTAAAGCCTTCTCTCAGCAACCAAGCATTTTCATATCTAAAAATATATTTATGAGCATGAGTTTTCCCTGTGTCCAGGAACAAAGGGGTATGATCAGAAACCTCTCTAGCAAAAGCTTGCAGTATGGTGAGTGGGTATTTTTCCTCCCAAGCTGGGCACATCAGCACTCTATCTAGCTTTTCAAAAGTAGGATCCTCCTGATTATTAGCCCAAGTGTATTTTCTCCCATTCAGGGGTAGTTCCCTAAGCCCTGCTTGTTCAATAATGGCATTGAACATGAAGGACCATTGTTCATTAAGCATAGGTTTGTTCTTCTCCTTCCCACTTCTAATGATGTTAAAATCTCCCCCAACCAAGCAAGGCAGAGGATTATCATGATATAATCTTGCCAATTCAGCCAGGAAACTTGCTTTTCCCTCCTTCTGTGCATCCCCATATACAGTGACTAAATTCTAGTGCATTTTGATATTTTTATCAAATATTAACATTCTCAAGAAATATTGTCCTTTTTCAATATTTTCTACATTAAACACATCTTTATTAACCCCCATCAGGATCCCCCTGACATTCCTCTGGGTGGATTCCAACTCCATTGAAAATTCCTCCCTCCACACAAATTATGCAATTCATTTTTTGTGAAATCTTGCTTTATGGTCTCAGAGAGTCCAATAAAGTCCAGCTTCTGATCTATAATCATTTCTCTAACGTATCTTTTCGTGTGATCTTGTCCAATGCCTCTCACATTCCAAAATACTCCTCTCATTGTTCTATAAGTGACCCTTATAAGACCAAAATTCTAAATCTAATGCGAACACAGAGAAGATTCTCACTTAGAGTCTCCTATCTTTTTTCCTTCTTCGAAGGACTCCAATCCCAAGTGATTGCTTCACACAGTCAAGTGCCAGTGAGCGTTTTCTACCACTTTTTCCTCCAGAGAACATTTCCCTTAGTTTTTTGATCTGTTGTTCTTCAATATCCACATCAGAATGTTCATAATCAGAACACAATTCCTCAAGGGTTATGTCTCCAGTATTAATATATACTGGGACATCCTTTTCAATTTTGTCATTCTCTTCACATCTCTCCTCTAATTTATCACTTTTTTCTTTTTTGATATTCTGAAAGTATAACTCTCTCCTAGCTATTTCCATCTTATTAATAATATCAATATTTTTATCAATCATCTCTATTGAACACCCTAGATCAATCCTCACTAGAGAACTAATATGTAATAAGGAAGCATCAGCAAAAGCCAATTCAGAATTCTTACCATAATTGTCCCTCTCCTCAGCTCTGCTTTTAGCCATATCCTCAATCTTCTTGTCTTCTCTTCCTTTGTTTCTCAGGCTTCTCTTGATTTCAACATCTTTCTCCTCCCCTTCTTTATCTAGGATCTCACTTCCATGTATTTCAGCCATTTTCTCCCCCAGAGTCCCAATAGATTCTTGGCTAGCATTATAATCAGTGGGCCCATTATATTTCTCAGACTCAGTGTCTTCCTTTTTCTGTTGAGTCTCTTTCTCATAATCTTCAAGGTCCATATTAGCTAACTCCATTTCATACTCCTCTCTATTTGCAGCCTCTTGTGCCAGTTTCTGAATTTCTTCAAGTTGTTTTTTACTAATCTCCTGCAACTCTGTCTGAACTTTTTCTAGTTCTCTGATTTTGTTTTCATTTTTAGCCCATAGTGCATTGTTTCTAATCCTGTCTTCCTCCAAGGTTATAATCTTGCTGAACATGATTTCATTTTCTTTTTGCCATTTTCCTCTCTCCAAAGCCATCTTCTTTTGCCACTGCAACACGGTTACATCCATTTGAGTTTTCATTCCTTCAATTCTTTTATCCACCTCCTCACTTTGTTTCAGGGATAAGCATCCCAGAGAAACCCATGTATGTTCATTCTCCTCCATTCTAGTCCTCTTCCTATTGTCAATCTCATCCTCTCCCCCTTCTGAGAAATTGCTGCTATCATTTTTCCTCTTTTCTTCCTTATACCAGCCAATCTCCACCACCTTCTCAGTTTCCACCCCAATTCTAAACATAAGAAGATCAGGGGAAGTGATTTCCACTTGAGTTGGTATTTTCTCCACATCTCTGATCCCACACTTTACTCTAATTTTCTCCTCATTTATAGTATCCATATCAATTTTCAGGACAGGTCCAACTGCAGCAGCCACCTCACAAACACCCAAAAAATGCCTAAAACAAACTGGAACATTGGCCAGCCTGACCCAAATGGTGTGCATCTTCCCAACAGCTTGATGATCAAGGGACCAGGGTTGAACCTTGATCACCACCCCTGTCCCCAGCAGTTTGAAGTCATTAAACTTGGCCAACTCCACCAACTTTGCCTTATTGGAAAATCTCATCATGTATCCATTCTTTCCAAAATCCCTCACTCTCCATTGCCAGCCCCAATCAAACATTTCCTCCATAGCCTTCACAAGTTCAGTCTCATTAATACTTCCTTCTCTTATGATCACCCCCCCCCCCAAAGGATTGGTATGCTCTGCTATCAGTACATCTTTATAGTTCTGAACCAGAAGAATCCCCAGCCCTTTAGCTGCATACCCTACATATTTTGGGACTGGTTTAACCTGTTTCAGTAAGTTGCACTCTCCTGTAATATGATTCTCTCTGCCACAGATCAAGCAATGCCCCACCCTGCAATCCTTGGTGGTGTGTCTGGGGTCTTTACACTTACCACACACCTGCTTGTTAAACCTGTCAAAATTTCTCTTGTTCTCCTCATACCCTTGCTGCCAACCACTTTTACCTCCTTGCTTCTTCATTTCCAATCCAACCCCCTGTTCAACCATCTTGTTACCTCTCTGTTGCCCATCAGTATCTCCTCCCTCTTTCCTGTGACTTTCTTTCCCAAGTATATTACTAATTCGATTTCCAACCATCCCTTCCATCTGGGTCTTCTCACTGTTTTGCATCCCCTGAACCAACTGAGAGAGCAGCAAAGTTAACAGCAGTTGCTGCTGCTGCTGATCTGACTGAGATACCTGATTGTTGCTTCTCTCATTTTCCATCACAGCACCTTCTACATCACCACCGGCCATCCTTGGGGTCTCCCCCTTCATCTTTTTTCCCTGCCTTAGCTTGCCACACCAAATTCTCTTCGTTCCTATCAGATCTAGGGTCTTCCTCCTATGAATCCCTTCCCATATCCTTCACAGGACCAAAGCGGTTCCCCCCTCTTCCAAAAGCCCCAGATCTCCCTGGGAAGGCATGTCTCCCTCCATTCCATCTCTCTCCTTTCTCAGCATTGTTGAATCTCCCTCCAAAGTTTCCATTTCCTCCTCCTTTGTTGAATCTCTGAGCTCCGAACCCTCTACCAAAATTTCCTAACATGGTTTCTTCTTGTGGCGGCGAGGGGGGGAGAGAGGGGAACCCTAAAGGTTGCTTCCCAACCCCCTCCACTCCCTCTTTTATATCCTCCACGCCTCCTTCCTTTTGTTGGGTTGGGCCGGGCTCCATCTCCACAGGCCTCCACCACCGTAGGCCCACTCCAGAGTCCATGTTTAAATCTCTCCCAACTGAGCCCCCAAAAATTATCAGGGGTCTCACATTTTTTCCTCACAAAAATCCTCCAACCTTCCCCCTTTCACATCTAAGTATCTTGCAATTGGGGTAGTTTGTAACACAATTTCCCCAAAATCTACATCCTCTTCCCCAAATGCAGGGATTATGGGATGAACATTGTCCTTTTTCATATGCTTTTGAACAATTTCGGCATCTATCCCAATCCCGTGAGTCATATTGCTCAGCTTACCAGTATTACCTCTATCCCCAAACCCACCATGTTCTGAACATTTGTCTGCATAAGAAATCAAACCGAAGCCCTTCTCTCCTTGAGATTTCGACCCCCTTCTAATTCTATTTCTGTTGTTATGCTTAAATCTACCAGCCAGATTACCATAACTAGCATCATCTACTTCAATTGGAGTAGTAGATACTAAGTAATTAGCAGTGTTCCTCATACCTGAAACAGAGATGAGGGCCTCCCCTTCCCCCTCCTCCTCGGAGTCCTCACCGACCAGCAACCAGAAGCGATTGCCAACCGGCGAGCACCCTACTGGCGGCGGGAGAGAGCAAGGAGGCGAGGCGAACGCCTCTGGAACCGCGGGGAGCGGCGGGGAAGTGAGGTTGGGGTCGGGGTCGTCCTGGCCCTCCGTCGCGGCGGCACCGTCGCTTCCTCCTCCATCTCCTCGAGCTCCTCTTCCTCCTCAATCTGGATTGGCAGCCACCTGGATCCAGGGGCAGGAATCCCCATCACCACCTCCTGCGGCGGGTGTTGCGCCAGCGGCGGCGCCCACGGCTGGATCAGGCGGAAGTGGAAGGAGCGGAACACCTTCCACTTCTCCCTCTGCTCCGGGACCAGCGACTCCGCCTCGAGCATCGCCCACAGAAGCACCCCCATCGCTGGCTGGCGGTCGTAGTTGGGGAAGCATCTGAGGATCTCCTCCCCACTCAGCTTGTCTCGCACAACCTCCGACGCGTGATTGAGCGACTTCGCCGTCGGGAACCACCGATCGATCTCCTTGAGCCGCCCCATTAGGGTCTCGTCGCCGTCGGACAGCGCCCACATCTGTTGCTCCCTCGTCGTCATCGAACCCTAGCTGTCGCAGCGGCGCAGGGCAGTGGCTCTCGCGGGCGAGATTTGTGAGGTGTGGGGAGGGAGAGAGCCGAGGCGTCGGTCTAATAACCCCCCCCCCCGGCCCCCCGCTCGCCATTACTCACCTCGAAATCCACCCCCGCCGCGCCCCACCGGTCAGCCGCCGCAATTTCTGCGACGTGGCACGGGAACACCACCTCCTGGCCCACCCGCCACGCCGCAGCGCCTTCTCCACTGCATGCGTCCACCACTACTCCCTCGTCGTCGAGGAGTTCCACCCGCGGCTCTCGCCGGCGAACGTGACCGTGTCGAGGCACCGGCACCGCCGCACAAAAATCTGGCACAAACACGCAAGGGAGACGAGACGGAGACGAGTTCATCATCAATGATTTAAAAATGTTCAGCAGCTAGGCGTATGCATATGCGATTGCCGGGAAGCGTACCATGGCGTTGAGTATACGGAATTCAGTTTGTTTCGTGGATATGCATCGTCAAATTCGATCTCGCTCTAGCCAGCTCGGACGCATGGGCTAGCTCATCATCTCAGCACTTCAGTTGAGTGGAAGCCTCCTTTTGGGATCAGCGGCCCCTGACCTGACCAAGTATAGGTGGCGGCAATTATTTTGGATGTGTCACGATAGTGCAAAAGATAGCTAGTACCGAAAGTGACATGGCATGGATCGTATTTGGTCTAGGCTGTAAATCACATTTTTTTCTTTTTCTTTTTTGAAATGGAGGAGGACCCCGGCCTCTGCATCTCGACGATGCATGCATCCACTTTATTAATTATTCATACAAGACCTTATAAAATCATACAACAGTAAGTCTAAAGCCACCGTCTAGGCAAACATCTGTCGCTACTCATATCCAGTTGATGTAGGAATGCTATAGTATGAGCCTAATACCAAACAGACCTCGCAGTCAAACTTAACATCTAAGACCTGAGGTCCCAACCAGGACGTCTGCTGGGTATGGGGCACCCACTAGCTCAACGCACTCCTCAATCAGGACATCTGTCGGGTATGAGGCCGCCGCAGCCACCTGCCACCAACCCATCTTCAGTGATGTACTGCTGCATCTATCTTGCCCGGACTAGCTGTCGTCGACGCCACCACGACGCCAGACAACGCCACCATCATGCGCTCGTCCATCATCACACGCCCACCGACGAGACCCCGCTGCTCCATGCCGCTGAGACCCGCCGTTGTCGACGTGCTAGATGCCACGCCGCTCCTCCGACGCGAAACACCACTTGTTGCCACTGGTCCCATCCCCTTCGCCTGCAGTTCCTCAAACCGAGCACCCAAACGCCCCAGGTGGCACCTCCAAGAAGGATACGACACACGCAGTGCCGCCGCCGCGAGCGACGAGATCCGGCACCGCGCGGCCGACGCCATCGTCCAAGCCCGCCGTCGACCGATCCCGCCGTCGCCGGGAGCCCGCACACTGCCGAGTCCCACACCCATGGATCTGGGCACCCGTGCACCGCCGCGAGTCCGCCGCCTCCGGGATCCGTCACACCGTAGGGAGGGCCGTAACCCGCGGATCAGGACGCACGCGCCGCCGCGGATCAGGGAACGGGAGGAGAGACGCTCCGCCTCCGCCGTCGCACGCACGGGCTTTGCCCGGTGCCGACCATCGGCAACGGCGGAGGGGGAGAAGGGCGCTGGAGGGACTAGGCGGCGCCGGCGGCTGAGCCTCCCGAGTTGCCCACGGGGGAGACGACGCGAGAGGGACACGAGTCGCGAGTCGCCCGCTCCGCCTAAAATTGGGAGAGAATTTCACTTCCCCGGCCTCTGCATCAACTAGGGATGGCATACGATCTTTTAAGTATGAGTACTAATACTTTCAATCTCGGTTACGCACCGAGCCTAGTCCTCAATGATGAATGCATGAGTACCAGGAAAGCCTGGCCCTCAAGAATAAATAGGAAACTAAACTCGCCTCCATGAGGATTTAAACCCAGGTGTTGGGTTTGTTTTTTTAGAAAAAGAGGATTACTCCCAACCTCTGCATCTGGACGATGCATGCAGCCATTTTATTAATTATTCTCAGAGACCTTACAAAGCATTACATCAGTAAGCATGAAGCCATCATCTAGACGACACCTGTCGCTACTCCTATCCCCTTGGTGCAGGGGTGCCGAATGTCCGAGCCTAATACCAAACAGACATCGCACCAAAACCTAACATCTAATGCCGGATGCCCCATCCCAACCACATGCCGGGAATGAGTCACACACCGTCGGCACACTCACCGAGGCTACCGCCGCCGTCATCCACCTAACCATCTTCAGAGCATGTACTGACGCAAAGACCTTGCCAGGTCAGCTGTCGACGCCACCATAGCACCACACAATGCCACCGCCCTGCGCGAGGCCATCATGCCACGTCCAGCACCGAGACCCCGCTGCTCCATGCTGTCGAGACCCACCGTCGTCGACACGAGAGAAGGCATGCCACACCACCTCACGCCTCTTCCATCCGGCACCGCTCCACAAACGATGCCCCCAAGAGGGAACACGACACCACAGCGTCACCATCGTCCGATCCAGTGATTTTAGGATTTCTCCCGGAGCGGCACGAGCAGGTTGACCATAGTTGCTTGACAATGCCTTCATCAAGATAACAACGTAGACGCCGCCATCGCCCGCCATGACCGGAGTCAACTCGGTTTTCACTGGCGACTATGTCTCCCCAACTCACCGCCGGTGCTAATAGTGGGATCCAAGATCTGTCACTACTAGCCTGGCCAACCGACTTCGGTGGAGAAAGCAGCCACCACCACCATGCTCGGGCCAAGAGACCCAGACGTCCTCGTGCCGCGAAGATTACCCGGGGGATCTCTGAAGAAAATATGCCCTAGAGGCAATAATAAAGTTATTATTTATTTCCTCATATCATGATAAATGTTTATTATTCATGCTATAATTGTATTAACCGGAAACATGATACATGTGTGAATACATAGACAAACTTAATGTCACTAGTATGCCTCTACTTGACTAGCTCATTAATCAAAGATGGTTATGTTTCCTAACCATAGACATATGTTGTCATTTGATTAACGAGATCACATCATTAGGAGAATGATGTGATTGACTTGACCCATTCCGTTAGCTTAGCACTTGATCGTTTAGTATGTTGCTATTGCTTTCTTCATGACTTATACAAAGTTCCTATAACTATGAGATTATGCAACTCCCGTTTACCGGAGGAACACTTTGTGTGCTACCAAACGTCACAACGTAACTGGGTGATTATAAAGGAGCTCTACAGGTGTCTCCAAAGGTACATGTTGAGTTGGCGTATTTCAAGATTAGGTTTTGTCACTCCGATTGTCGGAGAGGTATCTCTGGGCCCTCTCGGTAATGGACATCACTATAAGCCTTGCAAGCAATGTAGCTAATGAGTTAATTATGGAATGATGCAATACGTAACGAGTAAAGAGACTTGCCGGTAACGAGATTGAACTAGGTATTGGATACCGACGATCGAATCTCGGGCAAGTAACATACCGATGACAAAGGAAACAACGTATGTTGTTATGCGGTTTGACCGATAAAGATCTTCGTAGAATATGTAGGAGCCAATATGAACATCCAGGTTCCGCTATTGGTTATTGACCGGAAACAGTTCTAGGTCATGTCTACATAGTTCTCAAACCCGTAGGGTCCGCACGCTTAACGTTACGATGACAGTTATATTATGAGTTTATAGTTTTTGATGTACCGAAGGTTGTTCGGAGTCCCGGATATGATCACGGACATGACGAGGAGTCTCGAAATGGTCGAGACATAAAGATTTATATATTGGAAGCCTATATTTGGATATCGGAATCGTTCCGGGTGAAATCGGGATTTTACCGGAGTACCGGGGGGTTACCGGAACCCCCTCGGGGGTTAATGGGCCTACATGGGCCCTAAGGGAGAAGAGGAGGGCCGGCCAGGGCAGGCCGCATGCCCCTCCCCCCCTAGTCCGAATAGGACAAGGAAGGGGGGGGCGCCCCCCTTTCCTCTTTCCCCCTTCCCCCTTCCTTCTCCAACAAGGCAAGAGGGGGGAGTCCTACTCCCGGTGGGAGTAGGACTCCTCCAGGCACACCCCTAGGGGCCGGCCGCACCTCCCCCTCCCTCCTTTATATACGGGGGTAGGGGGCACCCCATGACACACAAGTTGATCTTCGTGATCGTTCCTTAGCCGTGTGCGGTGCCCCCCTCCACCATATTCCACCTCGGTCATATCGTAGCGGTGCTTAGGCGAAGCCCTGCGTCGGTAGAACATCATCACCGTCACCATGCAGTCGTGCTGACGGAACTCTTCCCCGACACCCTGCTGGATCGGAGTCCGGGGATCGTCATCGAGCTGAACGTGTGCTGAACTCGGAGGTGCCGTACGTTCGGTACTTGGATCGGTCGGATCATGAAGACATACGACTACATCAACCGCATTATTCTAACGCTTCCGCTTTCGGTCTATAAGGGTACGTGGACAACACTCTTCCCTCTCGTTGCTATGCATCACCATGATCTTGCGTGTGCGTAGGAAAATTTTGAAATTACTACGTTCCCCAACAATCTCCTCTTGCCGTTGTCGAGACGAGGTGCAACTGCAGTGGATCTTGATCTAAACCCCTCGGGCCCAGATCATATCTCATCGCAGCCAAAATCTCATCCGCCAATGGCTGTCGGAGATCTCCTGGTCACCGCCAACCCGATGCACACTGCCGTTGAAGGAGGAGGGAGATGGACGCCACTGCCCCCACGCGTTACCGCCGGCCGAGGACCGCGCCGCCGCCGCCGCCTCACCACAGGGGCTTCGCCCCGCGGCGTCCTCAGCGACGGCGGCGGTAGTGGGAGGCGATGGAGGGGGAGGGCTGAGGACGGTGTGGACGCGAACTCCCCTGGGGCGGCGCGGCGCCGCCGCCTCGGGGGAGAGAGGAATTTGTACATCCACTCCTCCAATCACATTTTTTTTCTTCTGCAAATCACATATTCATAACGAATTCTGAATTAGTTCGAAGCAGCTGCCAGCGCCATTAATCACTGGCCACTAGCTTACCACTCACGAGTCACGAGCCACCACTGCTTCCAACAATTAATATTTGTTTTCCATCTTCGTCCAGTTATTTGGGGCGTCACGATCGACACTGCAAAAGATAGCGAAAGTGACCGATAGTGTTCGAGGCTGTAAATCACATATATACTGAACTTGAACCGGAACTAGCTAGGTTGAGACCGCTGCCAGAGATAAAAAAAAAACAACAGTGCACCTATCATGAATTGCTCTTACGGTTTCTCGGAAGACAATTTGTGGCACGCAAGGGTTCGGGTACGCGGATTTCAGTACTCCCTCTCTCTCAGTTTATAAGACGTGTGTGTATCCTAAATTATCAATTTGACTAACATAATACAAGTCATATATTACAAAAAATATATCAATATAAACTTCATATGTTCTATTTTTAAAATATAAAATTTTTGTGTTATATACTTTATATTAGGGTGATAAAATTGGCAACCTAAATATACGCGTAGGACTTGTAAACTGAAACGGAGGGAGTATGAACAATTGCGTTGAATTTCTGCATGAGGCAGTTTTTTGGCAAAGACTGCATCATCCACCCACCCAATCTCTCGTGCTTTTTTTTATTTTCAAATTTGAATATGTTTCATCTTTTGAATGAAAGTTTAATTTGTATTTTGTTTGCATACTCGTGTCCCTTATGATGAGGTTTTGAAACAAGATCATTCTTGAACACGCTTCGACAAGTTTTTAAAAACTTTGCCAAGTTTCAACTATGAAAACTTGGTAAGAACGAATGATAAGTTCTAAATAACTAAAACTAAAACACTAAACCCTAAGGCTAAATGTGAGTAGGGCGTTACTAATTCATAAATATGGTGCTACTAATAAAAATAAGTCCTAATGCGAGGAGAGTGTTAAAATATGTTGGTCGTCTTCCCCGTCAGTTCAGATAACATATTTCAACAAATACAGCTGAAAAAACAAGAGCGTGTCATCTTTTTTTTAAGCTGTGTTGGGGATATAACTATTTGTGTAAGCCGTCCAGGAGGGGCCGGGTTATGCAAAGAGGACTCACCAGAAAGAAAGCCAAGACCAAGCATGAAGATGTCGGTTCAATAAAGGGCCTAAGGCCCACAGGCGACTTAAGGCCCGTTGTAGTAAACCGCCGTAATGGCATGACTTGTATCATAAGGCAGATTTAACTAGTCAACAAGCCAGACACTGTTTATAAGCCGGTCGGGACTCTGTAAGCCGCAGGGCATCAACCCTTGTATATAAGGGGGCGACTCGCCAGCGGCTTAGGGCAAGAAACAACTCATCGAGAGCCGGGCATAGAGTATCTCGCTCCCTGGTCATCGAAACATCAATACCAACCCAACTAGACGTAGGCCTTACCTTCACCGTAAGGGGCCGAACTAGTATAAACCTCTCGTGTCCCCTGTCCCAATTAACCCCTTCAAGCTTCCTAGTTGCGATGGCTCCACAACTAAGTCCTTTTACGAGGACATCTGACGTGACAATTCCACGACAGTTGGCGCCCACCGTGGGGCCAGCGCATGGTGGATTTGAGTTCTTGAAGGGCAACTTCGAAGGGCTCAAGGGATACGTAGTGGGCCGGATGACCAAGAGTCGTCATGGCAAGATCTACATCGACGACGAAGGCTGGGGCCCCGACGCCGGCTCGATTGAGTACGGGTACCGGGTCCTCTTCAGCGGAATCCACGTCTTCATCGGCTGGATCGGTGAGCCGGGCTCTGAGCCGGACAACCGCACCGACCTCGTCGGGACGGCTCAGCGTGCAAGGAAGGCCCGAGTTCAACCGGTAATGAAGCGTACCTTCGTGGGCTGCGTCCGCGGAGAGGAACTCTCTGAAGGATCTGAAGATGGTGGTGAGACGACCGTCCACTCGGGAGATGATTCGTCCGCCGGTTCAACAGATTCGCTATACCAAGTCCAAGACGGCGTGCTTGGGGGCTGTTCCGATAGACCTCATGGACAAGCTTACGGCCCTGTTAATCGCCACGGTTATCCCTGCAAACAAAGATGAGCATGATGCGGAGGTGGCACGGGTGTGTGAGGAGATAGCTCGGGCCAAGGAGGCCTTGGCAGCTGAGGATACTAGACTAGCCACAGAGCGGGTGGCTCTAGATGCCCGGGCGCAACGACTATAGTCAGAAGCTTACCAGCTCACGATGAGCTTAAACGCGTCCAATGAGGTGATGAGGAGGAGACATCAGAAAACCCAGTCCCATTTACCTCCGAATTACGACCCTCGGGTTCTTTTTGCTACACCCGGATCCGGCCCAAGTAACCCGCCAGAGACTAATCAGTTTATGACAGCCGGAGCAGGAGGACCGGCTCAGCCTCGAGAGATACCACCTCCTCATGTGAGCATGGCACCACCGTGTTATGTGCCGATACCGCCGGGTCACTTTTCTAACCCCATGGAGAACTTAATCGTGGCTTCGGCGCGTTTGGCGGCTCTTCTCGTGGACGGTGATGACCCGACAGCGGTGGAGACCCAGAGGGTCAGAGAACTTCTCCAGACGGCCTTGGCTCAGCAAGAGACCTATTCTTACAGCCGAGACAGGATTTATTCAACTCCTCCGCCTTGGTTAGCACCGCCTCGTCAGAACCGAAGCCCGAGTTACAGCAGGCACATGGAGTCTGAAGCTTTGTCAAGCAACGCCCAACGCCGTAACCAGCTCGGTGGCTATAATCCGGTGCAAGACCAAGTACGTCAGGAGAACGAGCGGGCGGCTCAGCTAGCGGCTCAACAGACGGCACATCAAGATTTCCCAGAGTATCCAACGACTTCCGTTGAGATGGGAGTAGCCACTAGAACCGGCGGTGTTCCTTTTCTGGTACCGGCTCTGCGTAATGTGCGCCTACCCAAGGACTTCAAGGGACCTCGAAAGGTGCCGAATTACACGGCCGACTTGCAGCCCGGAGCTTGGATCGAAAGTTATGAGATGGCCATGGAGTTATTGGAAGTCAGCGACGTGGCGATGGCTAAATACTTCACCATGATGTTAGATGGAACAGCCCGATCCTGGTTAAAGGGTTTGCCACCCAATTCCATTGGTTCATGGGCAGAACTAAAAGCCCGTTTCATTCAGAACTTCAAAGACACTTGCAAGCAGTCTATGTCGATTGTGGATTTGACAAATTGTAAATAGGAGGAGGGTGAATCTACGACTCATTGGGTACACCGGGTCAAGGAGATAATACATTCATCTGACAAGATGGATGCCGGTTCTGCAGTCCTCATGTTGGAGAAGAATTGTTGTTTTGAGCCGCTGAGGCAGAAACTAGGGCGTCTTAAGCGTGATTGCAACGATATGGGTATGCTGATGGCGTCTTTAGTCAAATATGCTGACTCTGATAGTACCAAGGATCCCGCGTCTGATGAGGAAAAGACCGGGAAGGGAAAGAAGAACGGCAATGGAAAGGGTCAACAGCATAACCCGATGAATCAGGGAGGCAATAAGCGTAAGGCGGATGGTAACCCGGAGTTTGTGGCCAACGCCAATGCGCAAGGTAACAATTAGAGACATAAGGGCAAGCCGCCTCGATCCGGCGGGTCAGGCCCATCTCTTGAGCAGCTACTCAATGAGCCCTGCCCGAGACACGGCACCCGGGAGCAGCCCGCCACTCACCTGTGGAAAGATTGCGCGATCATGAAGGCGTTTAAGAATTCCAACACCTTTGATGGCAATCATGGGCCTAGCGGCGGCTCAGGGGCTGGCGGTTTTCATGGCTCGGGTGGTGGTTCAGGTTCAGGGCTTCAGGGACATCAAGGCGACTATAATCAACAGCAGTCTGGTCAAGGCGAGCAGCAGCAGCAGCAGTCGGGTTATCAAAGCAATCCGAAGCAGTTGAATAATGGGCAATATCACGTGTTTACCACTAGCTTATGCAAACGTGACCAGAAGGTTCATAAGAGGGCCGTGAATTCTATTGAGCCGGCAGTTCCTCGTTACTTGAGATGGTCAGAACAGCCCATTGTATGGAGCAGGGAAGATCACCCTCCACGGGTTGATAATCCGGGTCAGTTAGCTTTGGTGGTAGCACCTCAGGTTGGTGGATATAAATTCACTAAGGTACTCATGGACGGAGGTAGCAGCATCAATATCCTCTATTATGAGACCTTTCGACGCATGGGGTTGACTAATAAGAATTTGAGGACATCCAACACTGTTTTCCATGGAGTGGTTCCTGGTAAGTCGGCTTACCCAGTTGGC
The DNA here is from genome assembly GCF_002162155.2 of Triticum dicoccoides. Classification (NCBI taxonomy): domain Eukaryota; kingdom Viridiplantae; phylum Streptophyta; class Magnoliopsida; order Poales; family Poaceae; genus Triticum; species Triticum dicoccoides. Next base: position 388,953,047 of record NC_041393.1, on the reverse strand, counting down.
AAGATTGAACTGGAAGTGGCCTTTGGAGACGAATATGATTCCAGGGCTGAGAAATTGACGTTTGAAGTGGTCAAAATCAGGAGCCCATATCATGCTCTGTTTGGGCGGCCGGCTTATGCTAAGTTCATGGCACGGCCGTGTTACGTTTATTTGCAGCTCAAGATGTCGGGTCATAAGGGCACCACCACTGTGCATGGAAGTCGAAAGGTAGCCTTGGAATGTGAAGAAGGCGACGCAACTTATGCTGAGTCTGCCTGTGCAGCGGAAGAGCTCAAATTTTATCAAGATAATGTTGACCCGGCGGATATGACCTCCCTGAAGAAACCAACTACAGATCATGACATGGCGTTGAAGTTTAAATCGGCTGCCGAGACGAAGCTTGTTGACTTTACCCCAGGAGGCTCTTCCAAGCAATTCAGCATCAGCAGCAATTTGGATCCTAAATAGGAAAGCGCGCTCATCGAGTTCATCCGTGAGAACCGAGACATCTTTGCATGGAAACCTTCTGACATGCCGGGTGTACCGAGGGAACTCGCTGAGCACACTCTCAATATAGATCCGAAGTATAAGCCGGTCAGGCAATTTCTTTGATGGTTTAACGAAGAGAGACAGAAAGCTATTGGAGAGGAGGTTGCCCGGCTCTTAGCGGCCGGGTTCATTGTTGAAGTTTTTCACCGGAGTGGTTGGCTAACCCGGTGCTTGTGCTTAAAAAGAACGGCACCTGGCGGATGTGTGTGGACTACACGGACTTAAACAAGGCTTGTCCGGTTGATCCCTTTGCTCCCCCCGTATTGATCAAATCATTGATGCTACGACAGGTTGTGAATGTTTGAGCTTCTTGGATGCTTACTCTGGTTATCATCAGATCAAAATGGCAGTTAAGGACCAGGAGAAGACGACTTTCATCACCCCGTTTGGAGCCTTCTGTAATGTATCTATGCCATTTGGTCTCAAGAGTGCTCACGCGACTTATCAGCGATGTGTGCAGAACTGTCTACACGATCAAATCGGGCATAATGTTCATGCTTATGTAGATGACATCGGGGTGAAGTCCAGAGAGAAGGAAACCTTGATATCCGACTTGAAAGAGACCTTTGATAATCTCCGGGTTTATAAGATGATGCTTAACCCGGCCAAATGTGTGTTTGGTGTACCTGCAAGCAAGCTCTTGGGTTTTCTGGTATCAAACAGATGCATTGAAGCTAATCCGGAGAAGATTAAGGCAATTACCTCTCTGGCTAAACCGGCCTGCATCAATGATGTTCAGCGACTGGCGGATCGTGTTGCCGCTTTAAGCCGGTTCATAAGCCGGTTAGGTGAGAAGGCCGTACCACTGTATCAGATGATGAAGAAAACAGACACTTTTGTCTGGAGTGATGCTGCAGATGCTGCCTTTGAAGACTTGAAGAGGCAATTGTCTGAACCACCGGTTGTTGCGGTTCCCATTGATAAAGAGTCGTTGCTGTTATACGTGGCTGCTAATTCACGAGCCGTCAGTGTTGCCATCGTGGTGGAGCGTAAGGAAGTTGGCAAGGAGCATCCCGTTCAACGGCCGGTTTACTACATCGGTGAGGTGCTCATTGAGTCAAACAAAGGTATCCACATTGGCAGAAACTTGTTTACGGAGTGTTTATGGCCAACCGGAAGTTGAAGCAGAAACTTTCAAAGTCATCCTATAACTGTGGTAAGTTCTGCCCCCTTGGGAGACATCATCCAGAATAGGGAGGCCACGGGACGAGTCGCCAAGTGGGCTATCGAGCTTGGACCTCATGGTTTGAAATAAATGCCGCGTACTGCTATTAAGTCTCAAGCCTTAGTGGACTTTATCAATGATTGGACAGAGTAGCAGGCACCTGAGGAGAAGCTGGATAACACATATTGGACTATTTACTTTGATGGGTCCAGGCAGTTAGAAGGCTCGGGGGCTGGAGTTGTTTTAACTTCCCCTCAAGGTGACAAATTTTGTTACGTATTCCGGCTTATGTTTCCTTGTACTAACAATGCAGCTGAGTACAAGGCCTTACTCCATGGTCTCCAGATTGCCAAAGAGATGAATTTAAGCCGGGTAAGGTGCTTAGGCGACTCAGATCTCGTGGCCCAACAAGTATCAGGCAAGTGGGACTCCAAGGATCCTCTCATGGCGGCTTATCGTCGTGAAGTAGATGCTGTGGCTGGGCATTTCAAAGGTTATCAAGTGGAGCACATTGATCGAAGGAAGAATGAGGCGGCTGATGCTTTAAGCCGGCTGGGATCTCAACGTAAGCCGGTGCCGCCTAACATCTTTCTCGATATTTTGCATAACCCTTCTGTCAAGGTGCCTACCGAGGAAGAACTAGCGGTGCCAGACCCGGAGGCACAGCTGGTGGCAGCTCTTCACGTTACCCCGGATTGGACAGTGCCATATTTGGCCTATATGACCCGGGGAGAGTTACCTGAGGATGAGACCTTGGCAAGACAAATCGTCAGGCGCTCCAAATCTATGACGATTGTTCACGGCGAGTTACATCACTGAAGTGTCACTGGGGCGTTTCAGCGTTGTGTGTCACCTGCGGAAGGCCAAGAAATACTTCGTGAGATCCATGAAGGGGATTGTGGCCATCATGTCGGGTCAAAATCTCTTGTAGCCAAGGCTTTCCGTCATGGTTTCTACTGGCTGACGGCTCATGTTGATGCGGAGGATCTGGTCAGTAAATGTGACGGTTGTCAAAAGTTCTCACGACGAGCTCATGTGCGGGCTCAAGAATTGAGCATGATCCCAATCACTTGGCCGTTTGCAGTCTGGGGGCTTGACATGGTTGGGCCTTTCAAGAGGTCTAAGGATAAAAAGACACATCTCCTGGTGGCAGTGGATAAGTTTACAAAGTGGGTTGAGGCAGAGCCAGTCAGTAAGTGTGATGCAGCCACGACGGTTCAGTTCATGAAAAAGGTGATCTTTTGTTTTGGTTTCCCACACAGCATTATAACTGATAATGGCACTAATCTCTCCAAGGGTGCCATGGAAGAGTTCTGTTAACGAGAACATATCCGACTTGATGTTTCGGCTGTTGCTCATCCTCAATCCAATGGCCAAGCAGAAAGAGCTAATCAAGAGATCCTGAAGGGTATCAAGCCCCGGCTCTTTGTCCCCTTACAGCGGACTCCGGGTTGTTGGGTGGAGGAGTTACCTTCTGTGTTGTGGAGCATCACCACTACGCCTAACAGATCTATAGGCTACACACCTTTCTTTATGGTGTATGGTGCAGAGGCGGTCCTGCCAAGTGACATCCGACACGATTCACCCCGCGTGGCGGCTTATGTTGAGGCTGACAACGAAAAAGCTCGTCAGGAAGCGCTTGACTTGGTGGATGAGGAGCGAGACTTGGCAATAGCCCACTCAGCGATTTATCAACAAGACCTGCGCCGCTATCACAGCCACCGGGTTAGGAGCAGAACCTTTCAGGAAGGCGATTTGGTGCTCCGGCTCATCCAGGATCAGTCTGACATGCACAAGCTATCCCCACCTTGGGAAGGACCCTTTGTGGTCAGCAAGAATTTGCACAACGGATCATACTACCTCATCGATGTTCGAGAGCACAAAGATTCACGTAAGTCGGAGGAGGAGACCCGCCGGCCGTGGAATATTGCTCATCTCTGGCCTTAGTATACTTGAGCCACCGTCTCTCAAGATGTATATATTTTGACAATGTATATATTATATAAAGAAATAAAGCAGGACCTCTGTCCTTTTTACCCTCAAAGGTTTATGTGTCTTCTTTATCAGGTGGTGGAAACAACCAACGGGGAGCGAATCACATTTGAATCCAGCTTTCCCTTTGGTCTGGCTTATGATCATGTCTGAATCTAGCCATGGTCACTTGGGGGCTTCCTGTTCAAACATAGGTCGTATTCGAACCAAAGAGAACATAGCTGTCGATACCCACTTGATCGGCATATCACCAAACCCACTTGGGGGCTTCTTGATCATATTTGAATCACAGCTTAACCCCTTTGGGTCTGACATGGATCGTATTCGAATCAGCGTCATTAAACAACTCTTATGGTCACTTGGGGGCTTCCTGTTCAAACATAGGTCGTATTCGAACCAAAGAGAACATAGCTGTCGATACCCACTTGATCGGCATCGCCAAAGCCACTGGGGGCTATATGATCGTATCCGAATCTTAGCTTAACCCCTTTGGAACGGTTTACTGATCGTATTCGAATCAGAAGCCTGTAAATGTTGTTTATTATCCATCATAAGCATAATTATTTTGACTATCTTGAGACCTTCTTGAAAGTGTTATGAGATGGTTTTTTGATTCTTCCGGCTTAATATTGATCACCCCAGGTTGTTAAGTGCCAGGTGAACATCATATGAGCAGGGAAGATTATCAAGGGGATCGCAGGTATGCTATTATGATTATGTTTAACAAATATAGTCATAAACCGGCCTGTATATGATGTCTTTGGTTCGTGTTCCGGGTTATCAATACTTTATGTGACCCCCGACACAATAAACCGCCAAGGGAATTTTGCTTGTTTTATGTGCAGGATAAGGAAAGCAAATTTAAACGTCAAGGAAATAAATGATCAACATAAGCTAGAAACATATAGCGATGGCGGCTTATGAAAGTGCTAAGCACTAGGAACATGCGCGAAGGCATGACAAACATTGAGAAGTTTTTTCTACCCTATTACAAGACTCCCCGAGTCTGAATAAATGAAGCATTGTTTTTTCCAAAACGCCTGGCAATTCACTCCTTCGGCGGGCTTGAAGATTCCGGGTATCCTTCTCCGCCTCTCCGTCGGTTGCTTTGTCCTGGAAGGTTGACGAGGCCCAGTCAATGCCACTCAAGGCTTCAAGCTCAGCTTCATCATCTATTAAACCGGCTGGGTCCACTTCAGGGGCACAAGTATGCTTACGAGTTGGAGGAATCAGGCTATTCCCTCAATATGCACAATGAAAATTCAAAGTCGCCGTAGACGCAACACCATCCCTCTCCTTTGGAATGGCCCGATGCTCTTGCAGTCCCCCTGTGACATTCGGTCCCATGACGACGGGTTCTATAGGTCCCTGTTCTCCGCCGCTCCCCGAAGCGGCCTTTCTCTGGCCCGTGATAGCTGGACCGGCCTTCAGCCGGTTTCTGATGCGGAGAACGCGGCCCTTAAGGCCCCCTTCTCCAAGGGTGAGGTCTGGGCTGCCATTAGAGGCATGAATCCTTCCTTGGCTCCGGGGACGGATGGCCTCCCGGTTAAATTCTTTCAGACCTTCTGGAACGTGATTAAACCTCAGATCATGGCCATCTTCTACGAGTTCTACGTTGGGTCCATCGACCTCGGGCGCCTCAACTATGGGATCATTTCACTCATCCCCAAGGTACCTAGAGCTTCCGATATCTGACAGTTTCGTCCGATCATGGTCATCAATGTGATTTTCCGGATTTTGGCAAAAGGGTACGCATTTAGGGTGACCTTGCTGGCCGATCACATTACCCACCCCAACCAGTCCGCTTTCATTCAAGGGCGGTATATCCTGGATGGGGTGCTAGTTCTTCATGAAGTCCTCCATGAGGTCCGGTCTAAGCACCTGATACGTCTCCAACGTATCTATTAATTTTGATTGCTCCATGCTACTTTATCTACTGTTTTGGACTACATTGGGCTTTATTTTCCACTTTTATATTTTTTTTGGGACTAACCTATTAACCAGAGGCCCAGCCCAGAATTGCTGTTTTTTGCCTATTTCAGTGTTTCGAAGAAACGGAATATCAAACGGAGTCCAAACGGAATGAAACCTTCGGGAACGTGATTTTCCAACCAAACATGATCCAGGAGACTTGGACCCTACTCCAAGAAGTGCCAGAGGCGGTCACGAGGGTGGAGGGCGCGCCCCCTACCTCGTGGCCCCCCTGACGCTCCACCGACGTACTCTTTCCTCCTATATATACCTACGTATCCCCAAACGATCAGAACAGGAGCCAAAAATCTAATTCCACCGTCGCAACCTTCTGTATCCACGAGATCCCATCTTGGGGCCTGTTCCGGAGCTCCGCCGGAGGGGGCATCCACCATGGAGGGCTTCTACATCAACACCATAGCCCCTCCAATGAAGTGTGAGGAGTTTACTTCAGACCTTCGGGTCCATAGCTAGTAGCTAGATGGCTTCTTCTCTCTTTTTGGATCTCAATACAATGTTCTCCCCCTCTCTTGTTGAGATCTATTCGATGTAATCTTCTTTTTGCGGTGTGTTTGTTGAGACCGATGAATTGTGGGTTTATGATCCAGTATTATCTATGGAAAATATTTGATTCTTTTCTGAATTCTTTTATGTATGATTGAGTTATCTTTGCAAGTCTCTTCGAATTATCCTTTTTGGTTTGGCCAACTAGATTGGTAGTTCCTGCAATGGGAGAAGTGCTTAGCTTTGGGTTCAATCTTGCGGTGTCCTTACCTAGTGACAGAAAGGGTTGCAAGGCACGTATTGTATTGTTGCCATCGAGGATAACAAGATGGGGTTTTTATCATATTGCATGAATTTATCCCTCTACATCATGTCATCTTGCTTAAGGCGTTACTCTGTTTTTACTTAATACTCTAGATGCATGCTGGATAGCGGTCGATGAGTGGAGTAATAGTAGTAGATGCAGAATCGTTTCGATCTACTTGTCTTGGACGTGATGCCTATATACATGATCATTGGCTAGATATACTCATAGCTATGCTCAATTCTGTCAATTGCTCAATAGTAATTTGTTCACCCACCGTAGAATACTTATGCTTTTGAGAGAAGCCACTTGTGAAACCTATGGCCCCAGGGTCTATTCTCATCATATCAATCTCTATCACTTTATTTACTTGCTTTGCTTTTACTTTGCCTTTTACTTTTCACTTTGCATCTATCTATCAAAAATACCAAAAATATTATTTATCATCTCTATCAGATCTCACTTTCGTAAGTGACCGTGAAGGGATTGACAACCCCTAATTGTGTTGGTTGCGAGTTGCTATCGTTTTGTGTAGGTACGAGGGACTTGTGCGTGGTCTCCTACTGGATTGATACCTTGGTTCTCAAAAACTGAGGGAAATACTTACGCTACTTTGCTGCATCATCCTCTCCTCTTCGGGGAAATCCAACGCAGTGCTCAAGAGGTAGCAAGAAGAATTTCTGGTGCCGTTGCCGGGGAGGCTCACGCAAGCAAGTCAACAATACCAAGTACCCATCGCAATCCCTATCTCTCGCATTACATTATTTGCCATTTTTCTCTCGTTTTCCTCTCCCCCACTTCACCCTTGCCGTTTTATTCACCCTCTCTTTCCCAATCTCCTCTCTCCATTTCGCTTGCCTTTTTGTTTGCTTGTGTCTCCATGTGCCTTCTATGTGCTTGCATCTTTGCTTGATAAATCTATGGATCCACTTAAAGTGTTCTACTTGGATCATTTTCGATCCTTATGCGCTCGTGCTGAAACCCCAACTAGCCTAGTTGATGGGAAATCTTTAGATGAGCATGCTCATTTTGTGCGTCTTCGTTTGTCTAAAAAAGGGAGACTCTTATGGTATCATATAAATAGTTTGCTATGTTATGCCTTGAATCTTTGTGAAATTTGTGATTTTACTTGTTGCTCTAAGAACCCTAAAAAACACCTTCCCTACCTATGTGAGTTTAATGACAATGAAATCTTATCTTCTTATGCAAAGGGTGTTTATAGTTACTATGATGTCAAACAAATTGAAGAATTTGTCGTTTTTAAGGGTGCTCATGAAGTTGCTTCTTTGATTGAAAAGTATGATTTTACTCTCAACAAATCTGAAAATTCCGTCATACTTAATATTGCAATGAACACCTTGCTCATAATGTCTATATCCAAGAATTTATTGAAAGAATGACCGTTGCTTTGGAAGAAAATAATGATATACATGAATCTATTGATAATGATGATTCCGATGATTCCGATGATTTGATTGAAATGTCCCTTGATGAACATGATGCTTGCTATTCTTGTGGCCATGATGCCAATATTTATGAAGAAGAATTTGCTATAGTTCCATATGTTAAACATGAGATCGTTGCTATTGCACCCATACTTGATAGTTCCTTCGATGAAAAGCATGATTGCAATGATTTCACTATAAATTCTCTTGATGTCAATTGTGCTAACAATATGCAAAACCCTAAGCTTGGGGATGCTAGTTTTGCTATGTCTACTATTTGTTGCAATGATCATGATTGGGGTGATTCTTCTTTTGATCTTGAAAATTTATTTAAGCCCCATGATGAATATAAGATTGATAATAGTGTTTGCAATAATATTAAAAGTGGGTTTGGAAGAGTGTCAACTTTAGATCCCACATATTTGGAGTATGTTCAATCTTATGATATTTTTGATAAAAGTGGGTTTGGAGAGGTCATGATTTTAGTTAATTTTAATCCCACTATTTTGGAAGAGTGTCAACTTTGCATGCATGTGGATCGTGTTGGAAATATTTTATGTGATAGTTATTTTGTTGAATTTGCTTATGATGCTACATGTAATTATTATGAAAGGGGAAAATATGGTTGTAGAAATTTTCATGTTACTAAATTACCTCTCGTTATGTTGAGATTGCTATTGTTTCTTTCCGCTTCCTTGCATATGCTAGTTTTTGCTTGCTATGATAATTTGTTTGCCTATAAGATGTCTATGCATAGGAAGTATGTTAGACTTAGATGTGTTTGTCACGTGTTTCATGATGCTCTCTTTGCGCTACAATTCCTATCTTTCATGTGAGTATCATCATAATCTCAATGCCTAGCTAGGGGCGTTAAACGATAGCGCTTGTTGGGAGGAAACCCAATTTTATTTTGTGTTTTTGTTTTTGCTTCTGTTTAGGAATAAATAATCCATCTAGCTTCTGTTTGGATGTGATTTTATCTTTTAATTAGTGTTTGTGCCAAGTAGAACCTATAGGATAACCTACGATGATAGTTGATTTGATTCTGCTGAAAAACAGAAACTTTGCGCGCATGAATATAATTTTGTTAAATCACAGGAACGTGCTTTTGCGTTGATTCTTTTTGCTGCTATTCAATAAAAAAAATTTCCAGGCCTTCTTATTTTGGTATAATTTTTAGAGTTCCAGAAGTTTGCGTTAGTTACAGATTGCTACAGACTATTCTGTTTTTGACAGATTCTGTTTTACGTGTGTTGTTTGCTTATTTTGATGAATCTATGGCTAATAAAATAGTTTATAATCCATAGAGAAGTTGGAATACAGTAGGTTTAACACCAAAATAAATAAAGAATGAGTTCATTACGGTACCTTGAAGTAGTCTTTTGTTTTCTTTCTCTAACGGAGCTCACGAGATTTCTGTTGAGTTTTGTGTTGTGAAGTTTTCAAGTTTTGGGTGAATTCTTTTGATGGATTATGGAACAAAGAGTGGAAAGAGCCTAAGATTAGGGATGCCCATGGCACCCCCAAGATAATACAAGGATACCAAAAAGTCAAAGCTTGGGGATGCCCCGGAAGGCATCCCCTCTTTCGTCCACTTCCATCGGTAATTTACTTGGAGCTATATTTTTATTCACCACATGATATGTGTTTTGCTTGGAGCGTCTTGTATTATTTGTGTCTTTGCTTGTTAATTTACCACAATCATACTTTCTGTACACACCTTTTGAGAGAGCCATACATGAATTGGAATTTGTTAGAATACTCTATGTGCTTCACTTATATCTTTTGAGCTTGATAGTTTTGCTCATAGTACTTCACTTATATCTTTTGAGCGTGATAATTTTTGCTCTAGTGCTTCACTTATACCTTTTAAAGCATGGTGGTGGATTTGTTTTAAAGAAACTATTAATCTCTCATGCTTCACTTAAATTATTTTGAGAGTCGTTAATAGCATGGTAATTTGCTTAATGTTAATATACTTGGTATTCAAGATATGTGAACCTTTATTTTGAGTGAATTGAATACTAAGATAAGTTTGATGCTTGATAATTGTTTTGAGATATGGAGGTGATAATATCAAAGTCATGCTAGTTGGGTGATTATGAATTTGAGAAATACTTGTGTTGAAGTTTGCAAGTCCCGTATCATGCACATATGGTTAAAGTTGTGTAACAAATTTGAAACATGAAGTGTACCTGGCTTGTGCATCCTTTTGAGTGGCGGTCGGGGACGAGCGATGGTCTTTTCCTACCAATCTATCCCCCAAGGAGCATGCGCGTAGTACTTGATTTTCGATGGCTTCCAAATTTTTGCAATAAGTATATGAGTTCTTTTGACTAATATTGAGTCCATGGATTATACGCACTCTCACCTTTCCGACTTTGCTAGCCTCTTCGGTACCGTGCATTTCCCTTTCTCACCTTGAGAGTTGGCACAAACTTCGCCGGTGCATCCAAACCCCGTGATACGATACGCTCTATCACACATAAACCTCCTTATATTTTCCTCAAAACAGTCACCATACCTACCTATTATGGCATTTCCATAGCCATTCCGAGATATATTGCCATGCAACTTCTACCATCATCATCATGACATACATTACTTTTGTCATATTGCCATTACATGATCATGTAGTTGACATCGTATTTGTGGCAAAGCCACCATGCATTATTTTCCATACATGTCACTCTTGATTCATTGCACCATCCCGGTACACCGCCGGAGGCATTCATATAGAGTCATATCTTGTTCTAAGTTTCGAATTGTAATCCTTATGTTGTAATCAATAGAAGTGTGATGATCATCATTATTAGAGCATTGCCCAAAAAAAGAGAAAGGCCAAAAAAAAAGAAAGGCCCAAAAAAAGAAAAAAAAAGAAAAGGGCAATGCTACTATCTGTTTTTTTCCATACTTGTGCTTCAAAGTAGCACCTTGTTCTTCATGTAGTGAATCTCATATATTGTGCTTCAAAGTAGCACCTTGTTCTTCATGTAGTGAGTCTCATAAGTTGTCTTTTTATACTAGTGGGAATTTTTCATTATAGAACTTGGCTTGTATATTCCTACCAAGGTTGGAAAAAGCATAATTAGGCGTACGCTTAGGCGCGCTGAAGCGCTCGGCGATAGGCCATCGCGTAGCCTTGGGCCTAAACGGCACTCTAGGCGGGGCCATTGCTTAGGCGGAGCAACGCGTACGCCTAGACACGATTAATGCGTAGAAAGCGGCGAGGAGGCGGCGCAAGGCAGGGCAAGGCGCGGCCCGATATGGAGCTCGCGCCGTTGAAAGCACGGACGTGAAGGTGCGAGAATATTGGGGAAGATGGCGAGAGGATTGTGGGGAGTTTGCTGGCGAGAGGAAAGGAGATACTGTATTTGGCTAGGTTTTGGATATATATAAACACAAAAGGGCGGCGGCGGCCTGAGCTATTCCATCGTCGCTTCATCCTCCGGCCACTGGAAGGTAAAAATTCAACTCCTCCACGCCGCCCGTACTTCTTCCTCCTCGCCATCTCTCCGCGCGTGAACGATTTGAAGTTCGGTATCTTCTCCTTGTTGTTTCCTGTAAGTGAGATGCGATTTCATTTGTCCCTCCGCTTCCCGTGTCTTGTCCTCTATTGTAGCCTATAGATTTTCCTGCTGCCCCTCCCATCGGATTGCTATTGGTTGCTGCTCCATCCCTCTTAATCCCTCGATCTGCAGTCTTTTTTAGGATACTCGATCTGCAGTTTTTGTAGATCTATTTACTTCATAGATGATCTTTGAAAAGTGTACAGTATTATTTGCCTCTGGATTGCTGGTTGGATCTTGCTGGATCCATCCCTCGCTTGTAATTTTATTGGTCTACAGTTTTTCTATTATATATTAACTCCAGAACTATGAAGAGGAAATTGATAAGATGACTATTTTAAGTGGCATTTTCTGTACTGAACAGTAGAGTTATTTTTTGAAACGAACACTATAGTATACTTGGGATAACACAAGACTGCAAATAATGAAGATTGTGGTTATCCTCATATTAAACATCACTTCTCAACTGTAATATCTTTCTGGCATTCCACCCTGAATAAAAATTCTTGGATTACGCCCAGTAGATAATTATTCGTAATTATACTGATAGGTTATACACTTGCACTGATTTGCTGATGGTCATTAACGATCAACTCAATTGGAATCATCAATAGACTATACATATAAATTTTAATTGTGTGATGTTTTACTTGATAGCTCATACGACAAGTTAATGAGGGCTGGTCATATCTAGTGACTGAAGAAGTCAAAGAGGACTGCTACCTACAGGCAACTGTTCTAAAGGTAATCATTCTGCTTCCTGGAGAAGTTGCCACCATTTCCCTAACCTTGCATATTGTACTATCACCATCTTGGGTAGCAGGAGGTCGATCAGCTCTTCAGCTGGAGCTACACATCCCTAATTTATCATCAAAACTCGTATAAAATTGGGATCATTCGTCTCTTCAAGTGAATCACTATGTTGTGCGCATCATTGCTTGCCAAATAACTTCCGTTATAAGTAGCATCTTGATGTTAGTGAAGTTTGTGCTATGATTTTCTCTTCTGTTGCCTGATGCCAAGATGCAACACCAGCCATAACTAGTCCTAGTGTAAAAATTAGGATCATATGTATGTGGTTGCTGGTAATCTTTACTGTGGAGACTGGAGGTTCATTAATCAGAGGGTTGTTTAGTCGGTATAAAAATGGATTTGCTTCTGGATCTGTATCAAGCATTGCACCCTTGCAGGACTAAATAAGTTTCCGATGCAATTATGCAACAAATTTATAAGAAATATGTTCTTTGATTTCCCTCATTGTAGTTTTTGTATTTTCTATTTAGTTTGTTTTGCTTGGAGTCTCTCGATAGGCAGCTTCCTACCTATTTCATATTTGATCTGCACATACTATGAATTTATAATATTATAACTTATATTGCTTTGCTTCTGCCTTCTTCTATAAAATCATATACCTAATTAAGTGGGTAATGATTTATCTTCTACTATATGTTTATCAGATGTGGACACGCGCACACCCGTACAGGCATACGATATTGCATTTTTTGCTTTGATTATTATCTAGATTTATGCCTACTTGTGGTCTCCACTTTGATAGACCTAGTCCATATTTTTAATCATTATCGATGCGAATTACTGAACTATTGCTGCTGTGTATTTGAGCATTTATAGGATGTTGGAGACAAATACAACATCAGTGTTGCTGGAAGAGAATGCCCGTAAGAGAAAGTCGGATGATGTGGGATGGGAGTATGGGAGTCTAGCCGATGTTTCCAAGAAGGACAAAGTGAAGTGTTTGTTTTGTAACCATGTGATCATTGGAGGTGTTTATCATCACAAGCAGCATGTGGCTCATGTTCGTAATTTTGTGGCTAAATGCAAGAAAAGCTCACAGGAAGCTAAAGATAGGTGCAAGAAATCTCTTGAGGAGGCATCTAAGAAGAGGAGGGAAAAGACTTCCCGTGAGCTAGAGCTCAGAGAACACGTGAATATTTCTCGTGTTGCAGATGCTTAAGTTACTTGAGCTCATAATTTATAATGCTATATGCCGTATTGGGTCTTGCGTGATGTTTGCCTCAACTATATTTGAATATTTGATGTTCCTATGTTACTGCTACTTCCCTTGGGTAGATCATTTTTAGTTCTCCATGTTGTTGTGATTTACTCCCTACGTCCCATAATATAAGATCTTAATATCATGGGAATAGAAGATCTTATATCACGGGATGGAGGGAGTATCTTATTATCATTCAATTGTCCTAACCTACTGTAGTAGAAAATGCCTAAGGCTATGCCTAGCCAAAAACTTGTCCTCCTAACCTGCTACATACAAAACGCCTTGGCCCGCCTAGGCAGGCTAGGCGCTAGGCAGAGAGTCATCGCCCGCCTACCGCCTAGTGCTTTTTTCAACCTTGATTCCTACGATGGGCTTCCTCAAATGCCCTAGGTCTTCATGAGCAAGCAAGTTGGATGCACACCCACTAGTTTTCTTTTGTTGAGCATTCATAGCTCTAGTGCATCCGTTGCATGGCAATCCCTACTCCTCATGTTGACATCAATTGATGGGCATCTCCATAGCCCGTTGATTAGCCTCGTCAATGTGAGACTTTCTCCTTTTTGTCTTTTCCACACAATCCCCATCATCATATTCTATTCCACCCATAGTGCTATATCCATGGCTCACGCTCATGTATTGCGTGAAGGTTGAAAAAGTTTGAGATTATTTAAGTACGAAATAATTGCTTGGCTTGCCATCGGGGGTATAGAAGTTGGGAACATCTTTGTGTGACGAAAATGAAGCATAGCCTAACTATATGATTTTGTAGGGATGAACTTTCTTTTGCCATGTTATTTTGAGAAGACATGATTGCTTTGATTAGTATGCTTGAAGTATTATTATTTTTGTGTCAATATGAACTTTTGTCTTGAATCTTTCGGATCTGAATATTCATATCACAATTAAGAAGTTTACATTGAAATTATGCCAAAGTATCACTCCGCATCAAAAATTCTTTTTTATCATTTACCTACTCAAGGACGAGCAGGAATTAACCTTGGGGATGCTTGATACGTCTCCAACGTATCTATATTTTATGATTGCTCCATGCTACTTTATCTACTGTTTTGGACTAAATTGGGCTTTATTTTCCACTTTTATATTATTTTTGGGACTAACCTATTAACCGGAGGCCCAGCACAGAATTGCTTTTTTTGTCTATTTCAGTGTTTCGAAGAAACGGAATATCAAACGGAGTCCAAACGGAATGAAACCTTCGGGAACATGATTTTCCAACCAAACGTGATCCAGGAGACTTGGACCCTACTCCAAGAAGTGCCAGAGGCGGTCACGAGGGTGGAGGGCGCGCCCCCTACCTCGTGGGCCCCATGACGCTCCACCAACGTACTCTTTCCTCCTATATATACCTACGTATCCCCAAACGATCAGAACAGGAGCCAAAAACCTAATTCCACCGCCGCAACCTTCTATATCCACGAGATTCCATCTTGGGGCCTGTTCTGGAGCTCCGCTGGAGGGGCATCCACCACGGAGGGCTTCTACATCAACACCATAGCCCCTCCGATGAAGTGTGAGTAGTTTACTTCAGACCTTCGGGTCCATAGCTAGTATCTAGATGGCTTCTTCTCTCTTTTTGGATCTCAATACAATGTTCTCCCCCTCTCTTGTGGAGATCTATTCGATGTAATCTTCTTTTTGCGGTGTGTTTTTTGAGACCGATGAATTGTGGGTTTATGATCCAGTATTATCTATGGAAAATATTTGATTCTTCTCTGAATTCTTTTATGTATGATTGAGTTATCTTTGCAAGTCTCTTCGAATTATCCTTTTTGGTTTGGCCAACTAGATTGGTAGTTCCTGCAATGGGAGAAGTGCTTAGCTTTGGGTTCAATCTTGCGGTGTCCTTACCCAGTGACAGAAAGGGTTGCAAGGCACGTATTGTATTGTTGCCATCGAGGATAACAAGATGGGGTTTTTATCATATTGCATGAATTTATCCCTCTACATCATGTCATCTTGCTTAAGGCGTTACTCTGTTTTTACTTAATACTCTAGATGCGTGCTGGATAGCGGTCGATGAGTGGAGTAATAGTAGTAGATGCATAATCGTTTCGATCTACTTGTCTTGGACGTGATGCCTATATACATGATCATTGCCTAGATATACTCATAACTATGCTCAATTCTGTCAATTGCTCAACAATAATTTGTTCACCCACCGTAGAATACTTATGCTCTTGAGAGAAGCCACTAGTGAAACCTATGGCCCCCGGGTCTATTCTCATCATATCAATCTCTATCACTTTATTTACTTGCTTTGCTTTTACTTTGCCTTTTACTTTTCACTTTGCATCTATCTATCAAAAATACCAAAAATATTATTTATCATCTCTATCAGATCTCACTTTCGTAAGTGACCGTGAAGGGATTGACAACCCCTAATCGCGTTGGTTGCGAGTTGCTATCGTTTTGTGTAGGTACGAGTGACTTGTGCGTGGTCTCCTACTGGATTGATACCTTGGTTCTCAAAAACTGAGGGAAATACTTACGCTACTTTGCTGCATCATCCTCTCCTCTTCGGGGAAATCCAACGCAGTGCTCAAGAGGTAGCAGCACCTCAGGGCGTTTTTCCTGAAGATCGATTTCCATAAGGCGTACGACACTGTTAGTTGGCCCTTCCTTCGGGATGTTCTGCTCCGGAAAGGCTTTGACAACCGATGGATCACCAGAGTGATGCAGATGGTTTCCTGCAGTCTCACTGCTGTGAACATCGATGGAGAGATCGACCCTTACTTCCCCATACTCTGTGGGGTTAGACAAGGTGAACCCTTCTCCCCATTCCTATTCAATATGGTGGTGGACGCGCTTGCCGCCATCTTAGATAAGGCTAAGGCTGCTGGCCATATCCGTGGGATCACCCCCCACCTGGCCGGCGGCGCCGGGATCTCCCTCCTCAAGTACGCCTACGACACCATCATCATGGTCGAAGGCTCGGATACGGACATCTCTAACCTTAAGTTCCTTCTCCTCTGCTTCCAACAAATGGCTGGCCTCAAGATCAACTTCGACAAGAGTGATGTGGTGGTGATGGGCTACTCTCCTGAGGAGTGCCTGAACATTGCCAACCGGCTAAACTGCCGCTTGGGCTCCTTCCCCACGACCTACCTGGGAACGCCCATCAGTGATTCTCGGCTTACCGTTGCTGACTTGCGTCTGACCATGGCCAAGATGCAAACGCGCATAGAGCCTTGGCAAGGTAGGTGGTTATCAAAGGCGACCCAGACGATTCTCATCAACTCCTCCCTCTCCAGCCTCCTCTTGTTCCTCATGAGCTTCTACAGCCTTCACGAGACTCTTCACCATGAGATCGCCAAAGTCCAGTCTCGCTTCTATTGGGCAGGTGGCAACAATAAGCAGAAATACCATATGGTCAGCTGGCCTGACATTTGCAAGCCTGGGGAACAAGGTGGCCTCGGTATCATGTGCTCTAAGTGCATGAATATTGCCCTCCTATCCCGCTTGCTCTGGCGCATCTCGCAAGGTCATGGTGGCCTCTGGTTAGACATGATCCGAAACAAGTACCTGCGTGGGCAACCCCTAACCTTCTGTCAGCGCACTGGCGGTTCCCAGTTCTGGCAATCGGTCGTCCAACTTCTCCCAGTCCTCCGCATTGGGACCTCCATCTCGGTTGGATCTAGGGTTGCGACTTTGCTCTGGTTTGACCGGTGGGCCGGCGACACCCCCTTTGCGGCGCGCTTCCCCAACCTCTTCTCCATCGCTGTCAACCCCTCGATCTCAGTTGAGAAGGCCCTTATTGACTTAGGGCGCCTCGCCTTTCGGAGGCCATTTGGGCCTCCGGATTCCGCCGCCTGGCGTGAGTTGCTTGATTGCGTTGCTCTCCACGAGCCGGTAGTGGACGTTGGCCCGGATCAGGTGAGGTGGCGCCTTGAGCCGTCAGGCCAATTCTCCACCAAGTCCCTGTACCAGGCCATCGCCCCCTCTACCATGCATCCCCCTCACGTCGGTGTGGTCCATCCGCTTACCACTGAAAATTCGGATTTTCATGTGGCAATGGATTCACGGACGGACCCCTTCTGGGGTCGAGGTCTGCAAACGCAGTGGCCCGTGCTCTGGCCTATGCCCGCTATGCGATGTCCCCGAAGACTCGAATCACATCTTCTTCTCTTGTGTGTCCGCTCAGTTTGTGTGGAGCTTCTTTAGAGAGGTGGTGGGTGGGAATTGGTGTCACACCAAGTTCCCCGACCTATTTGCCGAACTCCAGAACTGCCCCCTGCCTTCTCACCACATTAGGTGGCTTGAGATTGGGGCTATCGCTTGGAATCTCTGGATGATCCGCAATAAACTTGTGATCCAGTGCTCTCCTCTTCGATGGGGTACTGACACTCTTTTCAAATTGTGTGGTTACATGCAGCTTTGGCGGTCGCTTAGCCGCCCACGGGACCGGGACGCCATCTCCGCCTTCATCACCGACCTTCGCTCGATGGTCGTCCGACTATCGCCGTCGCCCCCTCTGCCTCCTTCGGAGCCAGACTAGGCGCCTGTTGTGTGCTCCTACGCCTTTTCTCCGTTTTGTTTGGTCTTGTTGAGTTGTACCCTCAGCAGAACCTATTGTACTTCCTCTTGTGAGACTTGGGTGTGTATGTTTGAACTAGTCCATGTATGTGTGCTTTCTGGCAGTTTTCTTTATTTATAAAGCGGGGCAAAAGCCTTTTTCAGTAAGTCCACAAACCAGAAATACAGGGGAAGGGAAAGAGAGAGCAGTGAGCTCAAGCATCCGCCAGGAGTCCCACCACCTACTCCTGCGGTCAAGACATATGCCATGGGGCAAAAACCTAACGCCACCATAAGTCAGCAACTACAACCTAGACCACTCCAAGAGTGAGCAAAAAACACCAATATTACACACCAACAAACATCCACCCATCAACACTAACTAAACATGAGATGACCCTCCTCAGACATGATAATACTACATCCACAGAAGACAACAGAGTTTTATGGGCTCCCTTCACACTAAATTAACTCCTACCCCTTGATTTTCAGGGGAGTGGGCCCCTCCACCCTCCCTAACCCAATCATAAAGGTCCAACTAACATCAGCCCGTAAACTCTGTAAAACCTAGCCCATGAACCTAGCATTACTCCCTCAGGCACAGCTTCTCATGTGATTGTCATCTCCAGGCATAGGTGACCCGCACAAATTTATCATTTGCATCATGTTGTTCTTCAGCATGTCAATACCCCTGTTCACAATATCAACCACCTACAGTTCTGCAAACCTGCGCAATATAGCAGAAATAAACATTTCACAAACACAACCTCCAAAAGGGTCTTAATCCATTTATGTTCAAAAGCATCATCTACTCCATCTGGTTGGGTTTATAAATCAACCACAAGTTTTTATGTGTTCAATTTAACTAGCGAAATTTATGTGATATGTCACAAAAATATATATTTAGAAATTTCATTCGATGACGAATCTAATAATATATTTGATGTGGCATATAACACATATTTTACCAATCAAATTCATGGCCTAAAAATTCATGCCCGACTTATAAACCTACGATAAACTACTACTCCTACTTCGGTACATATTTCTACTAAGGTAAATAAAAAAGTTAGTACTTACTAGATAAGGTAAACGGGAAAGGAGACCCATCCCCCTCCCGTGTCGCTCCCGCGTGGGCGGCCCCGGAGAAACCCTAGCCGCCGTCGGCTCCTACCACCCTCATCCTCCTTCTCCTCCTGCCGCCGCAGGAGGGCGTCCACGGGCAAAGCCCGCACAGCGCTGCCGGCGGCGCGGACGGTTGTTCCTCCTCCCGACGGGGCGTGGCGACGTGCGGCGCAGTCTAGCGGCGGGGACTCACGTGCGTCCGAAGGCACGCGCCGGCGGGGGTGGCGCTGTGCGACGACGCAGAGGCATGGGTTGTTGGTCGCCCATGGATCTGCCGCTGCTCTGTCCATGGGAGCTCTAGCACTAGACCTGGCTCCCTTGGGTGGCAGCTTCCTCGCCAGCGGTCCTGTGGTTGCGTACGGGAGATGTCCAGTCAATACAGAGGAGAAGGGCGGCGTAACACTCTGGAGGCACGGTGGCCCGGGTCTGCTATCTTGGTCGGTCTGGGGTTTTCCTCTACTCCCAGATCTTGCTGCGGCTCACTTGTCCGTCGGTCAACGGGGTTGCGGTTGGGGGTCGGCGATGGTGCTGTCGGTGGGGTCTGTTGTGGTGGAGGTTCGGTGTGGTGGTTGACGGCGAGGGATTGGATGCAGGCGGCTGTAGGGTCTATCCTGACTCCGTATGTACAGGGGCTCGAGATGAGCGACTGTGGCTTCAGACGCCTCCTTCTGTCCTAGCGGGGACGTTTGCCGTGGACTGATTGGAGGGCGAGGAGGTCTGCACTATCAGACTCAGCGGCCGGCTTGCGGAGAAGACTGGGATGGGATTTTTGAGGTGAAAGCCTACTGTCGGCATGGTCGACAACAATGATGGCGACGCCTTCGGACGCTGTTTACCTTCATGAAGGTGTCATTGGGGAGCTTCCATGCTTGCTCTTTCATGTGCTATGGGTGAAAGCCTAAGATCCTTCTTTGGATCGGATGATGACGCCATCTTCTATGGCGTTTCTCATCTCGGGGGTGTTGTTTTGGAGCCATGGATCCGTGGTTGGTTGTCAGATGTCTAGGTTGGAGCGGGTGTTGGGTGGTCGGGCAGTTAGGTGGTGGCGGTGGCTGTGATCTGTGGCGGCGACCGGTGCCTTGGTCTCTTGAATCTGAGGGTTGACCTACTCTTGGGGGTTCATGGCGGCGGTGAGGTCTTGGGTTTCGGTACCCTTCAACGACGCCCGAGGTTTTGCTGCTTTGCATTGAGCTTTGGATCCCTCTATGTGTGATGGTGGCCAGGTGTGGCCTAGAGGAGGTGCAGGGCTGTCTCGACGGATCATTGCCCTTCGCATGGTCTATGGCTCTCTCGGGCGTGACATGCCTTGCCACTGGGATGCCCTTCGACGGTGTCTGCGACTCTCCTAGCTCTTAAGGTGCAGAGTGATCGCAAAGCAGCTGGTGACTTATTCTCTTCGTCTTCTCGGTGGCGGATCTCCTTTCGACTGGTCCAACAAAGCTAGCTCCCACTCTTCTCCGTCTACCTAGTGCTGATGGGTGCTAAGTTCTAGGTGTTGGCTGTTTGTCATGTTTCATTCCTAGTTCTTCTTCTGTTTCTTGTTCTCTGTAACTTCTTGCGTGTGTTGTGTTGGGTATTATCTATTGTACATAATGTGTTGTATCTCAATCTTATTTATAATGAAAATGGTTTAGGTCGGTGTAAGCCTGTCGTAGTACCGTAAAAAAAACTAGATAAGATAAACCACCTTTCGTGTAGCTACCAATCAAAGCTCCTAGTTTGCCTTATCTGTGCCAATATGCCAGTGAAAGAGAGACCAAAGGATTCCCAAAAATAAATCAGTAAAGAGAGCATTAAATCAATTAATCACCCACCACTAGCTGACCAACTCTCCAGAAGCTCCAACAGTGAACATTTCTTTTTCATCTTCGTTTTCCATCTTTAACTGAGACATGCATGCACAGTGGATGCATGCTTTCAAGCCTTATCCACCACGAACATATATACCAAGAACAAGCGGCGTACGTGTCGACGGCGACCAACCGAAACTGACCGCCGGTGATTCCATGGCCGCCGCCTGAGCGACGTTCACATCGCCGGGCAGGGGCCTCTTCACGTGCCCGCCCACGTGCCGCCGCCCACGTGTCCGCGCCGTCCACCGTCCGATGAGCGGTCAGCGGCCCAGAGATCGCCAGCGGGTCGACGTCCCGGGCCACCCGACCCTGTCTTCTGTCGATCCAAAACGACTCGTAGACCAACAAGCCATACTTAACTCATATCATTTGTAGTGGCTAGGAGCTGTGAAGATGCGAGCGCCCTCGCTCCTCCCTGCTGCGCCTGCGCTCGCGCCGCCGGCGGTGGCCGCGCCCTGCTCCGACCTCACCTTCGCGTCGTGGTTCATGCCCCTCCCACCTCCCCCTGTCGGCGGCCCCGGTGGCGCCTCTGCCTTTGCCCGTCCCACGCTGCAAGGAAGCCCCCGACACTTTGCACCGCCGGATCCAGATTCAACACTGGCAGGGCATGGCGGATCTGGAGCCGCCGCCTCCGAGGAGTTCGTGCCCGACTCGCAGCCAGGCGCGTCGGCTCCGGGTCTGGCCCTAGCTGGGTCAGGGCATGGCGCCGCCGCCGCCTCATCCCCGCGCATTGAAGTGCGGGCGGGCGCTGGCATTAACTGTGGAGTTGCGGGGCAGCTCGCTTCCTCCTTCCTCTCTGCTTCTGGCGTTCCTTCAATGACGGGCGCGGGGCGCGAGGCGGAGGTGACCGGCGGCTGGCACATCGTCACATCGCGTAATGGCCCGCGCCGCCCGGCTTTGGCCGCTCCTGCATTCAAGCCGGTGCCCATCCCTCGCTGGCTTCAGGGGCGCTGCTGTCGGTGCCTCCACCGCGGGCACAGGGCTGAGAGTTGCCGTGACCCGATCCGCTGCTCCCGTTGTCTACAAAATGGGCACAAATCGCGCGGCTGCAAGAACAACTGGAAGCCTCTGAGCTCTCTCGACAGTCTCCATGTGCCCCCACCACCGCTGCCTCGCCCCTCTGCTTCTCTTGCAAACCGTGTGGCTCCGCCCCGTCTGGGCCGGGGCTGGGAGACCTCTGCTCAGCGCCCCCTGCTGCAGTCCAACGCAACGGCTGCCGTGATGCAGCGCATGGGCGACACCCCGCTAAGGCCAGAGGAGGACTTCGTCGTCGTTCCGGCGACACCTGAGATGCAGGCGGAGGCAGCCATCCTCGCCTCCAACTGTGCTATGGCCTGGCTGGAGGGGGCCAGGCAGGACATCCCCTGCCACCAGGTGGCTGCCGAGCTCGCGACGGCCCTGGGCACGAGACCGGCCGACGTCGAAGTTGTCAAGCACTACCCCGAGCAATTTTTGGTGCGCTTCATGCATCAACACCACTGCGCCGACGCCGTGTCTCGTGGTGATCTTCGTGGCAATGGCCACCGCATCTTCGTGCGTGAGTGGAGGCTCAAGGCTCATGCAGACAACGAAGACCAACTCCATCATGTCCGTCTCTGCTTGGAAGGCGTCCCGCTGCACGGCTGGAACCACTACATGGCCACCTTCCTCATCGGCCGAGGTTGCTCCCTCGACTACATCGAGCCTCGATCGCTCCGCAAAGAGGACACAAGGGACATGGCGCTTTGGGCTTGGACGTCCAACCCCAGTGCCATCCCCAAGGTCAAATGGCTCACTCTCCCGGCCCGTGGTCACCGCCGCAGCGGACGCCGAGGTCTCCGTCACCGCGTGCTCATCCACCTCGACCTCCACGAGGACCACTCCAAGGCCGGGGACGACGACGACAACCCGCCGCCACCGGACGTCCACGAGTTCACTTGGTACAGGAAGAAGGTGGACGGCACGTACACGCCAAGGGAGCGCGGGCCTACCCAGGGATGTGCAGAACACCGCGGTGGCAGGCGTGAAGACGAGGGCGACCGTGACGGCAGGCGTGGCCGTGACGATGGTCGCGCACGGGAAGGCTGGGGTGCCAGGGTCCGGCGCTCGCTCTCCCGAAACGCTCGGGACCGGCATCAAGGGGAGGTCCAGAACCGTTCAAGGGACCGCTCCGGTGGCCGCCGGCACGATGGCAACAGCCTGGCTGCTTCGCCCGCACCTATGGAGGGACCTGCTGCTGCTCTGGTTCTTAGGGGCTCGGGCTCGGCCAGTGATGCGCCTGCTCGCGCCCTCGAGCTGGTGGTCGTCCGTGGGTGCAGCCCGACGCGTCCGACATCGCCACGCTCCTCCAGGCGCCGCTCGCAAGATGAAAGGACCCTCCCGGTGTCCCCTCCGCTCTCTCCGACAACCGTTCTGCCGCCAAGCCCAGTCTCCAAACACGCTGAGGCCGCGGCTTCCCGTCTTGCGAGCCCTGCGCCCAGCCAGGCTATGTTGGAGCTCTGCGCGCCCGCTTCGCTCGTGCTGCCTCTGCGGTCACCCTCTAGGCCGTCGGGGTTTCAGTCATCCCCACGCCGCCCCTCACTAGCTCTGGCGCCCTGCAGCGCACGCCTTCTCCTGCTCGAGGCCATGCTGCAACCAGCTCTGGTGATGCCATGGAGCCTATCTTTGTGCAGCGTCAGGGGGGCATTCTTGCTATGCCCGACTCCCTCCCTCCTAGGCCTCCTACGGTTCCTCGGAAGACTATTGCTGGAGTAAGGATTTCCAGCAAGGGGGGCCTCTCTCTGCAGAAAGTGAAGCGTGGGGGTCCCCGTGTGGCGGTTCCGGCAGCCAAGGCGGCGGAAAAGCTGGTCAGTCGGTCACTGGGAATTACCAGGGATGGAGAGGACGTAACAGAGGCCACGCTTGCTGATTTTACAGCCAAGTTCAAGGAGCAGCTGGCCCCGGAAGTGATCATTGCCATGAGAGATTTCTTCCACCTTGATGATGCTGCTGTCAATGGCGTGGAGGATGCGCTGATCGAGCACGGCGGCGAAGGAACACTGGAGATGATCCAAGAGGAAGGTGTGGCCCTACAGAGCATAGGAACACAGTAGGAAGCGGCTTGTTTGCCTAGTTCGTCGTCTTTGTGCAATTTTAGTTGTCATGTTAGCTATCCACTTCCCTGTTGTGTGTGTTAGCCTGCTGGCTGTAGGAGGTTTTACTTTGGTCTGTTTAGTGGCGCCTGGCTTGGCTTTGTGTTGTACCACTTCCAGTATGGGTGTGTCCCAGTGGGGCTTGTATCTCCCTTCCTTTTAATCGTGTTGTTGCTGCTAGCTGTTTGGCATCGTCAACTCTGGACTGGCCAAAGTGTTTACCCTTGTGCTCAATGACATCACAACCAATAAATATCCTAAGCTGGAACGTGCGTGGGCTGAACTGCCCGACCAGGAGAGCTACAGTCAGTTCTACGATTGCTGACTCCTCTTGTCAAATTGTGTGTTTGCAAGAGACAAAGCTTGAGAACGTTGATAAATATGTGGCAGCCTTCCTTGGTGGTAACCGGCTGAGAAGTTTTGCGCAGCGCCCGGCTACAGGTACGAGGAGTGGCATCCTCTTGCTATGGGACGACAATGCTGTTGAGGTGTCCGACATTTCTACTTCGACCTTTTGCCTCTCCGCCAAGGTTCACATCCGGTCGACCAATGTGTGCTTCAAGTTAACATCTGTCTATGGACCCACTAATCACGCCAGCAAAGATTCCTTCTTTGCCGAGCTTGTCTCCCACAAACCTTTACCGGGTGATGCTTGGTTGGCCCTTGGGGATTTTAATCAAATATACCGCGCAAGAGATAAAAACAAGAGAAGGGTAAACCGGAGTAGGATCAATTGCTTCCGTGCTGCACTACAATCTTGCGAGCTCAAAGAGATTCATCTCCAAAACAGGCGCTTCACTTGGAGCAACGAGAGGGAAAACCCCACCCTTTGCAAGCTCAACTCCTTTTTTTGCAATGCGGAGTGGGACATGGCTTTCAACACACACGTGTTACATGCTTTATCATCTTCCCTCTCGGATCATTGCCCCCTTCTGCTCGCCGACGATAAGGGGCCTAGACGGCCACGTTATTTCAAATTCGAAAATTTCTGGGTATCTTTGCCCGGTTTCGGCGACGTGGTTCAGAAGGCGTGGGATGAGCGAGTCAACCATACAGAGCCTTTCCAAATACTCCATCACAGGCTAAAGAAAACTGCAGTACGGCTTACTGAGTGGAGCAAGAATTTTTTCTCCAAGGCCAAGATCCAGCTTCATGCGGCTCACCTTGTGATCCTCCATTTGGATATTGCACAGGAGAGTAGGACCCTTTCCCCGGCGGAATGAGACCTTCGTGCTAGACTTAAGCGAAGAGTGGTTAGCTTGGCGGTCCTTGATCGGGCTCGAAAACACCAGTGTGCTAGGTTGACAAATCTGAGGGAGGGTGATGCCAACACCAAATTCTTCCACCGTCGCATCAATGCCCGTAGGCGAAAAAACCACATTCGTCGGTTAAAGCATGCACAGGGTTGGGTGACCGAGCACAAGGAAAAGGAGAAGATCATCCACAACCACTTCTCCAAGGTCATGGGTCGGGCAAGCACGAGAAACAACGACTTCAACTGGGAGGAGCTGGGCATCAAGAGCCATGCTTTGCAAGACCTCGACTCTGCCATCACCGAGGAGGAGGTTTGGGAGGCTATAAAGGAGATGCCAAACGATAAGGCGCCGGGTCCGGATGGTTTCACAGGGATGTTCTTCAAGAAGTGTTGGGGAATCATCAAGCATTCGATCATGAGGGTCATCCAATGCTTCGATTCATTGCACACCTCCAACCTTCAATGGCTAAATTCTGCCAATGTGGTTCTACTGCCGAAAAAGGATGGCGCGGAAGACATCTCTTATTATAGACCCATTAGTCTCATCCACGCCGTCGCTAAAATCATTGCCAAGATTCTCTCACTTCGACTTGCCCCCCACATGGACGACCTTGTTTCCAACGCCCAGAGTGCATTCATCAAAAGGCGAAGTATCCACGACAACTTCATGTATGTTCAGAATTTCGCCCGACGTCTACACAAATGCAAAACACCCGCTCTCCTCTTCAAGCTTGATATAAAGAAGGCATTTGACTCAGTCAAGTGGGGATACTGCCTCAAGCTTCTCCAACGGTTGGGATTCCCCCCAAAATTTCGGGCTTGGATTGCCGCGCTGTTATCATCTTCATCATCCCGGATTATGTTAAATGGGTTGCCTGGTCCACCGATCAAGCATGGTCGCGGATTCCGTCAGGGAGACCCCATTTTCCCCCTCCTCTTCATCCTTGCGATTGACCCCTTGCATAAGATCCTTGACTTGGCGACGAGGAAAGGGCTCCTCCACAAGATCCGTGGTCGTGGGTCCATGGTGCGTTCCTCCCTCTATGCGGATGATGCGGCGGTCTTTGTGGCTCCCATCAAACGGGACATCGACAATCTCGCCTCTATCCTGAGAGGCTTTGGGGACGTGACGGGGCTTTGCTCCAACTTCCAAAAAATCTCGGTTGTGCCTATTTGTTGCAACCACCTTGACCTTGAGCAAATCCTTCAGAGCATGCCGGCAACACGGGCCACTTTTCCCATCAAATACCTTGGCCTCCCACTTTCAGTTTGGCAACTTAAGAAGATGGATTTCCAATACCTTGAGGATAAGGCGGCTGGAAAATTGGTTTCCTGGGAAGGCCAAAACATCACTACCATCGGTCGTACGACTCTTGTTAGGTCGGTCATCTCCTCCCAAGCGGTGTTCTCCATCACGCCCCTCGTCGTGCCTCAGGGTTGCCTCGATAGCCTTAACAAAATCGAGAGGGCTTTCCTTTGGTCCGGTGCGGACAAGACAACGGGAGCCAAATGCAAGGTCAACTGGAAGGTGGTTTGTAGACCAAAAGAATACGGTGGCCTGGGGGTGCTCAACACCGACAAATTCGCACGTGCGTTGCGGCTTCGATGGTTGTGGTATGAATGGAGCGAGCCCCGCAAATTATGGGTTGGCCTGGGAAACCCCTGCACCGTCGAGGACTTCGAGTTTTTCTATGCTTCTACAACTATCACGGAGGGAGATGGTGCCAAAACGCCTTTTTGGGACTCCCCATGGCTCCTTGGTCGCAAACCTAAGGATATTGCACCGCTTATCTTCGAGGCCTCGAAAAGAAAGAGTTGGAAGGTCCGTGAGGCCCTCAAGGGGAATGCTTGGATACTCAAGATCAACCAAGTCGCGGTTGTAACCGCAGCCCACATTCGGGAATTTTTCACTCTTTGGATGCTCCTGAATGATGTCCACCTTCATGAGCAAACCGAAGATACCATCATCTGGAAGCACGCGAACGACGGGGTATACACGGCGGTCACTGCGTACAAGGCTCAATTCCTAGGCTTGACTCTTTACCCCTTGGACCGTATGGTTTGGAAGGCATGGGCACCTCCAAAGGTTAAATTCTTTGCGTGGTTGGCAATACAAGATAGGATTTGGACCGCCGATCGTTTACAGCGACGAGGTTGGCCAAATTGTGGCCTCTGCAAACTTTGCAATAGGGAGCAAGAAACGGGTGCCCACATTTTCTTCAAGTGCCGCTTTACAATTTAGATATGGAAGTCTCTCATTGAGAGGCTTGGTCTCGCGCACATAGATACATCCGAGTGGCACACGGATGAATC
Source organism: Triticum dicoccoides (assembly GCF_002162155.2). Lineage (NCBI taxonomy): Eukaryota > Viridiplantae > Streptophyta > Magnoliopsida > Poales > Poaceae > Triticum > Triticum dicoccoides. The sequence continues at coordinate 388,925,366 of NC_041393.1, read as the reverse complement.
CGTCTACGAATGGTGGGACAAGAGAACCGACAATCGCAATCCCAACCGGCAAGCTTTGGCCTCTCTCACCATGCTTGTCTCCTGGACCATTTGGAATGAAAGAAATGCACGGGTGTTTCGTCATAAGAGTGCGCCAACGACCATTCTTTTCACTGCCATTATCGATGAGGCCAAGCTTTGGGTGACCGCGGGTGCAAAGAAATTAGGAGATATTTTTATGAGCGAGTAATTGTCATGCCGTATTTATGGGTGTTGTAAAACTCTAAACTCTATTCTCTTTTTATTTAATTGATGAGGCAAATCTTATGCCTCCGTTTTGAAAAGAAAAAAACGACTCGTAGCGCCAGATTATTGGCTCCCATTATTGACTGCACTCGGACATGAGGCATGAGATGATATGAATGTGATGCGTTGTCGTGATAGGTAGATAGATACCGCTCATCTATAGCTACAAGTGGAGTGGAGACGCATCGTCGTGGTCTGGAGCTCTCTCAAACAGAGCAATATGCCTTTTCTAGCTACCTAGGGTCATACATCGATCTGTGAACATGATCCTTCATGCAAAAATGGCACTACATTCATCAAGTAGATCCCCAGATCGGGGCATACATAGTAGTAGTACTGTATCCATGCATGGAGATTTAAGAAGTGGAAACAACTGTTGTGCTTGGCCTTGGCCGGGTTCTGATGGATGATTAGTTGCAAGCGCACTTGTTGCCGTTGGCCGTCGATGTCGCAAAAATTCCGCTGGGTTGGTGTACTGCACACAAATTAGTTTCATATATATGCATGATTCTCTCGGAGAGGAGGGATATGGATTGGTGTGTCGCTGTCCGCGTAAGGCTACCTAATTTTCTAGTTTCTTTTTCTTCTTCTTGGCTATATTAGCCGATATGGGAAGGTTAACCGGTCATGTCATCAACTTCTTTCTCCATCGCTGGAAAAAGAGAGGAAAGGAACAATCTTGATGGGATAGCATGGATGAGCAGATAGGGTAGATGGATGGTGACATATCAAATATCTCCTTCATATTGCTATACTGGAAAGCAATGTACATGCCATATGTCGACACTGGATTAACAAATCTTTTGTATTGCTTGCTTATACTTATATACCTAAATATGGCTGGTTAGCAATACTATTTATTGAATTGTATGTACTAATTGGTTTAGCCAAAAAAAAGGTCAAACTGTTAGGAAAACGTGGGACTATAGTTTCACACCCACTTACTTTGAGGCTCCATTAGATTACTCCTTTAAAAGATGCTGGAGTACTCGTCTTGTAGTGCATCGCTCAGACGCCCTTTGCGTCATCCGATCCTCCCGTGCAGTGCACCGCTGTCTGTGTGGCGCCTTCCCATCGTCCGATCACGTAATCTAGTGGCAAACTGTACCGATGTCTTCAGGGGTCCATGACATGTGGGTCACAGGCAATTTCAAAAGGATTTGTCTTTTATATCTACATCTTGGCATACCGATGAAACATAGTGTAAGTCTAATTGAGATTTTCTAGAATAGACTCATGCTTGCAATCCTTCTCGTCTATCCGAGCAGCTGGCAACACCTTCTCGAAGTACTTCCCGGGCTTCACCTCCTTGTCGTGCCTCTTTGGGCACTGACTGGCAATCTGCTCCATGTCCATCTTCGGGTAGTATGCTTGCACGGCTGCAAAAGCCTACCGCGCACCCTCGATGCACGACGACTTCTTCTACAAGTCGACCTATGCACTTGCTTCTTGGAGGCGACGCACCAACCCGAAGCAGCTCGTGGGTAGAGGATCGTCGATCACAAGGCCTTGCAAAGATCCTCCATGGCAGGCTTGTCAGCCCGTTGAAGCTCCATCAACTGCTTTAGCTTGTCGCCGAAGACTTCGAGACGCGTCGGGTCTTGGAATTTCAGCCAAAAGGACCTCCGTTGGTCATTAGCCGGGGTGCGCGCCCTGAAGTGCTGACATGCGTCCCACGCTGTGAGGAAGGTCCGAGAAGGCGCCTGACATGTGCCATAGTTGCGTCCTCAGGGAATGCTCAATGGCTAAAGACGCACTACAAAAGATATGGCTTACTGTCGGTGTCAAAACCGGCGGATCTCGGGTAGGGGGTCCCGAACTGTGCGTCTAAGGTCGATGGTAACAGGAGGCGGGGGACACGATGTTTACCCAGGTTCGGGCCCTCTCTATGGAGGTAATACCCTACTTCCTGCTTGATTGATCTTGATGAATATGAGTATTACAAGAGTTGATTTACCACAAGATCGTAATGGCTAAAACCCTAGAAGTCTAGCATGTATGATTATTATTCTGCCCTACGGACTAAACCCTCCGGTTTATATAGACACGGAGGGGACTAGGGTTATACAAAGTCGGTTACAGAGAAAGGAATCTTCATATCCGGTCCCCAAGCTTGCCTTCCACGCCAAGGAGAGTCCCATCCGGACACGGGAGAGAGTCTTCGGTCTTGTATCTTCACAGCCCATCAGTCCGGCCCATGTCAATAGCCCGGACGCCCGAGGACCCCTTAATCCAGGACTCCCTCAGTATCCCCTGAACCAGGCTTCAATGATGAGGTGTTCGGCGTGCAGATTGTCTTCGGCATTGCAAGGCGGGTTCCTTCTCCGAATACTCCAAAATTGTCTTTGAACACAAGAATCGTGTCCGGCTCTGCAAAACAAATTCCACACACAAGCATAGAGAGCATAATATTTCACGAGTCCAATCTGCTGACAACTTTTCATAGCATGACATCACGTTGCCGCCCGGCCTTTATTTCAAACCGTTTTTTAGCCTACCGCTCAGTTTCATTGGCACGTCTTGTCAAAGCAGAGATCGTGTCCCCTTATTGCGGGATTCTCATCGATACGGGCGTGGGTAACCCAACCGTTCCGTTGGCATGATTCCTTGGGAATAGGCAGGTTTTAAGGCCTAGGAGGGGGCGTTTGATATTCATCACCTTTATAAAGGGGCTAGGACCCGTCTTCTCTCCTTACGCCAATCCTTTCATCAACCTCTCCCACCTCGAGTTCCAGCACCCAAGGTTCAATTTAATCACTTCGCGCTTCCCGGTCATGTCCGGACCCAGCCCTCAAGGCCGGTGGGTGGCTTCCTCTGTCACCGAGGAGGACATCGTGAAGCTCCAGAAGGCAAGATACCTGACCGTGGAAATCCCCCACAGGCTTCCTGCTCAAGGGTAGATTATTCCTACTCCCAGATCCGGCGAGAGGGTCGTATTCATCTCCCACTTCCTCCGAGGGCTAGGGTTCGCTCTTCATCCCTTCGTTTGAGGGCTCATGTTCTATTACGGCCTAGATTTTCATGATCTAGCTCCGGACTCTTTTCTTCACGTCTCGGTGTTCATCATCACACGCGAGGCCTTCCTCCGTATTCCCCCACACTTAGGCTTGTGGCTCAAGACCTTTAATGTGAAGCCGAAGGTAGTCGAAGGGAAAGAAGCGGAGTGTGGTGGTGCTACAGTGAGCAAACTCACCAAAACTCCTTGGCCGAAGGCTCCTTCACATAAACTTCCGACCTATGGCAGCGGGAGTGGTTTTACATCACTGAACCCCATGGTACCAAGTGGGCAGCTACACCTACGTTCCGATCAGGCCCTCCGTTACAGCTTGCATCATGGATTAATAAGGGGCTGGACTGGGGATCCATTGATGAAGTGCAGATGCTGCAAAGCCGCATCCGAAGCCTCATTGAAAAGGACACCGGTCTCATTAATGTAATCCAAGTAATGTTAGTCTGTCGGGTCCTACCGTGCCAGCGACGGCCTCTCCGCATGTGGGAGTTCAATCCGGAAGGACCACGAACCCTTCAGCACTTCTCCGGCACGACGCTTAGAGGAATGTGGAAATTATTCTTCGAGACACGAAAACAGTGGCTGGATACTACAGAGTACATCGGCCTTGACTGCAACCATCCGGATACCTCGGTAAGCACCCGACTCCCAAACACAGCTTAGTTAAATTTCTCATAGCAATATACTGAGAAAACCATACTCGGCCAGGGCTGGATAAAGAAGGCAGAGAGAATTAGGTGTTTGGCCCCTCTTCCCGAAGACTCAACTGATCCGGTGTTAACAAGGATGCTGGCTCCGGCACCATATCAAGTGCCACCGGAGGAAGACAAGGAGGAGAGCAAGAAGGCCCAGGGGGGCCCATTCTAGAGGTACACCAGACACCTCGTCCAGGGAGATTAGAACTCCCTCTCCCGAAGATGAAAGGGAAAAAGAAACTGACATCCCTTCCCCCCATGGGAAGAAGAGGACCGCCTCCGAAGACTTGAAGATAAAGGCTTCTAAGCGAGGGAAGATATCCCTGTCAGGGGGTTCTAGATCGGGAGGCAACGTTGTCATGCAGTCCCTCCGTAAGGACAGGCCCTTAGCCGAATCGTAAGTGAACAAGGGTGTTTTAAACATATCCCATCCTTTCCAGGTTGTAAGGGTAATATTTAAAATATATGTTTGCAGTCCGGCACGCAGCCTTCCTCAACAGTCCTCCTCCTCAGGGGATCTTCTTCCAGAGATGATGGAGAGCGATACGCCTCCACCGATCTCCCCATCCAATAGGGCAGACGACCCCGAGGTGTCCTCTTGGAGGATCTCTCCCGATCAACAAGCGGTGCGAGGGACAATGAAGACTAGGCCCAAAGGTGATACTTCGGCCGTCCAGGGTCTGGGGTGTGCGGCTCCTACGGGTACCAACAAAAGGCCCCGGACTATCCAATTTACAGCCAGAGATGACTCTAAGGTTGAGCAAAGATATTCCTTTGAAGGGAGCCCGTACCCCTTCAGCTGCTTCCAGGGATCCGGAGGTGCCGGATACATTGACGGACACATTGTGACACGCACCCATCTCAGAGGAACATCGTACCTTGATGGTTACGGTAGTTGAGAGGGTTCTGTCCATGAAAAGCGAATTGAATGAAGCCTTTACGGGCCTGCTAACAGGCTTCGAGGTACGTAATGTAATATTTTCAATTGTGCTATAAACGCAAAATGCGCCTGTGTATAGATAGTAGCCCCTGAGACTCTGGTTTGCGTCCAAAGGGAGGCGATCAAAGGATCAAGAAAGGTATGCCCAGGAAATAATCTGACTAATTGCAACAGAAGCTGTTACATCCATGGCAACTTCCCAAGCTACAGAGATTGTAGATCTAAAGCAGAAAGTTGATGTGGCGGATGATGGCATCATGCTTATTAACAGGCGGCTCGACGAGGTGCAAGGTATGTCGGGGCATTCAGTATATGCAAGTACTATGATATGAGCATGCCGCTGAGAATTGTATACTGAGATATGCATAAATGCAGATAGTGCCGCGGCAGTTGAGACCCTTCGGGCTGAGCTTGCCCGGGCCAAGGAGCAAGCCAGGATGAGTAATGCGGCTGCCGAAAAGGCAGCTGCTGAATTAAAGGCCGAACAGGCTACTCGGCGCTAGTGCGAGGAGAAAATGTCTACTATGGTGCTTGAGCTAAAGGATGCCACTATATTCAAAATGAGTTAAAAGACTCGGACATTCAAAATTTACTCCCGATCCGCTCGCCCGACCAACTCTCGAGTCCACCCAAACCCTGAAAGTATAACCCCGGCCCAATAACTTCGACGTGAGGGGGGACGTCGGACATGCATGAGAGAGGCGGTCTGCAACTAATCCATTGCTCATATATGCATATGATTCATTGTTGTGATATTAGCTAGGTCTGTGTTTTCCTCATGTTTGTATATTGCCATGTTGTAATATTTGCAAAAACTATGGAAAGAGACTTGGAACAAGAACAGTTGTTGGGGGATATAATCCTCGTCGAAGCTGATCCCTTGTCGTTTCTCAATGACACTGATGGTCAGGAAGGAGAGGATGGCGGCTCCGGTGATCCAAGAATGGAGGAGGAAGGATATCATGACGGCTCCGGTGACCAAATGGCGGAGGAAGAAGGAGATCATGATGACGGCACCGGTGACCGAACGGAGGAGGGAGCTGTTGCAAAGTCCGGCGAGGTATATATATTAATTAAGCTTGTGCTAACTTGATGCATTAATTGTTTTGGTATGTACATATATTAATGCTTCTTTCTTCTTTTATAGCCCTCCGGATTGAGCCAAACTTCCGTAAGGAGACGAGGCCCAAAGAAAAGGTTGCTCCAGGATGAAAGGTTCACGATCACAGAAATCACGGACAATGGCCAACCGATTGCTCCCAAGCAGACCAAGGACGCATTTGTATCTCAGTGTGGAGCTATTGTTAGGGACAGCGCCTCGATCAGTATCCAGCAATGGAATAAGAGTAAGGACGACCCTCAAGTTTCTTATGTTCAGGATAGACTGAAAGGTGATCTTTGGACCTCGCTGATAACAAATTTTAGCCTCCGGCCAGAGGAGGATCCGAATAACCCAATTATAGAGCCACAGGTCAAGGCGTTTTCTCTTAAGAAGATGGCAGATCTATTTACGAGCTGGAAGAAAGAGTTGAACACAAATTTTGTCGACAAAGAGAAGACTCCAGAATTCATCGGTCGATATGAGAAGATAAGAGATCACTGGCCTACATTTATGGCCTACAAGAAATCAGAGAAGGGTCTAAAAAGGTCACTGACAAACAAGAAAAATGCTGCAAATAAGAAGTATCACCATCACACGGCGTCAGGTGGCTACTACAAAGCCCATCCGTTTTGGGACAAAGATCAGCAAGACCTGCTTTCTAAAGGGGTCCAACCAGCGACATTGAACTGGCTAGATTGTTCAAGGACTTGGTTCTTCGGGGTTGGGGAACTTTGGACCCAAAAACAGGGGAGTGACGTTGGACGGACGAGCAACTTGCAATACCCATCAACAAGCTTCAGAAATATATGAGGGCAACGTAGGAAGGGACGTTCATTCCCGACAGAGAGAAGGATGAGCTGACAGAGGCCCTCGGGAATCCTGAGCACCCTGGACGAACACGAGGCACACCAGGCTCCGTTCCGTGGGTGCATGGATTTCCCGGCAACGGTGGTTATAGAATCCGAGAGAGGAAGAGGAAAGTGGAAGCGAGCGAAATGGAGAAGCTCAATGTAAGAATAGCAGCGCTAGAGGAACTTGAGAACTAGCAAGCTACCAGCCAACCATCTCAGCAGCACGAAGATCCTTGCTTCGACGCTGCCCCAGAAGCTACCCCACCATCTCAGTGGAGAAGCAGCGTGGCTTCCATGGAGCTCGTTCAGCCTGATTTCACGGCTCCTCGCTACCCCATGGATAGTATCACAGAGGCTGAAAATTGCGAGCTAATGATGAAATACATGAACCTGACTTTGAAGGCAGCAGTCGGCTCTGCTATACCTCCTCTAGCTGAGGGTACTTTTCATTGACATCCGATTCCACATGGCTATGCTATTGTGACGGTGGATGAAACAATGGAGGGATTTGAGGAGCTGGTGCTTGACTTCCCTACAGGTGAAGGGGAGAATCATCTGGGAGCTACTTTAAGGAATACCTGTCTATGGAGGAAGGAGTACATCAAGCTTCCAAACTGGATGCCTCCTCCTCCTACGGCGAGTCAGGGCACTCCGCCTCCTCCTCCGGCGAGTGATCAAGGCACTCCGCCTCCTCGGCGCATGAGGGCACTCCGGCTCCTCCTCCGCCTTCTTTGGCGCGTCGGAGCACTCTGCCTCCTTCGACATGTCAACGGACTCCGCCGTGCCAGCAACAACGGAAGAGAGACGCCGCCGCTCCGGTGGCTGATACATCTCCAACGTATCTACTTTTTCAAACACTTTTGCCCTTGTTTTGGACTCTAACTTGTATGATTTGAATGAAACTAACCCGGACTGACACTAATTTCAGCAGAACTGCCATGATGTTGTTTTATGTGTAGAAAGCAAAAGTACTCGGAATGTCCTGAAAATCCATGCAGGCACTTTTTGGAAAATATAAAAAATACTAGCGAAAGAATCAAGACCAGGGGTCCCACACCCTGTCCACGAGGGTGGGGGAGCGCCCCCTCCCCCTGGGCGTGCCCCCCTGTCTCGTGGGCCCCCTGGACCTCCACCGACCTCAACTCCAACTCCATATATTCACGTTCGTAGAGAAAAAATCAGAGAGAAAGTTTCATCGCGTTTTACGACACGGAGCCGCCGCCAACCCCTAATCTCTCTCGGGAGGGCTGATCTGGAGTCCATTCGGGGCTTTGGAGAGGGGGATTCGTCGCCATCGTCATCATCAACCATCCTCCATCACCAATTTCATGATGCTCACCGCCGTGCGTGAGTAATTCCATCGTAGGCTTGTTGGACGGTGATGGGTTGGATGAGATTTACCATGTAATCAAGTTAGTTTTGTTAGGGTTTGATCCCTAGTATCCACTATGTTCTGAGATTGATGTTGCTATGACTTTGCTATGCTTAATGCTTGTTACTAGGGCCCGAGTGCAATGATTTCAGATCTGAACCTATTATGTTTTCATGAATATATGTGTGTTATTGATCCTATCTTGCAAGTATATAGTCACCTATTATGTGTTATGATCCGACAACCCCGAAGTGACAATAATCAGGATACTTCTCGGTGATGACCGTAGTTTGAGGAGTTCATGTATTCACTATGTGCTAATGCTTTGTTCCGGTTCTCTATTAAAAGGAGGCCTTAATATCCCTTAGTTTCCGCTAGGACCCCGCTGCCACGGGAGGGTAGGACAAAAGATGTCATGCAAGTTCTTTTCCATAAGCACGTATGATTATTTACGGAATACATGCCTACATTACATTGATGAACTGGAGCTAGTTCTGTGTCACCCTATGTTATAGCTATTACATGAGGAATGGCATCCGGCATAATTATCCATCACCGATCCATTGCCTATGAGCTTTTCACATATTGTTCTTCGCTTATTTACTTTTCCGTTGCTATTGTTACAATCACTACAAAACCCAAAAACATTACTTTTGCTACCGTTACCTCTATTATCATACCACTTTGCTACTAAATACTTTGCTGCAGATACTAAGTTATCCAGGTGTGGTTGAATTGACAACTCAACTGCTAATACTCAAGAATATTCTTTGGCTCCCCTTGTGTCGAATCAATAAATTGGGTTGAATACTTTACCCTCGAAAGCTGTTGCGATCCCCTACACTTGTGGGTTATCAAGACTAATTTCTGGCGCCGTTGCCGGGGAGCATAGCTCTATTCTCCGAGTCACTTGGGATTTATATCTGTTGATCACTATGAAGAACTTGAAAGACGACAGAACCAAGATTTTGCCCTCAACTACGAGGGGAGGTAAGGAACTGCCATCTAGCTCTGCACTAGATTCTCCTTCTGTTATTAGTAAACTTGCGACACCTAAACCTGCTATTGCTATGAATTCTGATATGTCGCATGTTATTGATGATGCCACTTCTGTTATGCATGATACTTATGATGAAACCACTTCTGTGCGTGATACTACTTTGCCATTAGGTGAATTTCTTGATGAACAACTTGCTAGAGTTAGGGGGAATGAAATGATTGAAGATGCTATTATTGATGATAGTGATGATGAAAAATTCTCCCAATGATTATGAATTACCTGTTGTTCCTGAGGGTTATGTTATGAATAAAGAAGCCTCTAGAGCTATCTTTGCTTGCAATGATAGATATGATCTTAAGAAATTATTAGCTAAATGTAAGCAGTAGTCTCTTAATGCTAGAATGAAACCTGACCCTGCTTTTGCTACTTCACCTATCTGTGTTACTAATAAGGATTATGAACTCTCTGTTGATCCTAAAATTATTACTTTAGTTGAATCGAATTCTTTTTATGGCCTTGAATCTGAAACTGTTGTGGCACATCTTACCAAGTTGAATGATATAGCCACCTTGTTCACTCATGATGATAAATCTCACTATTATTATATCCTTAAGATATTTCCATTCTCATTAAAGGGTGATGCTAAGACTTGGTATAATTCTCTTGCTCCTGGTTGTGTGCGTAGTCCCCAGGATATGATTTATTACTTCTCTGCTAAATATTTTCCTGTTCATAAGAAACAAGCTGCCTTGCGGGAATATATAATTCTGTGCAAATGAAAGAAGAGAGTCTCCCACAAGCTTGGGGGAGGCTTCTCTGATTACTTAATGCTTTGCCTGATCATCCTCTTAAGAAAAATGAAATACTTGATATCTTTTATAATGGACTAATCGATGCTTCCAAGGACTACTTGGATAGTTGTGTTGGTTGTGTTTTCAGGGAAAAAACAGTCGACGAAGCTGAATTACTATTGAATAATATGTTGACTAATGAAAATAATTGGACTCTCCGTGAGCCAATTCCTGAGGCAATTCCTGAACCAATTGAGCCAACTCCTGAGCCTATTCCTAAACCCACTCCGAAGAAGAGAGGTGTTTTATTTCTCAGTCCTGAAGATATGCAAGAGGCAAAGTAATCAATGAAAGAAGAAGGTATTAAAGCTGAAGATGTTAAGAATTTACCACCTATTGAAGAAATACATGGTCTTAATATACCGCCTATTGAAGAACCACATTGTCTTGATAACCCAACACAGGTAGTAAAGGTAAATTCTCTCCATAGATATGATAAAGTTGAAATCCCCTCTACTAAATTTCATAGCCCATGCTTAGATGAATTTGATGACTTTATGGCTAGACAAGAAAGTTCTAATGCTTATGTTGGTAGAGAGTTAAAGAATAATGCTTTCGAGATAGGACGCATGAGCGATAATATGGCTAGAGTTAAAGGTGAACTCAAACTCATTAGCAAATATACTTCTATGGTTGCTACTCAAGCTGAGCAAGTACTTAAAGCTCAAAATGATTTGCTTGATGAACTAAATAATAAAAATGACTATGCTGTTAGAGTGGCTACTAGAACTGGTAGAACAACTCAGGAACCTTTGTATCCTGAAGGCCACCCTAAGAGAATCGAGCAAGATTCTCAGAGAAATAATTTAGAGGCACCTAGTTCTTCTAAAAAGAAGAAAAAGAAAAACGATAGAACTTTGCATGCTTCTAGTGAACCTACTGTAGACACACCTGAGAATCCCAATGATATTTCTATCTCTGATGCTGAAACACAATCAGGTGATGAACATGAACCTAGTGATAATGTCAATGATAATGTTCATGTTGATGCTCAACCTAGAAAAAACATTGATGTAGAGATTGAACCTGCTGTTGATCTTGATAACCCACAATCAAAGAATCAACGTTATGATAAGAGAGATTTTGTTGCTAGGAAGCACGGTAGAGAAAGAGAACCATGGGTTCAGAAACCCATGCCCTTTCCTCCTAAACCATCCAAGACAAAGGATGATGAGGATTTTGAGCGCTTTGCTGAAATGATTAGACCTATTTTCTTACGTATGCGCTTAACTGATATGCTCAAAGTAAATCCTTATGCTAAATATATGAAGGATATTATCACAAACAAAAGAAAGATACCGGAAGCTGAAATTTCCACCATGCTTGCTAATTATACTTTTAAGGGTGGAATACCAAAGAAACTTGGAGATCCCGGGGTCCCAACTATACCATGCTCCATTAAAAGAAATTATGTTAGAACTGCTTTATGTGATCTTGGAGCCGGTGTTAGTGTTATGCCTCTCTCTTTATATCGTAGACTTGAATTGAATAAGTTGACACCTACTGAAATATCTTTGCAAATGGCCGATAAATCAACTGTTATACCTGTCGGTATTTGTGAGGATGTGCCTATTGTGGTTGCAAATGTCACTATCTTAACGGACTTTGTTATTCTTGATATTCCCGAGGACGATAGTATGTTGATTATCCTTGGTAGACCCTTTTTGAACACTGCAGGGGCTGTTATTGATTGCAACAAAGGCAATGTCACTTTTCATGTTAATGGTAATGAGCATACGGTGCACTTTCCGAGGAAACAATCTCAAGTTCATAGCATCAATTCTATTGGAAAAGTTCCAACTATCATTATTGGAGGTTTTGAATTTCCTCTTCCTACTGTCAAGAAAAAGTATGATATTTTTATTGTTGGGATTTTCATATCCCCGTTGAGGTAACTTAGTGTTATTCGAAATTTCTCTGGCTCCGTGTTATTCGGAATGAGTTTGTTAACAAGACTTGATCAACCTTATTAGTGGATTCATTTTGATGATCATGAGATGGATGAAACTAGAAGGCACAACCTTCTGTACCCACTTTTTACTTTCTATTATTTAGAATAAATAAAGCAAAAATAGTATTATACGTCTGTTTTCTGAATTATCCGTGCATTAAAAAATATCCCAAAAATAAAAGTGCTCCAAATGCCCTGCAAATTTAGTATGATTTTTTATGGAATATTTGAGGATTTTAGGCACTGAAAACACTGCGGGAGGGACAAGCACCAGGCCACAAGAGAGGAGGGCGCTCCCACCCCCCTGGGCGCGCCCCCTGTCTCGTGGGCCCCTAGTGGCCCCCCTCCACTTATGCCAGCACCCACACACTTCATCTTCTACCCATAAAGGACCCAGGATTGCTATGCGTGAGCAAGATGTTGAATTACCGAGGGACGCGGATGTACGAGCTTGTGAGTGGTCATCCGATGATTTTATGGTCGAAGCAGGCTTTAAGGAGGAATTTGACGCGTACATGCGTAATGCTGAGCTGGAGGACTTCTTACAAGATAAGTGTCCCCAGTACTATCAATTGACTGATTCCTTTGTGCGGCGGTTTAAATATAACTGTATGTGTAATTCTCCCAGTGTCCTATTTGATATTTATGATACATCTTATACCATGGACTTAGAGGATTTTACAACTGCTTGCAAACTTCCGCAGTGGGGTAATATCAATGATCCCCACAAATATGAATTTAGAGATTTCCTTGCTAGTATTACTGTGGAGAATCCAGGGACATAGCACAAGCTACCATAGGGAGCATTCATTTTCCTACTTTACATTATTTTGCTCTCTTCATTGGTAGATGCATTAACGGTAAAGACGAAGCATGTCATATGTGTGTCCCTGATCTTTGTGTACTCAAGAGTGCTGTGTTAGGTTATAAAGGTTATTACTTGGGGGCAATAGTTGCACGTAGGTTGCAGAATAATGGTAGAGCTGGAGATTTATTTGGAGGAATTTATGCAACCCGTGTGGCTTATTATCTTGGTAGCCCCACAACAGGGGGATGTGATGATACCTCCTGCTTATTTAGATTATGATGCTATGGTCAACCATCAATTTCTTAGGAGGAATGAACAATTCCTTCATTATCGACTAATCAATAACAGACGCAATGTCGTCCATGTTACTCTTCCTGCTCCACTCCTTTTTGATTATCAGGCAAAAGGAAGATATGTTGTTACCAGGGAGGAAGCAGTTGAACACGAGGGGAGAGCTGAGGCAGCTTGCCAACACGCCGCAGCTCAGGAGGCGGTTGCTGTTGCATCTCAGTACGACCCCAGCTACAACTACGGATATCAGCCAGGCGGTCCTTGGTATTAGACCAACTTAGGCCAAAAGCCTAAGCTTGGGGGAGTACGTATTTCTCGCCGACTTTACATTCATGTTCACGCACTAGTCGTCGGTGCTCATACTCTTTCATTGTATTATCCATGCTAGTTTAAATTTCTTTTTCTCGCTTTCTTCTTGTGTGTTTGATAAACCTTAAGAAAAACCAAAAAAATTAGTTAGTTTAATTTCCAAAAAGATTTCTCGTTCTTCTTTTACTTGTTGGGAGCTTTCCCGTGTAAATAGTTTTATTTTCTTTTCTTTTCTTTGGGGGTTGAGAAGACCATATTGAAAATGTTTAGTGGCTCTCATATGCATGATTGTTTATTTAATTCAGAGCCCATATTATCTTGTCTTCTCTTTTGAGTTGAATGCTTGCAGATTCCAGCTTAGTCCAATGCACGTGCACTATTATTATTATACACATCGTTCGGTCGTGCAAGTGAAAGGCAATAATGATGATATATGATGGACTTATTGAGATGAGAAAAGCTGGTATGAACTCGACCTCTCTTGTTTTTGTAAATATGATGAGTTCATCGTTTCTGATTCAGCTTATTATGAAGTGAACATATTTGCAATGACATTTTGAGATTATAGTTGCTTGTGCCATGCTTGATTAGCTATGAGTTATAATGGTTTACCTTGCGTGCCAACATGCTATTAGAATGATTATGATGTGGTATGATGGAATGGTATCCTCCTTTGAATGAATTGAGTGACTCGACTTGGCACATGTTCACGCATGTAGTTGAAATAAATCAACATAGCCTTCATGATATTTATGTTTATGGTGGATTATATCCTACTCATTCTTGTATTCGGTGTGAATTAATTTTAATGCATGTTTATGGCTGTTGTCACTCTCTCAGTTGGTTGCTTCCCAGTCTTTTGCTAGCCTTCACCTATACTAAGCGGGAATACTGCTTGTGCATCCAAACTCCTTAAACCTCAAAGTTGTTCCATATGAGTCCACCATACCCTCCTATATGCGGTATTTACCTGCCGTTCCAAGTAAATTTGTATGTGCCAAACTCCAAACCTTCAAATGAAATTCTGTTTTGTATGCTCGAGCAGCTCATGTTACAACTAGGGCTGCCTATATCTTCCATGCTAGGTGGGTTATTCTCAAGAGGAGTGGACTCCGCTCCTCATTCACGAGAAAGGGCCGGTAACCGGGATGCCCAGTCCCATGATCCAAAAAGATCAAAGCAAATCAAAATAATTAAACAAAACTCCCCCAGGGCTGTTGTTAGTTGGAGGCACTCGTTGTTTCGAGCAAGCCATGGATTGATGCTTGTTGGTGGATGGGGGAGTATAAACCTTTACCATTCTGTTTGGGAACTGCCTATAATGCATGTAGTATGGAAGATACAGCCATCTCATAGTTGTTGTATTTACAGTGAAAGTATGTCGCTCAAAATGTTATTCAATCTCTATTTTAAAATCGAGCTCTGGCACCTCTACAAATCCTTGATTCCCTCTGCGAAGGGCCTATCTATTTACTTTTATGTTGAGTCATCACCCTTCTTATTAAAAGCACCCACTGGAGAGCACACTGTCATTTGCATTCATTACTATTGGTTTATATTGGGTATGACTTGATTGGATCTCCTTTACCATAAATTACAATGTTTAGTCAGTCCTTGGTCTTTAAAGGTGCTCTGCATTTATGTTTTACGGTCTCAGAAAGGGCTAGCGAGATACCATTTTATTATATCATGTTATGATTGTTTTGAGAAAGTGTTGTCATCCGAGTTTTATTATTATGGCTCACTAGCTGATTATGCTATAGATATGAGTAATTGTGAGACCTAAGTGTTATTGTGAGTATGGTTAGTTCATAATATTTGCTGAAACCTGAATGATGGCTTTGCATGTTTACAACAACAAGAGCAAACAGTGTTTCTAAAAGTTTTTCTTTATCACTTTCAGTTTATCAACTGAAATGCTTGAGGACAAGCAAAGGTTTAAGCTTGGGGGAGTTGATACGTCTCCAACATATCTACTTTTCCAAACACTTTTGCCCTTGTTTTGGACTTTAACTTGTATGATTTGAATGAAACTAATTCGGACTGACGTTGTTTTCAGCAGAACTGCCATGATGTTGTTTTATGTGCAGAAAGCAAAAGTTCTCGGAATATAAAAAATAGTTGCAAAAGAATCAAGACCAGGGGGCCCACACCCTGTCCACGAGGGTGGGGGCGGGCCCCTCCCCCTGGGCGCGCCCCCTGTCTCGTGGGCCCCCTGGACCTCCACTGACCTCAACTCCAACTCCATATATTCAGTTCGGGGAGAAAAAAATCAGAGAGAAAGTTTCATCGCGTTTTACAACATGGAGTCGCCGCCAAGCCCTAATCTCTCTCGGGAGGGCTGATCTGGAGTCCGTTTGGGGCTCCGGAGAGGGGGATTCGTCGTCGTCGTCATCATCAACCATCCTCCATCACCAATTTCATGATGCTCTCACCACCGTGCGTGAGTAATTCCATCGTAGGCTTGCTGGACGGTGATGGGTTGGATGATATTTACCATGTAATCAAGTTAATTTTGTTAGGGTTTGATCCCTAGTATCCACTATGTTCTGAGATTGATGTTGCTATGACTTTGCTATGCTTAATGCTTGTCATAGGGCCCGAGTGCAATGATTTCAGATCTGAACCTATTATGTTTTCATGAATATATGTGTGTTCTTGATCCTATCTTGCAAGTCTATAGTCACCTATTATGTGTTATGATCCGACAACCCCGAAGTGACAATAATCGGGATACTTCTCGGTGATGACTGTAGTTTGAGGAGTTCATGTATTCACTATGTGCTAATGCTTTGTTCCGGTTCTCTATTAAAAGGAGGCCTTAATATCCCTTAGTTTCCGCTAGGACCCCGCTGCCACGGGAGGGTAGGACAAAAGATGTCATGCAAGTTCTTTTTCATAAGCACGTATGACTATTTACGGAATACATGCCTACATTACATTGATGAACTGGAGCTAGTTCTTTGTCACCCTATGTTATAACTATTACATGAGGAATCGCATCCGGCATAATTATCCATCATCGATCCATTGCCTATGAGCTTTTCACATATTATTCTTTGCTTATTTACTTTTCCGTTGCTATTGTTACAATCACTACAAAACCCAAAAACATTACTTTTGCTACTGTTACCTCTATTATCATACCACTTTGCTACTAAATACTTTGCTGCAGATACTAAGTTATCCAGGTGTGGTTGAATTGACAACTCAACTGCTAATACTCAAGAATATTCTTTGGCTCCCCTTGTGTCGAATCAATAAATTGGGTTGAATACTTTACCCTCGAAAGCTGTTGCGATCCCTACACTTGTGGGTTATCAGCGGCTAGCAGTACAAGCAGAGGCGGGAAGCAATTCAAATATGGTCCATGTCTCAAGGCTCCAGAAAAGTTACCATATGAGAGGACCGACAAGAAAAACGCGGACATCTATGATGCCGAAGTGAGGGACTTTTTTTCACGGAAACCCCCACCTCCGAAGGAAACGTAGATCCGGTGAAAGTGAAGCGCACTCTGGATACCTAAGCGACCACCACCACCTCCGCCATAAATCTGACTATGAGTGCATTATTGAAAGGACATATAAGGAAGCGCAGCGGTCGGGAAGTACTTCCAGTGATGCAATATTCGCACAATAAAGAAGTGGGAAAACAATTCCCCAGCTCGGCAAACAAGCAAAGCAATCGTGCCCCCCCGCTTAGGGTGTCTAGCCATATCATCGCTAATCATCCGAGGCTAGTGCCCGATACTAATCCTGCTGATTACCTGAGCGATGATGTAGAGTTTGAAATAATGGAGGTGGACATCTTCAGATACAAGTACCGGAAGCCTCTCATCAAACCTGATCATCCTCCTCTAACAACGATGATGCGAAGATTGCATGAATGGTACATGGATACCTGTAGCAAGTCTGGGAAGGATACTTTGATGCTGGGAATTAAAGAGGAGCATGACCTCGTTGGAATTGATCTGTTGCATGTTCAATATGTGGAGTTATTCCAGTTATACAATCAAGATGCCCTCGACAAACAACTCATGACTTGCTATTGTCTGTAAGTATTACTTCTGTAATTAAGTCTCTATAGCTCAGCTCTTTCATTGCATTTATATATAATTATCCTCACTATTATGCAGATTGAAGATCGTCGAATGCAAAAAAAGAACAAATCTATGACATTGGGTTCATTAACCCAAATACCATAAATGAATGGTCGGTT
This sequence comes from Triticum dicoccoides, assembly GCF_002162155.2. NCBI lineage: Eukaryota > Viridiplantae > Streptophyta > Magnoliopsida > Poales > Poaceae > Triticum > Triticum dicoccoides. The sequence continues at coordinate 388,907,683 of NC_041393.1, read as the reverse complement.
AAAAACAGAGACACAGATACCGAGGACAACTTGCTACAATCATTGCTTTGAATTCAAAACAAAGGGGAAATACTCTTTCCTTACAACTTCAAGTGAGTGTTACTATCTTGTGCATATTCGGTTTCGCTTACTCGAGGTTAACTATAGTAATGTAATTGATGAGTTATGCATGCGCGCGCAGCTTCCACTTTATTCTGCTAGAGATTAAGCTTGACCGGAGAGTAGTAACTGTCTTAGACTCGAGACGAAAAGATCCCCAGGACTATGCAGACATGACTGCAATGCTCTAGAAGTAAGTTCAATCGATCATTATCGCACCATATCGGCAACTTTGTTCATTTCCTGATATCAAGTAATTATTTTCTTTGTCTGACAGGGTTTGGAAAGAGTTCACCGGAATAGTTTCAGGACTGCCGAGGGAGCTGCGATTTACACACTCGAAAGTAAGTAGTACTAGCTAGTTCCGCGCATCTCCCATTTATTATAGTTTCATCAATACCATTTATCATGCTTGATTATCAGTTTGATTGAACTCTATTTCTTATAAAGGTCTAGTGGCAGGAAGGCAGGAATAATTTATGTGGATACTACGTTTGCAAGTTCATCTACAACGCGGCCTCTCAGCGGGGCTACTCTGCAAAACAATATGAAGTACGTAAAGAATAATATTCACAATTTTATTTTATTACCATCATTTGTGTTGAGTTTCATTCATATATATGTATTGACCCCCTTCTTTAAATTAGATGTGGCAGATGCGGGATAAACTCCTACCACATGATCGCATTCGAGCAATTCAAGAGGAATTGACAGGATTCTTTCTTGACCACATCATAATAAATGAGAAGGGAGAATACCATGTGGAAATTGATTATACATGTTAGGGATTATAAGAGGTGTTATATTGTATATATGTAGTAGTGTCGGATCAATATACGAAAACTTGTTGTTCGACCAATCTCTTGGAGAAAGAGAGGTCACTTTCTCTTTGTATATGTTCATGGCGATCTTGTGTAATTAATGGTTCCATCATTTGCTTACTAGCTAGCGTGTCGAGTTCTATCTATATGTATAGTAGCTAGTGTCGACCAAGCACGGAGAAAGAGAGCACAGTTCTCTCTATTAGCTAGCTAACACAATATGAAACCCCTAAATTAACCCTCCAAAACCCCTAACCCCCCCCCTCAAAAAAAACAAAAAACCCAGCGCCTACGAGCTGCTGACGCATGGCAGCCTTTTGGTCTCGGTTGGTGTTACCAACCGGGACTAAAGGGTCTCCTGCCTGGGCGCCCCACAGCAGCCACGTGGATCCCCTTCTGTCCCGGTTCATAAGCGAACCGGGACTAAAGGTTTTGGGCTTTAGTCCCGACCCTTTTATCTCGGTTCCAGAATCGGGGCTGAAGGGCCTCTGGAACCAGGATTAATGGGTCGTTTTCTACTAGTGTGTTGTTTTGCAACTACCATGAAGGATCGGACCAACTAGCGACTCGTCGTCTTACGAACCGGGACTAAAGGTTTTGGGCTTTAGTCCCGACCCTTTTGTCCCGGTTCTAGAACCGGGGCTAAAGGGCCTCTGGAACCGCGATTAATGGGCCGTTTTCTACTATTGTGTTGTTTTGCAACTACCATGAAGGATTGGACCAACTAGCGACTCGTCGTCTAGTCGAGTCTCATCAAGTGGTATTTAGAGCTATGGTTTTTCACGGTACTGAATAGATCAAGATGTCTATCTCGGCCAACAAGAATGGCGAGGCTGCTGCTGATTCTGAGGAAGTTGTACGTCCAGTGTATGCGGATGATATTCCTCAAAATATTCGGGATGGTTTTGACCACACATGCAACTACATCAAACAATGTCATGATACGCTCGGCAAAAGCATAGATGTCCTGATCACTCGGTTTGATGGTTTGGCAGACATCATCGATATGCCCGCGACGAATTTTACCCCATCATAGACTCCTCCAGCGGCTCCACTGCATTATGCACCACCTGCTCGCGACGGACATGCCGGCGTGCATGATCGTCGTTTGGCGGCACAACCTCATGTTGGAGATGATGGTCCTGATGACGATGTTGACCAGGTGGGGTACGCGCCACGACCACGACACTATGAGCCTCGTCGTGAAACTTCCGTTCATGGCGGAGTGCATGAACGAGTTGGTCAAGCTGTGCGTGTGCCTATGGATGATGGAATTGGGCGCATAAAAATTTCAATCCCTTCGTTCTCCGGCAAGTGCGAACCAAAAGGCTGTTTGGAGTGGGAGATGCGTGTTGATCAAATTTTTGATGCCCATCATTATAGCGAGGAGAAGAAAGTTCAACTTGCTGGAATTGAGTTCATCGGTTACACGCTAATATGGTGGAATCAAATTTGTCGTTCAAGACATCGCCCGACGACTTGGCGAGGGATGAAAGAATTCATGAGGAGACGTTTTGTTCCTGAGCACTATAAAAGAGATATGTACAACAAATTGCAGCGACTCTCTCAAGGTAATATTAGTGTTGATGAATATTACGAGGAGATGGAATTGCTTATGATACGTACAGGGACAACGAAGGATCCGGAGGAGACCATGGCACGTTTCTTTAACGGGCTAAATATCGAGGTACATGATCGTGTTGAGATGGTGGTCTACTACAACATACAAGATTGTGCACCAAGTTGTGCGTGCGGAACAACAAATTAAGCGACGCCAAGTTAACACAGTTCCCAGTACCACTTTGAACACATGGCGGCGCTCGCGGCATAAGAGTGAGGATGTCGGTCCTAGATCCAGGGCGACATCATCAAATCACCCTCATGGTTCCGTGCAAAAGGATGCTTCAACATCAGGATTGTTGAGGATTGATTCTAGTGTGCAGTCCACCACACGTACTAGTGACATAGAGTGTTTCAAGTGTGGAGGAAAGGGGCATATGAAGCGTGAATGTCCTAACGAGAAAAGAGTCTTGCTTACAATAGATGACTATGCATCCGCTAGTGATGAAGAGGCAGTTTCTGACACTTGTAGTGAAAAATCTGAAAATGTTAAAAAAGTGGTTGCGAGTATTGAAGCTGTGGAATCATATTCGTCTTGATGGTGCAGCGGTTCAAGAGGATCGCATTGAGGATAAGGGGCAGTGTTGGAATATTTTTCAAACTCAATGCAAAACCAACAACACCAATTGTAAGTTTATTATAGATGGAGGAAGCTAGACCAACGCGGCCAGCAAGGAATTGGTGGAAGCTTTGGGGTTACCTACATGGAAGCACCCTCAGCCACACCGTGTCGAGTGGATGTATCATACAGGGAAGCTGAAGGTCACACATAAGGTTAGTGTGAATTTTTCTGTTGGCGATTATATTGATATGGTGATATGTGATGTTTTGCTAATGGATGTGTGCCATATATTGTAAGGAAGACCATGGCAATATGATCATGGAGCCACACATGATGGAAGGTCTAACACTTATTCATTTTCGAATAATGGGAAACGGAATGTGTTGAGACCGATGTTTGCCAATGCCAATGTAGATGCGAATGCTTCTCTACAACAAAATATCGCAAAGGTTACTTCGAAGCCGAGGACGGCTTCGATTCAAGAGGGAGATGATGATGCGCACACCAATGACGCAGGTTTACTTGGGGCGACTCCAAGTGTTGAACAAAAGACAAGTACAACCATTTGTTTTGACGCACGTATTCCAGAGACTTCACATTCTAATCATCCGACTGTGCTACGGCTTGGCTCTTTCTGCTTTGAGGTTTCACCGATAGAGCCGAAGAAGGACACGGTGAAGCCAAACTTCAGAACCCCTTCAAAGTGCATTAATATTGGTAGTATTTCATGTCCGGTGAAGTAGTTCCACGCGCTGCAAGCAAATAAGTTTTCTTTTGTTTTAAATTAGTCCTGTGTGATCAGCGCGGCCGGATGATTAATTAGCTTCCTAATTAAAGAATACTACTCCTACAAAGGTCCACGTATGAGTTGTGCTAGTTAGCTTTTTTTTTTCTCTCTCTCTCCGAGATGTAAAAGGAGAGGATCGTCGTGTTAGTTTTTTTTGAACATCAGTACAAACACAAGCGCTCATATACATGCGCATACACTCACCCCTATGAACGCATACACGCACATCCTACCCCTATGAGCACCTCCGAAAGACTGAGCCGGCATATTATCTTGAAATTTACGAAGTCTGCATAGGTACCTCGTCGTCGACGGGAACGTCTCCTCCCACTGAATGCGCATCGCCAGAAATCCTAAAATAAATCCAGAAATAAATGTGAGCATCAGGATTTGAACCCTGGTGAGCTGGGGATACCACGGTTAGTTTGAGACATCGAGTTGGTTAGTAGTTTAGGCCCTTACGGCTGGTGTGACTAGGATATAAAAGGCAGCGTCAGTCAGTTTTGTATGCAGATTAGTTTGGGAGATTGATTTTCTTATCGAGAGTTACAAGAGAAAAGTCCCAAGTCGGGGGACTCTTTTGGTTTCATGCTATATCCTTGATCCCAAGGCCTTTTCTTCTTCTATGTCTGCTATCTACTTCTTTCGTCTCAAAATTCTTGTCTTAGATTTATCTAGATACAGATGTATCTAACACTAAAATGTGAATAGATATACCAATATGTAGAAAAATCTAAAACAAGAATTTTGAGACGGAGGGAGTATTTTTTACCCGACCGTCGTTGCCACCGTTCATTGTTGTTTTGCAACTACCATGAAGGATCGGACCAACTAGCGACTCATTGTCTAGCCGAGCTCATCATAGATTCATTCACATACGATCTCAAGGTAGATCATCTTCTACTTTGTACCCCATCCACATTCAATGCAACAAAAGCATGACGTAGGATTTTACCTCTTCGAGGGGGCCTGAACCTGGGTAATACATCGTGTCCCTCTTTGTCCTGTTACCATTAAGCTAAGATCAGCTGCTCGGGGCCCCATACCTGAGATCCGCCAGATTCAACCCCGATAGAGAGCACGAAGAGAAGCGGGCATGCATGTGCTTGATCATTTGCTAACTAGTGGTGCCCTCAAAAGATTCGCATGTGAGAATTGGTTTCTCAAGGGCGGGTAGTTGATCGGGGAGGATCCCGGCCTACTCTATAGATTCATTGTTGCTCCTAGTGTCTTGATGCTCAGGAGGCCCTGAGCATGGTTTTCTCTCTTTATTTAAGTTTTAGAGCATGAAGCTAGGCCCATCTCTGGCAGGCCCGGGGGACCTCGTTTCATGTGTCGCTAACACCCGTGACCCTCTACTCAAAGAGTATCACCAAACTTAAGTCACCATGTACTACCACTCCACTTTCAATAATGAAATCACTTGCAAGCCAAGTCATCACAACTCGACAGTCATACACTCTCACAACCCTGACATGGACATGACCACGCAACTGGACATGCCCACGTATATGAGGAGCAAATCAGGCACGCCAGATAACATCAAAAAGGTCACCAACGTGACCAAGAGCCCACTCAAGGGTGAAGGGACCATCCAATAGCTCTAAGTCTTTGACCTGGAGACATAAAGCCGAAGGGCCCACATGGGGCCGGCCAGCAACCCCGCCCCTTCTTCATTGAATTCACCCAACAATGATTCAAGACACAAAGATGAGGATCTAGGTACGCGGGGCTGCCTGGGAGGCCTAGAAAGGCCCCATCACTTGGTGTCCGTCACCATGTGCCATGCTCGCATCATCTAACCACTATTGTATGCCTCATGTCCACCGCCATTGTGCACAAGGCCGGGCATCTAGGCAATAGGACATGTAGGGAGCCTCGTTAGGGCATGAGCACACATCGTCCACCTCCATATGCCACACGTCGTTCCACCAATGCCGTACGCCTCATACCCGTCGCCAATGTGCCACGGTCGACGTCCAACCTCGAACGACTAGGAAGATAGCAGCTGCAATAGTGCCTCTCGCCATCGCCCCTCTATCTAGTGCGACAGCCGACCCCACCCATAACTGCCACCTCGAACATCGCCTCCTTAAGTCACCTCGGCTAGCCAACCCTGAAGCCAAGATGTGCGTCCAAGGACATGGCGCCAACATCTCGCGAGGAGAGAAGCCCTGCCTCCATCATTCGTGGAGTGGGCGGTTTCTTCCGGTGGTGGCAAGGAGAGTGATGAGCGGAGAGGAGGTCGGGGATGGTGATGCCGCACCCCTGGGAGTGACACGGACACCAATAACAACTTGATTATAACTATGGCTACCCGCTATGTGTTTTACCCTCACCTTGGCAAAATAGATTGCATCGATTTTTAGGAGAAAATATATTGCATCTTAACGACAGCATGCATGCTAAGGATGACTTGAGAAGTTTTCTGAAGCTGTACTCATTGGCTTGCTGTGCCCTTACAGGTGAATTATACAATTTCATTAATTCAAAAGCACAAACCGACCTTAGCTCAGTTGGTAGAGCGGAGGACTGTAGTATTGCAGATCAATCCTTAGGTCGCTGGTTCGAATCCGGCAGGTCGGAAATATTTTTTTAATTATTTGTTCTCACTCATATCGCTTCTTCCTCTCTTTTTTTCGTTCTTTCTATTTATTATCCTTTTTGCCAAAAAATAAGTGTCTCAACTTTAGTACTAGCTGAGACACTTATTTTAAAACGGAGAGATTACTGTACTTTTGAAATATGTTTCCAAAAATCACCAAACCGCAAACAAAACTGGAGCCAGAGAGATGTGCGGACCCGATCAGTTCTGCTATAATGGGTAAAATCACCCCCCTTGCCGTTTCTTCCACGAATTTCAGACGTTGGAGGCTAAATTTTGCGAAGATAAAATCATCCCCCGTGCCGTTTCTTCCATGAATTTCATATATATATATATGAAAACTCTGAAGATATATGAACTCCCTTTTTCATAAATTTTACTTCCTCTGTCCGAAAAAGCTTGTCCCACTTGGTGCTAGATACATCCATTTGAGAGACAAGTCTTTTCGGACAGAGGGAGCACATTGTAAAGAAAACACGCATTTCATTCTTTGCCATGGACATTCGGCCTGCCCTTGGAGATCAACATGAAATCAATGCAGATGTAAACCGAACATCTATTTCCACAGTATGTTGCATCTTAGGATATACTCCCTCCGTCCCAAAATAAATGTCTCAACTTTGTACTAACTTTAGTACAAATTTGTACTAAGCTCAAGACACTTATTTTGGGACGGAGGAAGTATGTGAGATACTCCCTCCATCCTGAAATACTTGTCAAGGAAATGGATGTATCTAGACGTATTTTAGTGCTAGATACATCCAATTTTATCGCGAGAGGGAGTATGACATAAGCACAACTGGGGTAACTGACAAACAATCTGAGATGCTCAGAAGTATGTATATCAATATTGTAGAAAGAATCATTACTTATTACTGTCATCAAGCCATGTATCGAAGTCATGGGCAAAAACTTCTTATGTTGCCAGAAATCCTCAGGAAACGTGGCAACAAACCTCAGCCTCAAGAGTTGATGTTTGTGTAACCACATCAAACATGAAATGGCCGTAACTTCTCAGGGCTCACCTCCCAAATTAAGGAGGAAAAAACGCCGTGGAGTTGCCAACTCTCTTATTAATTTACAAAACTGGTTACTTCTTATGCGCTGGTGATCAAGCAACTGAAACTAAATTTGCACCTAGTGTCTTTTCTTGGGCCACCTTCTTGAAAGAATTCTTTGAAACACGATAACACAGCACCTTTCATTTACAAAAGCAGCCTCCTGATGTCACTGAAGTTCAATGCCAGCTCCGTGAAAAACTTGCCTGTTCCACAATGTGACATACAAGGAAGAATGTAAATGACACGAGAGCACACAGGTGAAATTACAGGGCTAAGACGATAAATACCTCCTACTTGCCCATCAAATATACGATGATCAGCAGACAGTGTCAGCATCATTTTTGTTACTACAGCAGCCTTCTCTGTTCCTGGACAAAGCAACATGAGTTTAAATATGAATGCAACTATTTTGAGCAGGGCATCACATATTCAAGAAAATATACCGCCATTGTCCATCACAGGCTCCACAACCTTGTTACCCCGACCAACAGCGAGAATGCCAGCCTGGCAGAAAGATATGAAACACGATTATCGGTACAAACTCAAAGGACCTCCTTATGACAGGACAAGGGACGAGGAGGAACCTGCGGAGGATTAATGATAGCACAGAAGTGGTCCACCGGATACATTCCTAGATTTGAGATACTGCATAACAATGCAGAGGTAAAGATGTCAAATGTGGAATATCATACAGTTCGACAGCATTAACTTGCAGTGTCAAACATGCACAGGTCACTTGCCTGAAAGTACCCCCCTGGAACTCATTAGGAGCAAGCTTCCCAGCACGTGCCTTTTCGGCTAGCTGTTTGACCTACAATAGTTAATAAGGGGGAAACCATAAATCTTCCGTATCCACTGGAACACTGAAATTAGTCTATAATTATGTAAGAATTTTGTATTTTCCGTGCTCCCATATGCAAGCTTGATTCTGGTTCACAATAAGAACTGCATGCAAACAACTTTGGACACAAAAACATGCTGCTGAAGAATTCTACTTAAACTTCAGAAGCTTGTCATACCTCTGAAGATATTGCTGATATAGTCTTTTGATCCGCGTTTCTTATTATAGGAGTCATCAGGCCCTAGAACAACAAAGACTGTCATTAAAGAAGTCCAAGTGTCCAACATATGATAACAAAAACTTTTGTTTACAATGCTGTCATACCTTCTCTGTAGCAACAGCAATAGATATATCCACTGAATCACACTTCTGGGCTTCTTCCTTCGAATTGTCCCAGTAAGCTGGCAATTAATGATAAAACATGAGATTTAGTACATAATAGAGGCTAACAAAGTACTAGACATACCCAGAATATGTGACTGAACATTTAAATAATCAGTCGAAGCACGAACTTCAAGAAACACAAACTCGGATGCAATATCATTGTTGAAACTAACCTAAGTTAAAATGATTTTTTTTCATGTACCTTCTGATCAATATGGAAATGAATCGTGTTTGTGTTCAAGGAGTTTTATCATAGGATTCTACCAGTCCCTAGGGACACCACACTGACACTGTTTTTTGAGTAACGAAATGTCTACGCCAAGAAGGTTTGCACCTGATATATCTGATTTACAACAAAATCCGGTTGTCCAGTCCCTAGGGACACCACACTGACACTGTTTTTTGAGTAACGAAATGTCTACGCCAAGAAGGTTTGCACCTGATATATCTGATTTACAACAAAATCCGGTTGTCTTTCATAAATTTAAGAATAACTTAATTTTATATATTGGCAAAAAATGTTGCAGCACATCTTAGAAAAGAATTGCAGCATTACCATTTGCTTCAGGGACGTTCCTTAAGGCAAGTGCCACAGCTTTTATGACAATATCATTTAATGAAACTTTAACACCGTGTTGCTCTGCAATATTAGAATGCACAAGGGAAAAGGGGTTACTCTGGTTACCAAATTAATGAAACATCGAAAAAGATGAATACACACCTTTGAGTTCATTCCTGAATGCGAGTAAGGGATCCAGTATAACATCTGGCAACGATATCACACATACAATCATGTCAACAAAGCCATTAAGATTACAGAAGGTACATAGAATGAATACAAACCTTTGGATAGGTACAAATGTGGAGTAGTCTGTTTGGATTCCAGCAACCTTTTTGCAATCACCTACATAAATAACGTTTGTCACTTTTGAAAATATAACAATGCATGTATTTTGACATTGTAAGAAAAAACTTGACCAATTTAATCTGCAAGAAAGGCATATTGGTTTTTTATTTGGAAAAAGATGTATTCCCTCCGATACATTTAATTGTCGCTGGTTTGGTACAACTAGTTTAACTAAACCAGCGACAATTAATATGGACCAGAGGGAGTAATGTTATCAATAGCAAGATAGCAATTAAAGAGAAGGATCATTTGTATTGGCACTTATTTACACCTCTAATTTCCATCCCAGCATAAAAACTTCCTTCTCTTCGCACCCCATTGTTTTGTGTCACTGCCCTCAGATGAAAGCTATTTTGGTTGTCAGGAAAAATGCCTCAGGGAAGTTGCAGGCACCAATTCCAACTAAAAGGTACCTTCATTTTCACTTTTCAGAGTGGAATCACAATATCTTCATTGTGGAGAAGGGGCGGCACCAATTCCAACTAAGAGGTACCTTCATTTTTACTCTTCAGATTAACAGCACTAGAAGCTCATGCCCCCCCAAAAAAAAGAGTTAAAGATTATGTTGCTTCAATACCTTCATAGGGATGTTTTTAATTTAAAGAGAAGCTGAAACACTTTGCATCAGCTTGCAGGCTTCTTGAGAGGAAGCAAAGACTATCAACAAACAGGGCCTAGATGTGGGAGTTGAGAAGCCAACTTCGTTGTTAACCAATATGTGGTTGCTCCCAACGAGATACAAAAATCAAAAAGGCCTGTCAAATTTTGGCATTACAATTTAAATTTTATTTTGAAATAAAGTTAATTTTCAGATAGAATGGTGATCCTTCTTTTACAGGTTGTGATGTGTACCGAATACAAATCTGAATTAAGTCTTCCATAAAAGTGTTTGCTGATGCAATAAAATAAAATAGGTAGCCAGACACAGTACCTTGCATATCTGAGTATTGGTTATATCTTCAAATGTGTCGCCCTTTGGTGAAGTTGTCTGAGACTGAACTTGGGAATCACGAGCTGGTTGGGGTGAAGGTGCAGCTGGAGCTGTCTTTTCTTTGGCTGAACTTAAAGCAGTGCCTGACTTCAACGCAGCCAAAACATCACCTTTCAGAAGGGTGCCACGGGGACCTGATGCCTTCAGTAAAGAGGCATTGAGACCATGTTCTTTGATCAGCATCTTAGCTGCAGGGCTGATGCGGCTCATTACTGGGCTTTGTTCAGCTGCATCAACTTCGACAGTTTGTGCTGCACTTCCACTTGACTCATCCTCCTTATGGTCACCTCCAAAGGAGGTATCAGCAGGTATCTTTTCAATATCATCGGATTCTTCAACCTTCAAATGGACATGGCAAAAGTACTGCTGACTTCAAAATTCAGTGGCCAATGAAATAAAACGAAATATCAACTAAGCATGGAGCTATACCGTGACATAAATGGGTTGTCCAACCTGAACATCCTTTGAACCTTCAGGTACTAAAATCTTGGCCAGATACCTGCAGAATTAAAGTGGTGAACCAAAATGAAGATGTACACAGATTACAAAGATATGCATGGGACAGAAGAATAAACATAAAAGGCGGGCAAGCACAAGTTATACCTAGAGAAAGAAGTTTAGAGCAAAAACACAACACTGTATAACAGTTCAGTACAACAGAGCAATATGGTACAATAACAGAGGATTTTAAAAAAAAAAATTGGACTCTCTCTGTAAAGAAATATAAGTGATCTAAACGCTCTTATATTTCTTTACAGAGGGAGTACAATGTAACAACTAAGGTCAACGGATAGCGTACACATAGTTGCCACATAATGTCCATCCCGATAGTGATGAAATTGGTTAAAAGATTAATCAGTTTCACAGGGATTACTGAAACCTTTCTATGCACATTTCATACAGAACTTAATTACACCTGTATCAACTAGGAATTTAATGTCAACTAGCAAAAGAAATTGGGAGAGAAAGGGTTGTCAATGTAGTTTGGATAAGTCAGCCAGCAAACCATATTTTTCTAAAAAAGACTGGGCAGAAATGTAACAAGACCTGGCAAAATATTCAGATTACTTGCAGCTAGAAAGAATGTGGGAGCCATAAATTTGGATGGTTGCTAGTCAAAAAATAAATAAATTGGATGGCAACCTGTCCCAAGAGCATTCTGACAAGTTCTATCACTGCATGGGAATTCTAATGAAACCTATGTAACTTGTTCAAAGTGTAAAAACCATATTACGGTGAACTATGTAAACTTTGCTGAAAATCATTTCCTTTAAGGAAACACTTGATATACACTATTATTTGTGTAATTAGAAAAGAATGACATGAGAAGAGTCAACAATCTCTCTTCAAATGCAATGGAAAGTGGAATAAGAGGAGGACATTACCCCTCTTCAAGAGTTTCAAATTCAAGCGTGGCTTTGTCAGTTTCTATCTCACAGATCACATCACCAACCTCTATCTGCAAACAACATATAACTTTAGAAGGTACTATACGTAGAGTTGCTAAGAGAGAGAAATGTAAAGAACCCTATACTAGGATATTCAAGGCATATCATGGAAGATTCCTATAACAAAAGCCTCACCTTATCGCCTTCCTGTTTTCTCCATTTTGTGATGTTACCTTGATTCTAATGAAAATTATGTTAGATAGTCAAATATGCATAAATGGGGAAAACGCAATCATCAGGTATTAGTATGACCATTTTTAAGCTCTTACCATTGTAGGGGACAGCGCTGGCATCCCAATCACCATGTGTGGCGGAAGCCCTGACGAAGTTATAAGAGCAAAATAATGATATAATGGACATTATTCGCTATAAATGTTCAAGTACATATTCACTTGAAAATTAAGTTGCAAATGTAATAAAGAGAGAGGATGTGATGGCACAAGCACATAGTGTAACAAAAGGATGTGCTCGGAATTCAATAGTAATTATCATCGAGATACTACGTAGGATTAAGAGTCCTCAGGCTACTAACTTCCCTTGGCTGCGCGTGAACTTATGTCGTTGTTTACCGATTATATTGAACAACGATCAGGAAGCACTAATAGTCTAAATCGGAAAAAAACTGGCATTTCCATGAGGTTCAAGTTCACAATCAGGCATTTGCATTTCAGAGTTCAGTTGAAGCAAATTCAGGCAGAGACGAATTGCACAGGATCCATAAGCTATTAAACATTTGGATGGCTTGTTTATATGCAATAAAAATGGATGCAGAAACTAATTCTAGTGCATATAATACTAAAAAAAAAAACATCTCCACCGAAAGCGCACGTGCATAACTGCATATGTTTCTCTGAAGAAAAAAAACATGCATTCCCCTGAGACCATGTTAAAGTTAGAACACTCTACCTGCCGACGAGAACCATCGGGCCTGCATACCAACCTGCAGTGAAAATACCACATGAGTACACAATTACGCGAGAAAATGGATTAAACTTTTGACTAACCCTGTAATGTCCCCCAGTGGATGCTGGGAACAGCGTTGCCGGATTCGCTCGGGACATCGTGGAGCTCCGAACCGAATCGATCGGTCCAGATCGGGGCTCGAGTGCGCTTCCCTGGTTCGCCACGGCCACGGGGCCATGTTGTCGCGGGGCTCCAGGGGAGGGCAGCGCAGGGGAGACGCGTGGGTGGACGGCTGCGCGGGAAAGAGCGGCAGGGAGGCAGCGGCGCGTCCGGAGGAGCATGACGGCGGCGGCCTGAACACCGGTCAGGTAGGGCGGAGAGGAGACGACGCGGCGAGGTAGGGCGGAGAGGCACTTTCGGCGGCGCCGGATTTAGGAAATCGATGGTACCCCGTCGAGATTGACTCTTGGAGAGGAAGGAGGTCTGGCCGGTACAACTTGATCGAGGGAGGGCTATTCAGGGCCGGGCCGGGCCGAGCAAAGAGCCACTTTACCTCTGATTATTCTTTAGATCACTTTATATAACTTTTGAAGTTACAAGATTCTCAGAAAAAATAGATTGACTTTTTTGAACGAGCATTCTGAAGAATGTTTTGCTGAGGAGTAGTAAAACCCAGTAGCGCACCTGCATATTTTTTTGATCGCATCCCCCGACCCCCGCGTCCCTCCCTCGAGGCGACACCGGGGAAACCTACTGCGCCGCCGCCGGCCTCCCCCATCCTTCCCCCCCTCCTCGCCGCCGCCGAGGGCCGCTGCCGGGCAAAGCCCGGGCAGTGCCGGTGGCGGCGGGGATTCTCCCGGCGCGACTCCCTCCTCTCTGGCCATGGCGCGGGGTTTCCGGCGAGTTCCCTTGGCGGCGAGGTGCTGCGTAGGTTCGACGGAGGCTCGTCGTGGTGGCCGTGGTGGTGGTCTGTGCCTCGTCCGGTGAGGTTGCCTGTGGCTGCGGCGACCTGGGCTTGGTCCCGTCCCAGTCCGATCCGATCTGGATCTGGATTTGGCCGGCATGGCTTTGGTTGCTGCTGCCGGCAGGCCTGGTGGCGCTGTGCCTACACGGCCATTGGGCACCGCGGTGGTGCAGACGGCTGGTGGGGTGTGGCTGTGGCGTGGTGCGGTGCGCTGCACGGCGGGGGAGGCGTGGTGGAGAGCAGAAGACTTGGCAAGGGCAGGCAGTGGTCAGTGGCGCAGGCTGGCGGCGCCCGGGGCGCGGGTCCGGGGATCTCGGCCCGGATCTGGTGTGCTTCCTAGGGGTGCTCACGGCAGGGAGTGCGGCGGTTGTCCCCGAAGCCTTACGTGGGGCATAGCAGGATGGAGGGTGCTGGGGGTACACCGACACTGGCTATGGCGGCGGTGCGAGCGCAGCCATGGCGGCAGCGGCGCTGCGAGGCCTGGCCAGGAAGGGTCTTGGCGGGCAGCGGGAGTTCGGCTGCTGCCGTGTGAGGCGTGCGACGATGGCTCGGCGGTGTGGGTGCCGGAGTGTGGTCGGAGGTGCGAGTCGGATCCATTTTGGTGGCAATCCCCTGGCGCGGGTGAAGGCCACCATGGCGGATCTGGCTGTGCACCGCTTGGTGGTTGCTGCGGTTCCTTGTCGAGGTTGAAGGTGATGGCTTTAGGCGTGTTCCCTCAGCAGTGAGGGGGGCTTCGATGGCAAATTGCTGCGGCGACGGCGGTGTGAGGCATCTGTTTGGGACTGGCCAGGATCTTGGAGACGTGGAGATGTGCGATGCTACGGATGAAAATCTTGTTCGGTTGCGGCCGGACCGGCGTTGATGGCGCCCACGGGTGTCATTCACCTTCCTGGAGGCTTCGCCGAGTGCAACGCAATCTTCCTCGCGACCTTGTATCGGCTGCTGTCTCCGGGGCGAAAGCCTTGATTCGTAGGATCGGCATGATGGCAACGTCCTTGAGGTTGTTACTTTGTTGGGAGCATTGTGCTGGGAGACTCGAGGTCCCATGATGCGCTCCTCCGGCGTTCACCGTTGCCCGGATCTTTCTCCTTCGGCGCCATGTACGGTCGTCGCTGGCTTATCCAAGGAAGCTGGAGTTGCTGTTCTTCGGAGGTCTTCAGCGTCGGACGAGACGCGGCTAGGGGTTTGATGTAGGGTAGGCTTTTTGTGTCGTAGTTGTGTTGTCGTGTTGTCATGTTTGGTTGTCCTTGTTCGAACCGGGTGTGGAGTGGCTGACGTTATTGTATGTCTCATTTCTCTTTTTCTATAAAGCTAAGGTACGCAGTTTGCGTACCCTCGAAAAAAAAGTAAAACCCAGTAGCCCGAGAGCCCCTCACAATTTGACATCTTCAACCGTCCAATTGCACGTATCAATGTTTCGAATGCACTTGCTCGCTGTTATCAACACGTAACCGGTGAGCCCTGTTTAGCTCTTAATCGGGCTGCTGCTCCATAGGGCGACCTGGGGAACCTCTGATAAACTAGATGACCTGTTGCGCCAAATAACAGAGAATCCAAACACAACCAAAAACTGAGGCAAGAATTTGGCACATTTTTTTTGGCTTTAGACCGTGCTGATTTAAATCTATCATTTTCATACAATTGTACGTAGATAGAAAGGAGCCACAATTGAAAGAAAAAAATAATTACCTGATAGCACCTCCAATCGAAATTGGCAATTTTGGCCTCCTCTAAATCTAGTATGTGGAAGTAGGATCTGGGCTATGAAAGTTGGACTGGACATGTGAAAGTCGAACCCGAGATGTGAAAGTCAGACTCGACATATGGGAGTCAAACTGGCGATGGAAATCGAACTTGGGTCGTGGAAATCCGCCCCGACCTGGGTAAGTCGGACTTGGCATATGGAAGTCGAATTTGGGAGGTGGAAGTCGGAAGTGTCGTTTGGAAGACGTACTCGGTGTTTGCAAGTCGGACTCGGCCTACAAAAGTGGGATCGGGCTAGGGAAGTCAGACGGGGCTATGGAAGTCATACTCGGCCTCCGTAAAGTCAGGCTCATGTGGTGGAAATCAGGCTCGGCCTGTGGAAGTTGAACCCAGCCTGTGGAAGGCGGTGTCAATATATGGAAGGCAGGCTCGTCATGTGGGAGTCAAACTCAAACATGGATGTCAGAGTCAAACTCGGCCATGACTCGGGCATGAGGGGGGATTGTCGGTCATGGGATGTCAAAGCCGGCCTCGACCACGGGTGTCAAAGCCAAACTTGGCAATTCAGAAGTCTGCAGGATAGGAGATCAGCTTGTATGCAATTCATTGTTGGCGTTAAATGCCAAATAATGTGATGTTACTCTAAGCTACGTTGGTTTGTTGTAAGTGGTTTCTCAATAAAGTAGTGAATACATATAGCAGATGCAATGTGACGTCCCGTTTATAATCGTGCACTAATCATATCATGCACTGACACGAACAAGCAAAACAACGACACTAGATCGAAAGGCAAGGCCTCCTGCCTGGGACCTCCGGACTACTCCTGGTCGTCGGTCTTCACGTAGCACGCACCATCGGGGGAACCCGCATCTGTGGTGCTACCAGTTGTTGCAGCAACCGGGTCGAATGAAAAGAGTAGCAAAGCAATGGTGAATACTCATCTAAAGTACTCGCTAGACTTACATCAGATGTATACTAGATGTGCATCGATATCAAAGGAAATGGGTAGTATATGTGGACTAAACTGCAGAATGCCAGAATAAGGGGGGAGAAGCTCATCGTATCGAAGACTGCATCTTTTAGCAGTAGAAGAGAGGAGCGTGTATAGTATCATCTTGCACATACATGTAGCAATAAACCTGCCCGGAGATCCTCTCCTCGTCTGCCTGAGAGAAAGTGATCACCAGGGGTATCTGTCTATTATCTAGGTGTGTTTTAACAAGTATCCGGTTTTAGTGTAAGAGGTTGGGATACAACTCCAAGTCATCTTTTTACCGTGGACATGGCTATTCAAATAGATTACTTCCATGCAGGGGTGCAACACATATGCTCGATTACCTCTGTTCGGACACAATTTTCTAGGTAATGCCCAACCTCGGATAATTGACATGCCGTAGTCCAACCTAGACTTCCGAGAGAGGTCAACATGCTGATCTAAATCTAAGCACGAAGGGGTCATGGACCGATCGCCCTAAGCACTCCTGCATGTTGCGAGACTGGCCGGGGACCAAACCCACCTCTTTATCAGGCATGTCGTTGAGGGAGTCCTGGATTCAGGGGTCCTCAGGTGTCTGGCCTAGGAGTATGGGCCAGGTTGCATGGGTCGTGCAGGATCAAGATGAAGATCGTCTACCGTGTCCGGATGGGACTTCCCAATATGTGGACGGCAAGAATAGAGTCTGGAGGTTTCCTTCCCTGATAAAACGACCTTGTACAAACCTTGGGCCCCCTCCGGTGTGTATATAAGCTGGAGGGGTTAGTCTGTGGAAGATAACTTTTCATCATCATCAGAATCTTCATAGGCTAGACATCTAGGGTTAGCCATTACGATCTCGAGGTAGATCAACTCTTGTAATCTTCATACTCGCCGAATATAATCAAGCACGAGTAGGGTCTTACCTCCATTAAGAGGGCCCAAACCTGGGTAAACATTGTGTCCCCTGGCTTCCTGTTACCATTGGTCCTTAGACGCACGGCTTGGGCCCCCCTACCCGAGATCTGTCGGTTTTGACATCGACATTGGTGCTTTCATTGAGAGCTCTATTGTGCTGTCTGCAAAAAGCGATCCATGGCTCGCCTAGTCATCAACGAAAATATCACTTCCGAAGGGTGCCTGGCTTCGGGGCAGACCCTCCTATTTGGCGGTTTTACCATAAGGGCCCGCACGGCCATCGAGCCCGCAGCTCCTCTCATGGCTGCCGAATACCGTCCTCGTATTGGCCCCAAGTACTCTGAAAAATTGGATCCGGCAGATGTTTCATCCTTAAACGAACTGCTAGACCGCATCGCCGCCCTGGGGGTCTCAACGAACTATGATCGGATCGGGCTCAAGCCCGACCAGAGGGAAATTAATCACCCGCCGATCACCCACTTTGTGGCAATCATCGAGGAACCGGCCACTGACACTTCTCTCCCCATATCGAGGACCAAGTATGTTCGGGTCCCCGAATTCCCTGAGCCGGATACTTCCCCTTCGGAAGGGACTTCACTCCCGCCGGACTCTTGCTCACGTGTAGGATCGCAAGAGCCTTTGCGCTCAACCGGATCCGAACCGGTTACTTCGGAAGCCATACCGGCTCCGAACACGGATGTGGGACAGGATACAAAATTTAATCCACCCACCCACCACAATTTGTACTCTCCAAGCAACTTAGGTCCTCCAAATATATACGACCTGATGTATGTGCTGCAGCAGCCCCAGGAAACGGTCCACCACTTTTGGGCCAGATTGTTGCTTGTTAAAATCAGGATCAAGGACTGCTCGGACGACGACGTAGTTTCGGTCTTCCACCGTAATTGTACAGACGAAGGGATATTGAACGCCCTCGACCATTGCCACATACAGAGTTTCACGGAGTTATCACACATAGTACAAAAGCACTATGCGATGGAAAGCATATGGAGGGCCTAGAAAACTCAACTGGAGCCCGCCACCCTGACGCAGTGTGCGGCCCGGGCTAAAAGATTATAGCCCGGCGAATCACCCGACCACCAGACTATGGGAAGGAAGAACAAACCCTTCACGGGACATAGGTCCGTTCTCGACGAACTATTGGACAAACCCTGCCCGATCCATACCACTCTGCACACAGTCCCAACCCATAGCCTCTGGGCATGTTGGGTACTCCGATAGGTAGAAAAAAGTGGAGAGGCCATCCTCACCACAACTCCAGAAGGATACTCACCAGAAAAGAACAACTTTAACGTCCTAACAGTCTTCAAGACTTTCTCTGTCGGATTTCGGGTTCCGCAAACCCTTGATAGGTTCGAACTCTGGGGTGCGTGCGGAGATGTCAACCTACCCAGCCTGCCTACTCGCGATCCTCAGGCCTAGCACGTCGAGCTCAAAGGGACAAAGAGATACATCAGTTTATCCTAGTTCGGGCCACCTTACGGTGTAATACCCTACTCCAGCGTTTTGGTGGATTGCCTCGAGGGGCTGAGGATGAACTAGTACAATGGATGAACAAGCCTCAGGAGGTGAGGTGTTCTTGAGCTTGGGTGAGATGATGAGGTGGTCGGGTGAGAATGGATCCGATCCTTCTGTCCCTCTCTTTATGGTGGTGGCTAAGTCCTATTTATAGTGGCCTTGGTCCTCTTACCAAATGTTGGCGGGAAGGGATCGCACAACGGCCAGATTTGAAGGGGACAAGAAGTACATCCTATCCTGACTAAAGTGGTATTTGCCTGCGAAAAGCCTCTGGTCGTGACACTGCGGTGGGCTCAGTGATGACCTCCGTCCTGCCATACTGGCGGTCTTGGTCTTGTTGCACCAGAATGGAAACATTTGGCTGATTCCTCGGGACTCCGGGCCTGCTGCTTGCCTCCTTTGCACCAAAGAGGAAACTGGCACCCTACGCCCGCTGGCGCCCGCCTGGCCTTGGTCATCATGGCTCACGTCAGCTGAGCCTCGTGAGGTGCACCTTGCATAGAAGTCTCTGCACCCTCGGGAGCCAGCCTGAGGAGGCCGATCCCCTTGGAGGTCTTGGTGTCGTCCGCCTCGCGAGGCTTGGCCCCTCGCGAGGGTCTTGAGTTATTGGTGCTGAAGCTGGGCCGTACCAGGCTGTCGATGGAGCCATGCAGTGGGCCGCAGGCGGGCAAGTCTAGGTACCCCCATATCCAAAACGCCGACAATAGCCCCCGGGCCCAAGGCACGCTCGGACTTGGCTTCTAGGCAAAGCCAAAGGGCAAGTGCGGAGCGCTGCGGGCCCTAACTGCCTACGGCCTTGAATGACGCGTGGTGATTGATGGGACGTGGGCACCTCCACTCCGCCATGCTGCCTTGGAATCCGCCAAGCCTGGCTGCCGCCCATTGCCAGAGCAACTCGCCCTTGTAGATTGTCGCGCTTGACCTTTGTTCCTTCTTTTCCCAAGCCTGCGACTCCTCGCGCAGATCTGGTGCCAGCACCACTCCCCATTCCTGGCTTCCACCATGGCTCCGCGGCAGAGGAAGAAGAAAGGGAAGTCGTGTGCCCCAACTGGACCCCCGACGGCCTTGGAGCCGGCCCTGAGCAGTCGACAATGATCAATTAGGAAGGGTTAAACAAGGCTTGTCCTGCTCTTGCAGCCGATTCCAACGAGTGGAAAGCGCCGGTCGTCTGGCCCGTGTCTTAGCTTGTGGATGACACGAGTGCCACCGAGATCCCCATCTATCTCCATGCTCTCTTCGCGGGTCTGATTCCCCCTTCTCTCCTTTCTTTAATGCCATAATTCTGCAGTACCAGACCCACTTGCTGCACCTGGACCCCCGCTCCACCATCCTCCTCGCTGTCTTCGCCTTCCTTTGCGAGGCCATGGTCAGCATTGCTCCTTCCATGGCCCAGTTTCACCATTTCTTCTTGCTCCAACTGACCAATGCCCGCCAACGCTCGGGGTGTGTGACCTTCGAAGCTGTAGCGGCGACCGCTGGCTCAGGGATTGACTTTGAGCTATCGCCTGCCGCAAAGGGGTTCCGGAAGCAATGGTTGTTTGTTGATGGTAGTACGAGTAGCCCCCTGCTACTGACCCCTCGAGCGTCGGTCGTGCCCAGCTCCGGCTGGGGGCATGTGAAGCTTGCTGACCGTCGGCTTGCCCGCATCTGGAAGAGGCTGGCCAGGCTGCAGGAGCTAGAGGTGACGGCGCCGATGGTGGTGAAGGAGTTCGTCCGGCGGCGCGTTGCTACGTCTTGAGCTTGCGTTTGTTTTCCTTGAAGAGGAAAGGGTGATGCAGCAAAGTAGCGTAAGTATTTCCCTCGGTTTTTGAGAACCAAGGTATCAATCCAGTAGGAGGCTCCTCAAAAGTCCCACGCACCTACACAAACAAATAAGAACCTCGCAACCAATGCCATAAAGGGGTTGTCAATCCCTTCATGGCCACTTGCGAAAGTGAGATCTGATAGAGATAATATGATAAGATAAATATTTTTGGTATTTTTATGATATAGATTGGAAAATAAAAGATGCAAATAATAATAGATGGAAAACTTATATGATAAAAGATAGGCACGGGGGCCATAGGTTTCACTAGTGGCTTCTCTCAAGATAGCATAAGTATTACGGTGGGTGAACAAATTACTGTCGAGCAATTGATAGAAAAGCG
The DNA here is from genome assembly GCF_002162155.2 of Triticum dicoccoides. Taxonomy (NCBI): domain Eukaryota; kingdom Viridiplantae; phylum Streptophyta; class Magnoliopsida; order Poales; family Poaceae; genus Triticum; species Triticum dicoccoides. The sequence continues at coordinate 388,886,409 of NC_041393.1, read as the reverse complement.
CATAGTTATGAGATTATCTAGGCATGACAATGTATATAGGCATCACATCTATGACAAGTAGATCGAAACGATTCTGCATCTACTACTATTACTCCACACATCGACTGACTCATGCCTGCATCTAGAGTATTAAGTTCATAAGAACAAAGTAACACATTAAGAAAGATGACATGATGTAGAGGGATAAACTCATGCAATATGATATAAACCCCATCTTTTTATCCTCGATAGCGACAATACAATACGTGCCTTGCTGCCCCTGCTGTCACTGGGAAAGGACACCGCAAGATTGAACCCAAAGCTAAGCACTTCTCCCATTGCAAGAAAGATCAATCTAGTAGGCCAAACCAAACTGATAATTCGAAGAGACTTGCAAAGATAACTTAATCACACATAAAATAATTTAGAGGAGATTCAAATATTTCTCGTAGATAAACTTGATCATAAACCCACAATTCATCGAATCTCGACAAACACACCACAAAAAGAGTTACATCGAATAGATCTCCAAGAAGATCAAGGAGAACTTTGTATTGAGATTAAAAGAGAGAGAATAAGCCAACTAGCTAATAACTATGGACCCGAAGGTCTGTGGTAAACTACTCACAACTCATCGGAGAGGCCTTGGAGATGATGCACTACTAGAAAAATCCCTACTAATGGCGCACCTAGTATGGCCATTAATGGCGCATCTGTGGTGCGCCATTAACAGCACGCCATTAGTAAATTTTTACTAATGGCGCACCACCTGGTGCGCCATTAGTATAGGCCAGGGTGCGCCATTAGTATGCCTCCCAGGGGCCATGTATATCCAGGTGCTTTGGCATACTAATGGCGCACCACCACTGGATGCGCCATTAGTAACCATGGCATATTAATGGCGCACTTACCAGTGATGCGCCATTAGTATGCTTTGTCATACTAATGGCGCACTGTCATGTGATGCGCCATTAGTATGAATATTAGTTTTTTTTTATTTTTTTATTTTCTGTTTTTTGCACAGGTTACAAAATGTATAATTTGACAAAATATAGACAGCACACATCAACAACAGATTCATCGAATACAATAGAAGAATACAATTCATCATATTAGTCTCCGAATACAATTCATCATATTAGTCTCCGAATTGAAAAGACCGAACAAAGATAGAACATTATATTACAAGTCTCGAGACCGCGAGTAGCGAGTTTGTCTTCACATTACAAGTCGATATCAATCATCTAAACTACCATCACATAGAAGAGAGCTGCGGTCATCACGATGAGCATCATCACGATGAAACTCGTCTTCATCCGGTTCCTCCAACGCTCCCTCCCCTCTCCCGCTAGATAGCAGGCGTATCTAGATTCGGCCTCGGCCCTAGTGGTGTACCCTTTGTAACTGTTACCGCTGAATCGGTGAACCTGTCTCCGACACTCCTCCCAGTCATCGTAGACTCCGGGAACCTTACCCTTGTACACGACATACGTCGGCATCGCTATGCACTAGCCAAACGAAACGTTAGTACCAATTCACAGACAATACATAAGCAATATATAATTATGCAACAGAACGATCGGAAGAGAAAAGCAAGACATTAATAGCATCGATTACATCTAAGTTGAACAACTCTCGAAACCAAAGAAACATACTACAAGTTCATTAAAGTTTAATTACAACATGAGCCAATCGATGTTTCAGAACTAGACACAGCATCACTGCTTTCGACTCGACTCAAGGGACCGGAGCGTGGATGAAGCCGCCGTCTATCGTGAGAGTCATGAAATAACGGTCGTTGTCAGCCTGCATTTGTAGCATTGTGTCGATGTCACTGTTGGACGGTTGATTTCTGAGGTAGAACTGCCCCGAGGTACGAAGGACATCTTGATGGATGATTTCCGCAAACTCCGACTGGATGCGAAAGAATTCTTGTCGGAGGTCCGCGTCCTGGATTGCCGACATGCTCGCGGCCCAATCTTTGAGTTTACTCGGTAGCAGAAGTTGATGATGGTCCTGTACGATCGCCCGCATGTGATGGATGGCGTAGTAGGCACCCTTCTGACCGCCAGGCGGCTGCTTGACGCAGCAGAATGTCGTATTGTGGGAGAACACGTGCTTGCCGTACTTACGAATAGGCCTGGTGAAGGTGCCTCCAGATTTGGCGTAGCCGGGGAGAACATCATCAAGAACCTTCTTGACATTTGTGTAGTCTACGTTCGACTGACGGTCCGGGTCGAAATACGTGGCCATGGAATATTTGGGGCTTAGGAGGATGAGCGTGCAACGTGTGTCACTGCAGAAAACACGGAATGTTAAAAGAAAAACGATCGAAATGTAAGAATTCATATGTTACGGGCCGGTTGAGGGGAGGACTTACTCGGGAAAGTAAGGCACGAGGAAGTTATCCTTATCTTGGTTTGCCAGAATGACGCCTTCGAGGTAAGAACTCGCGACTTGCCGGTCCCCAGCGCTGCCCAAGATCTTGGCACGCATGTAGAAGGGGTCGACTACCACGATGTCCGAGGTCTTGTCGCGAATGATCCGCATCTCCATACTCAGCGAAAATAGCCGAACGAAGGTGTAGTGCAGCGGATGAAGGTTCAACATAGCGTGGATGTCATCAAAACGCAGGACGATCGTACGCCCGATGGAGTTATCCACAAAGCCCTTGCCCTCTGGCACCTTGGCCGCGAAAACTGGGTATGCCACATCCTTCTCCCTGAGATGCCGCTTCTCCAAAGAAAGAACACTATCATGCAGACTCCGCATAGCACCGGTTGCAGCATTGAGCATATTTGTCGGTAGCATCGCCCTACCCGCCACATGCACCCTCCTCGAGATATCCTGCGGTGAAGGTGGCCCGTCCTGAGCACGGATCGTACTCGGTGCCGGCTGGCTCGCACCCTTCTTAGTCTTTCTTTTGCGTGCCTTCTTCTTCTCCTGTAATGGGACCGAGTTCTGCTCACAGACCGCCTTCTTGAGTGTGTTGGGGCTGATAATATTTCGCACCTCGCCTATCTGAGGCTCGGTGAAGTCCGCAGCTGGAGGCGTCTCCTGAGAGCTGAACGTCAGACGGCGCCTATTGCAACTTGGCTTCTCCGCGGTACCAGCTAGATCACACACGTCTTTTGTTGGGTTTGGTTCTTGAGAAGGAGGCCCCATGAAGTCGCCATCGTACCCATGATCGGCAAAGTACTGATCGACGTTGCCAAATGTATCATCATCGTCGTCGTCGTCGTTCTGATCCTGTGCCATATGCATGTTTGGATCCAGTGGCATAGGGATGTCCGGCACCGTTACGGCGGTCTTGCCATGGGGCCGACTTGGCGCCGGCACGACTGGCGGTGTTGTCTTTGGGGTGGTGTCCCCCGCCCCCAAACGAATCTGGCTCTTCGGCCAAAGCAGGGGCCAGCTCAGGCAGGCGCTGAGGGTCATCACGTCTTCATCGTCGGCCCCGACGGGTCGAATCGGAGGTAACAAGTCGTCGCAGCCTGGCAGCACCCGAACCAGTTGAACCCTAAACAAGTTGGGTGGCATCTGGGTACCGTGGAACAGGGGGTTGCTCGGTTGAACGATTTTGCCCTTGGCGACATCGACCAACTCGTTGTTCACAAAGTGGAGGAGAGTGCACGGAACGTTGGCGGCGCCCTGCGAAAACATGTAGGGCGTCAGGGATGCCCAGTCAAAGGCAAGGAGATGAAGTCCTCGGCCGAGAGAGGCTTAATTAGTTACCGTGATGATGGCGTCGAGCTTGGCTAATGTCGACGCACCGCCAACAGCGGGCGTGCAGTTGACGGAGGTGCCGCTTGCTGTAGAGGTGCCGGCCGGCGTACACCCGGGTGCATTAAGCTCCCGTGCCGGCGTCGGAGACACCAATGTCGCCTCCGCCGGAGGCACCAATGGCCCCACCATCGCATTATGCGAGTTGCTGGCCGTGAAGCTAGGAATCGGGGGCGGCCCCTGTTGGCCGCCCGCAATCCACGCACTCAACCCCGAGATCAAGGTAGGCACAAGGGCGGTGATCGTCGCTCCGAGTCGTTGTTCCACTTGCTCTTGGACAATCTCCGGAATCGGCGCCACCTGTGCCTTGAGTTCTTGAACCTCTCGCGCCTGGCTTTCCGAGCTGGTCTTTTTCTCCTTCCGCACACCAGCGGTATAGTATGACCCCCATTTTGTCGACAAGCCTTTGCCGGCCACACGACCAGCTGACGTCGGCTTACTGAGCTTATCCTTGTTCTTCATTACATTCAACCCCCTATTTAGAGTGGTGTCCCAAGGGTTGCTCTTAGTCGACCCCGCGCTACTGCTTTCAGTCGCCTGCGGAAGGAATGTGAACCATTTAGAAATTTGGCTTCATTAATTAGAATGCAACCATATGGAGCTAATTACGCGGGGGTGTATTCCTTACCAGAACAAGCTCAAGCTGCCTGGTCTTCGGATCCGTGGTAAGCTCCTTTGTTTTCGGGTCCTTCTTGTACCGGGCCCTGACAAAGTTCCTGGTCTGCTTGTCACCGTATGTATCGAAGAGGGGCGGTAGGCCTTGCTCGGCACGGTCCGCCTCCTCCTTGTCCCATATAGGTTCCGCCACTCTGTAACCGCCGGGACCGAGTGTGTGTTCCCCTATGTTCAGCTCCCGCATTTGTTTCCCCCACTCACTTGATTGGGAGCTTGCGGTGCTCGAGCAATTGATCTTGAAGTCGTTGTAGTCATCTTCGGTGATCGAAGGATTTTTCTCCTTGATCTTCTGATAACTCTCACCTTTCTCGATCATTCTCTTCACATTGCTTTTCCAAGTAGACAGGGCCTTGCTCATCTTCGTGAGGGCAGCATTGTTCACTTTATTCCCTTTGAGGCTTGTGTTTTCAAATTCAGCGGGGAACTTGTATCGTTCGTGCAGCTTCGTGAAGAGGAGGTTGCGCAAATTCCCTCGGTCAGGATGCCTCAGGTTCTCGGTGTTGATCGAGACGGTGCTCCGGACAATGCACCCGAGCTGAAGCGAGTACCCCTTGACTATTCGTTCGGGCGCTGTTGGATTCCCGTTGGAGTCCACTTCAGTAACTTCCTCCTTGAGGGTGCGGAGCACGATCGGGCGCCGGTCCTTCCGTTGCCTCTTCGGTTGGCTGCCATCTGTGCGGGCGCCGCCATCATCAGTGGTGGCATCCTCGGCGGCACCATCAGTGGTGGCATCAGTGTGGTCATCCTCGGTGGCACCATCAGTGGTCTCAGGATCGGTGGGGAAGGCGGCGGCCTCATACAAGTGAGGTTGTTCCTCCATCTCCTGGGACAGCTCCCAGAATGCCTTGCCGCCCGAACCCCCGGCCTCATCGTTGTGGGCCATGTTTCTCTCTAAATAGAAAAAAAGTTTGGTCAAAAAGTTGGTTATTGTCAAGGAACAAGATCTCTAAGTTGACCAAATAACCTAATTCTCGAGGAATGTCGCCAAAAAGTTGGTTATTGTCAAGGAACAATTGAGAGATGTTTGTGATATTGCCTAGGTGTTTTGGGATAGAACATGTTAGTGTGTTGTTGCTAAGGTCCAAGTCCACGTTCTCAGGGTAACCTAGTTCTTGAGGGGTGTGTCTAGAAAGTTGGTTGCTGCAAAGATACAAGGTTGTGAGTTTGGTCAAATTGCCTATGATGTTTGTGATATTGCCTTGGATCTTGAAGGCACTGTTGCATGATGCAGTGGTACAGCCAGCATGGGACCTCATCTTTGCAGGCTAATTTTCTAGATTGTAACACTGGATTTGTGCACAAGCTAAGCTAGCTAAGACAGTAGCTTCCTTGCAACCCACAAAAGACAAAGGAAAAGGGGTGAAAAGGGGGAGATGGTTAGCTTTGATGAGCAGGCAACATCTTCCTAACCCCCTTCTTCTTGTCTCCTCTCATTATCTCTCTCACACACATGGCAAGCAAGGGTGTCTGAGTGTGTGAAAAAAATACTAAACTAATCCAACAACTAAAGCAAATTAATTTTTATTTCGGTTGAGAATCGGGCACCTTCTAGGTCAAGAAAATTGGGCATGACCTTTGCTAATTTTCTTGACCTTGGAGTGCCCCATTTCTCAACCAAAACGGAAATTAATCAACATTTCAGGAGAAAGGGGTCATTTTAGAAGATCACAAGTAGCAGCAGCATCACTTGACAAAATCACAACTAGCAGCAGCAACTCGCAGATAGCAGCAGCAGCATCACTTGACAAGTAGTACAGCAACAGCAGCAGCATGCATGCACTGGTCCATGGCACAAAGTCCATGACCCAGAACAGAGCACTTTACTAAAAATGAAGAAGAAAAAAGGCATGCATGCACTGGTTGTAGCAAATCATCACTTCTAAATCAAAACAACAATTAGGACAGGGAAATTATGACACACTTCTGAAGAAAAAATGATTTGTGTAATCTGGTTGGTACTCTTACAGTTGCATAAATTGAAAAAAAATTGATCTGTGGGATCTGGGTTACAGTATCAGCAACCTTGCATTTCATTTTATACAAAGGAGCTCACAAAGGCCATGTCATGCTTCGCAATATTTGTTTACTGAAACTAAATGAACAAGAGCAAAGATGCACTAAAGGTTCTGCTGGACATGCTTTATGTCTAACACTCCTATGTTTAAGATATGCATAACATTCAATCTGGATCAATCTCACACTATGAACATAGGAAAAATTATCACTCCCGAGGGATTTAATCAGGGAATATGATATTCTTCAATCAACAAGAAAATATATTTTAGCTCAGAAAAGGATTTACTCAGGGAATACAATATTTGCCTGTTGCTAGTTGAGTTTCAGAATGAACCACTCTCTTTCTCAGCTCCATCAATACTACTACAGTGCAGTTCTCCCCTCAACCAGAAACATACTCCAATCAGTAAAACTGGAAACAGAAGAAACAATGATATGCAAAATCTGGTTATATGCAAGCAATAGCATGCTCTAAATACAACAAGTCACCCTTTGCAGCCAAGCAATGAGCAGAACAGTCTAAGCCAAATCTTTGTTGCCATCAATTTATATATACTCAGGGAAATTGATACATGGATGTCCTACAATCTGCTATTGAAGTTGAGCTACGTAGTAGGAGTATGTTTGATTAAGTTAGCCTAGCTTACATAAATAAACCTCTTTGTTGTATTTCAGTGGCTAATTAAGTTGACACATGTTGTATTAAGATTTGTGAGCTACTCTGTATTGTAAATAAGTCGACTTTGCTAACTAAGCGACCATGCATGTCCAGAATCGATCAGACATTGTACGCTTTCCTTTTTCTGTTGGAGCAGCAAAGCCCAAGAACGAATCAACAGAGGAAGGAAATCCCCCAAAATATCATGAAAAAATCACCGTTAATTTGCATCAGTTGACAGGTGGACAGTTGTCAGACCCAACCCAGCTGCATGCTGCGTCTTTGAGCACACCACGCTGTTTCATCATCTCTCTAACTTGGTGCACAGAGTCCCATTTTCAATTTAGTTTCGGTAAAAATGCCACTAGCAAATATAGAGCAAAAATCCACTAGAAGTACACTGTAAACCCACTAACATTTACAGTGTAAATTCCACTAACAATTACAGAATGACAAAACAATATATTTATACTACAACATATATAAAGAAATCTCCGAGTATGGAGATCTTGTAATCAGGAGTAAACACAAGCAAGCTTCAATCCAGATAAAGGCAGTGGAGGCAAAGGCACTAAATCAAAATAGACACCTTAATTGTTTGTGTCCTACATATGTACACCGAAACAAGAATATTACTTTATACTGCAGCCATCACTGCAGCCTGAGCCTCACCCGTTAACTGTTGATTCCTCAAAAAACAAACCTCTTATCTATACTTACTAGTACTTTATACTGCCAAGCAAAAGGAGCGTTAGCATCCCTCTCCCTGTTTAATCTCATAGCACAATGATAAAGTTATCTTGTCCTGGCCATGGGGAAGCACCAAAACCCAATGGAGCCATTTTTTTTGTTTTATGAGTTATATAAAAAATTAAATAGTTCCGTGGTTCAGGCATAATTGCCCTCATGTAGGATGGACGGGTGGCCAGGCAGGCTTGTTTAGTTTCGTCACTCAGTGTAGCTAGTTGTCTATACTATCGACTAATAACCAGTTGACTTGATGATCATCGTGTTCATTTCAGGCATGCAAGTACTTGTCCGCTCTTAAGAACTCATGTTCAGAAAAATCTGAAAGTTTTAGGCATCCAAGGTTGGTGCAAATTTGCATGATCATATGGACATCGGAGGAGTTCGTGCCAAAAACAAAATCTGGGTGTCTGAGAAACTTTGAGAAAGAATATATGCAAATAAAATACTTGTCCGCACTTAAGAGCTCATGTTAAAAAAACTATCTGAAATTTTTAGGCATCCAAGGTTCATGCAAATTATCATGCTCATATGGAGATGGGATGGGAGGAGGGAAGGGGATAGGGGTCGGGGCGGTAGCTTACCTTGGAGGAGCGGGCCGGGGTGGAGGAGGCGGTCGGAGAGGATAAGGATGCCGGGGAGTGGGGCGCGGGGAGGATGTCGGGGACGAGGTCCGGGTGGTGGTGGTGCTCCGGCGACGGTGGTGTGGACGGGGC